>NC_037676.1:135491755-135791755 GCF_003255815.1 Theropithecus gelada
TTGTGTGTGGTGTGTGCACATTTGTGGTGTGTGTGTATTGAGTGTGTACGTGGTGTGCTTTGTGTGTGTGGTGTGTGTGGTGCTTGTGTGTGGTGTGTGCACATTTGTGGTGTGTGTGTATTGAGTGTGTACGTGGTGTGCTTTGTGTGTGTGGTGTGTGTGGTTTTTGTGTGTGGTGTGTGCACATTTGTGGTGTGTGTGTATTGAGTGTGTATGTGGTGTGCTTGTGTGTGTGTGGTGTGCGTGTGTGGTGTGGTGTGTGCGTGTGTGAGAACCTTGTGTTTGGGTGTGAGACACAAACTCATTCTCTGCTTCCAGCAGCAACTGCAGAATAATGTAGGTCAAGTATATGGCAAAATATCCCCTTTAGAAAACAGAGAATGTGAACAATATGGCTTTTCACACCTCCTGTTTAGAGTTGGAATCTGAGTGAAGATTTCAAACCCATCCAGGCCCCACACCCCCAACTCCCCACCCAGAGCTTCCTTGGGCTCCCTGAACCCCCTGCTGCCAGCTCAGGGCCCCTCCAGCCCACATTTTATCTTGGATGCTGGCAAGAGCACGGCACTGAAAGGCATTTCCCCCTCAGCATGGCATTTGGAGAAGGAGTGGGCACGGGAACAGGCCTCCGCCCAACCAGCTCCTTGAGAGACAAAATGCTACCTTGTGGGCTGGGCAGCACTCCTGGCTCCACAGCAAGCCCCACCGCCAATGCCACCCCAAGGTTTTAGAAAAGGCTCCTACCCTGTGCCAGCAAAGCACCTACATGCCAGGAGGCTGCCCTTGGCTTTGTATAAACAGCAACCCAGGGATCTTCCCAGGAACCTCAGCCATCCTCTGGGCAGCAGGGAGGCAAACTCCAAGGGAGGTGGGCTCTGATATGGGAGCAAGGATGGCAAAGCAGGTGGGTTCCTGGGAGGGGCTGAGAAGGGTGCCAACCACAGCCAGGAAGCAAAGCGAGCCAGGCAGGGTCACTGTGGGGGTTTCAAAGCAGGGCTTCAGCACAGCTCTCCCCCCATTCAAGGACACTGTGGTGGGCCCTGCATCCCTGTGATATGGATGATGGCAAGGGTTCACACTGAGCATGTGCCCACTTGCACACACCTGTGAGGCAGGGGTGTTGCTGTAATCTAGACCAGCATGGGCCAGTCAGTAGCCACGTGCCGCAGGAGGCCACTCAGCACTTGAAATGAGGCTGGTCCCAGCTGAGATGTTCCGGAAGCATGAGATACACCATTGATTCCAGAGACATGGTATGAATGCAGGAGCACAATATTCCCATTAATAATTTTTATATTAACTCCATATTGAAATGATAATGTTTTGAATATACTGGGTTAAACAAAATCTATTATTCCACTAAATTTCATCTGTTTCTTATTACTTTTTAATACTGCTACTAGAAAATGTAAAATTTCGTCTATGGCTCTCATTGTATGTTACTAGACAGTGTTGGCCTAGAAAGACACAAGTGTGCCTAAGGCTATGATAACAGGCGGGGAGGGAGAAATGCCGAGGGTTCTAATCCCAGCGTCTCCACTAACGGGCTGTGCACCCTCAGGCAAGTAGCCCAGCTTTTCTGAGCCAGGATCATGTCTGTATAAAGGAATATATTAATATTAGTACTATTGGCTTCTCAGGGGTGTTGAATGAAGCAGAAACAAAGCACAAAAGACCCCAAAACACCCAAGGGGAGGATTCCATTGTTCCAAGAGCAGGACGGGGGATTCCAACTTGGGTGGATGCACCAGCTGCAGGCAAGGCCCAATTCAGTGGGCAGGGGCCTATAAAGACCTCAGGCCAGGTGGCTGGGAGGAGGGGCAGGCTGACGGGCAGGCTGATGGGCGGGCTGTCCTAGCTCAATGCCGGGCATGTGTTCTAAAGATGCCACAGATTCCATAGCCTGGCCAGCTTACCTGGCACATTTAGAGGGTCAATGAACACTTTTGGGTTCTTGTGTAGGAGAAAGAAATGATGATGATGATGATGATGAAGATGATGATGATGATGGTGCCTGCAGGTGAGGCGTGTCTTACTAACTTGAGTCAGGGTGACATGGTCCCTCCATGCCAACTGTGAGTTTCTGAGCCTGTTTTCTTTTTCATGGACCCCAACAGTCTCACGTATATGCCCAGTCACTTCCAGTTTCCGGAGGTGCGGTGGTGAGTGGCCTCTCTGTGTTTAAACTGGAGGATGATTCCAGTGTGGAACAGATGTTTATATTAGCAGAGAGGAGTATGTTTAGGATTCAGAGGGGGAAGCTCAGAGAACACGGGAGATGGTGAAAAACATGTTCTGGAACCCTGAACCAGAATTCCTAGAAAGACCTCACCCTCACACATCTGCACACTAACCAGCACCCTGATGATTCTTGTGTACACTTGATTTCAAAGAGCAGTGACTGGGATAGACTCTAGTCTCTCCCCCAGCTCTGACATTCCATTAACCAGTCAGCTCCCCTCCTCCTCCTCCTCCTGCTCTCTATGAAAGAAGGAAGAGACAGAGTCAAGGGAGAAGAGACTGCCTCGCAAATGTGAATGATGGGCATTCCAGGGGATGTGATAAAATCTGAGCCCGCCCACCCCACGGACTCCAATCTGGAGGCAAGTTCAGGCTTGGAGATTTGAGTGTGGATCTGCTAAGTCTTGATTAGGGGTGGGGGGTGGGGTGAGAGAAAACGAGAGCCCAGGCCCAAAGGAAAGGAAGGGAGGGGTCCACCCTGCACCTCTAGGAATCCTGCTTTGAGTCTGGGAGTGGAGAAAGGCATGTGTGCTATGAGCCTGCCCATAGCTAGGAGGGGATGGAGGGGGATAATTCTAAGAGTAGGGGAACATCCTGACAGAGCAGGGACTCATAGCCCTGCCCTCAGAGCAGAACAGTAGACTCCTCGCCTAGAGAGCTAGAAGACCAGGGGGAAATAGTCCCTGCTGTGTGGCTTTAGGCAAGCTACTTGCCTTCTCTGTGCTCATTTTCTCATCTTGAAAGTGAGGAGATTGGACTTGATCCCCAAGCTGGCTTCCAGCTGGAGCCACCGTATATTCCGAGAGTCCACTCATTCATCCATCGGGCAGGTCCATCATTGAACAAGCAGCAGGGAGCTCACGCTGCTGCTTCTCTAGAAAGGGGTTGTCGGCACCCAAAATGTGTCCCTTGCTCTACGTGTCTGTTTAGATGTGCTTTGTCCCTCTTACAGTGTCCAGAAATATCCTCCTTTCAGCCCACGTCTCTTTTGTCAGCCCTCAAAGCGTAGCTGTGTTCCTGGCCCACAGCATCCTCATAAAACTGAAAATCACATCAGCACCTTGACGTCCGAGGGGTCCCACCATCTCGGTGGTTTCCCAATTAGTTTCTCTGCCTGCTCTTCCTGCACAAGTCTGTTTTCCCAGCCTCTTCCTTTGGTTCTTCTCCCATTCACCTTCTTTTCTACTTCATGAGCCTCGCTGTCAAACACTCCTGAGTTCCACCTCTGTGCACATGGCCAAGCTATTCCTTCGCTCTGAAATGCCTTCGCCATCCTTCTCTGATTCATGAAATTGAAGCCATCTGAAATGGCGGCCTCCCCCAAATGGAGCTGCAGACGTCCTCCTGTGGACACCCATGGGTTCCTGTTCTTGCCCACGCGGAAGGAAACACGTCGCCCAGCTGGGACTCTCTGCTGGCCTTGCCCTGTGTTTGAGCCACCCTCCCTCCTCCCCCCACCCTCCTGCAAAGCCAAGCCCTTCGTCGTTCCCTGACCACCTGTGCTCTCAGACCTCGGGGCCTTTGCACATGCTGTGCCCTCTGCCAGGCTTGCCCATACACCCTGCCTGCTCCATTGCTCTGTCACTGTCTATGCCTGCACATTGCAAGTTTTCACGGTGTACTTCCTGACAGAATGAATTAAAGCGAGAACCAGACCTGGTGTGGGCTGGAGAGAATATGTGTATAGGAGATGGGGGAGGCAGGGAGGGAACACCCCTGATTTTTTTTAAGTGGAAGCTTCATGCTGGGGAGGAACAGGAGGGAATCTGGCAAGAGGGCCTGGATCCAACTGCTACAAGGACTGAATGGCAAGCAGCAGCTTAAGGGCTTAGTTCTGGAGCACAGAATGAGGAGTCAGGAGACCGGGGTCTCTGCAGCATCTCTGAGCCTCAGTGTCTTTATCTGAAAAGGGAAACAAGAAGAACGCCCCTCTGCCCATGCTTGTGCTCCAGGCAGGGTAGTGCAGTGGTGAAGAGGAGGTGGGCAGCACACAGCCTGGGTCAAGAGCCAGCTCCACCACATCCCAGCCCCAAGCCCTGACATTTCCTGGGCCTCGGTGTCTCATCTGTAAAATGGATGTAAATGCCCATGTCACAGAGACCTTAGGACTAAGAAAGAGGTTGGGTGTGGAGCATGTGTCGAGAAGGGGCTTGGAGGAGCCATAATTAGACAGAAAATGTCAAGGTGCTTTGAGATTAGACAGTGTTGCCTCATGGTCCTTCTGGGAGCTCATGGACAACAGAGCTGGTAGGCGCTGCATGGAGTGAGACGGCAGCCACCTGTCTTCCCAGCCATGCTATTTGTATTTAAATCTGTCCCCTATATACACACACACACACGCACACACAGGCACGCATGCCAGCTGACTTCCTTGACAACTGTTTCTGGCCCTGTGCTCCAGTGGCCAACTCCTGATACTTGCAAACTTTGGCTCTTAGATGATCAAAGAGCCAGCCCTTAATGTGAGCCAAGGCCCATGGTGAGCCCCTTCCCACAGGTCTCATCTGATGCTCGTGAGAGCCCTGTGTAGCAGGAGCTCCTATTAGCCTCATTTTAAAGAGGAGAAAACTGAGGCACAGAGAGTTTTACGCACTTCCACGGCATCCAAGGTTCAGAACACCACCATGTGCCCCAAGCAGGCTGCCCAGACCAGCTCCCAGGGGTGTACTTGTGTGTCAGTCCCTTAGGCCAGTTCTGTTTGTCCCCATCTGAGCCAGAGATCCAATGCAGGAGGAGGGAAGGGAGATGGAGTCACACTCTGGGCGGTGGAGGGAGGACAGATAGACTTTATCCCCTCTTTATTTCCCTGATCTGCGAATCATTGTCAGATGTGGAAGGCCCACAGCGATCCCTTCATCCCAGCCTGCTCTTGTTACAGAGAAAGTGACTTGTCCAAGGCCACCAGCTTCGGCATGAGGAATGGAGCCCAGGGCTTCTCCCCTCCAGGGAAGGAGCTCAGGAGACTGGAATATGATTCCCCACTACCCCACTCCACCCTTGTAGGTGGAACAAGCCTGAGCTCAATGATAGCAAAGAGCTTCATTCTTCCACCCATGTCTGTGTTCACTGTGGCTCCATGACTGGGCCCCTCTGTGGTCAACCCATAGCCACCGCCAAGCCCAGGCCTGGGACATGAAAGGCCCTCGGTTATGTTTGGTTATTCGAATGAACTGAACAGTGGGCAAGAACAGAGTGCCTTAGAGGTCGCTGGAGGAGGATGGGACCTGGAGTCAAAACAGCTGACTGTGTCATTTTCTTGTTGTGTCGCAACCTTTTTGGGTCTCAGTTTCCCCATCTGTCAAATTGGGGCCATCAGTGCTGACCTCATGGGGTTGTTTTGATGATCAGGAAACGGACTTCAGGAAAGACCGCTGTCTTCCCCAGAGGAGGGAGCAAGCATCCTCTGTCCTGGGCCCCGACTGCCTTCTCCATATCCTTGAACACTAAGCCCTAGCAATATGGCCCACTGGTCATCCCGTGTCATGCCATGTTGCTTCTACCTGCACACCCCTGCTCACGTATGTCCCCAGCTTCAATGCCCTCTCTGCCCGCCCTCTCGTCAATTTCCACTCATCCTTTAGGATTCGGTGCAAATGCCTGCTCCTCCAGGAAGCACTCTCTGCTCCTACTCCCACCCCCAGGCCCTTTCCCCTCTTCATCTCACCCTCATAGTCCTTACCTAGACTATGCTGAGTTACTTTATAGGGTGGCCCTTAGGTGTGAAGCCTTAAGAAATGGAGGCTTTGAGTCCCAGGGCTAAGGTTCAAATCTCAACGTTGCCATTTGCTAGTGGCTTTGGAAAATTTATCTGACCTTTACCTTTTTGTGACTCAGTTTACTCATCTAAAAAATGAGGAAACTGATAATAAAAGCAGCCTGCTTCTTAGGATGATCATGAGGACTAAATTACTTACTTAAAATGCAGATGATCTTGATGCAAAGAAACCATCTGTTAAAAAAATTATTTGGGACAGTGCAATTTGAATGTGGACTGGGTATTAACTAGAGAAAGTTACAAAATTGTAACAAATTTATTGGTGTGATAATTGCATGGGGTTACATTTTTCCTAAAAATTCCTCACAATTTAGAGACACACTGGAGAATTTCAGGTAAAAATCTCAGGATGTCTAGGATTCGCTAGATTTTCAAGAATAAAAAAACATACAGTCAGCCGTGGTGGCTCATGCCTGTAATCCCAGCACTTTGGGAGGCTGAGGTGGGTGGATCACTTGAGGTCGGGAGCTCGAGACCAGCTTGGCTAACATGGTGAAACCCCATCTCTACTAAAAAATACAAAAATTAACCGGGTGTACACCTGTACTCCCAGCTACTCGGGAGGCTGAAGAACAAGAGTAACTTGAACTCTGGAGGCAGAGGTTGCAGTGAGACGAGATCATGCCACTGCACTCCAGCCTAGAAGACAGAGTGAGAGTCAGTCTCAAAAACAAAACAAAACAAAAACCGTACATGTGTGGGGACAATAGAAGAAACAAGATCAACTAAGTGTTGGTAATTATCAAAGCTGCCGATGCATGTCTAGGTTCGTTTTATTATTCTCTTAGCTTGTGTGAATATTTAAATATGTCTCTAGCAAAGAACACGGTTTAAATTTGTGTATAGTATTCAGTATTTTTTGTTGTGGTTTTCTCACTACTCTCTAAAACTGTGAGAACATTCAACATTCTTTCCCCTGCTCAGTAAGCAGGTCTCATGCAGTTAAATGAAAATGATGTATTTTACCCTTGATGTTTTGTTAAAACGACTGAAAATGGGAGAAAACCAAACAGAGTAGTTCCCGATGAAAAGACCCTTAATTTCTTCACCTCCCTGGACAAACAGGGTTATCATATAGTGGGCAGGCTCTTACAAAAATGTCATGAACCATCTATGGCCCTCAGGCTGTAGCTTTGGACCTTTATACCCTCAGACTGTAGTTTCTGACCTTTATAATGCGGTTGCCTGTTTTACGTTCCTGTCTCCTTGGAGGCTGGATGTTCTCGGAGGCTTTGTCCTTGACACTGGGCACTGCATGTGGGACTTAGCAGATGCTTTATATATAGATTGACTAATGAGTGAATGCATGAGTGAACACATGAACGAGGGCTCGTTATTTGGAAAAAAAACTGGCTTCTTGCCCCTTGTACCCTCTTCATGTAAAGTTGACTTCCCCTGCCTGCATGTTTATAAAACCAATTAGTAGAAAATCTCAAAAACCTTCTACATCCCATAACATGCAGCCTGACCAACAACTTTCTGGAAACCACCCTTGGAAGATTCCAGGCAGTGCGGTGGGGGAAGGAGGGCAATGTACCTGGCTCAGGCACCTTTCACGGGTTTGGAGCGAAGAGCTTTCAAAGAAAGTGATCGACCCAGGACCACTGTCCCAGGCCCCACTTGAAGGGGAGCCCCCACCAGGGCCCGGGGTACAGGTGCCTAGGGGTGCACGAGCCAGAGGTGTTGGGAAAAGAGGTGTTTGTTACCTGTGGCTGACTTCAGAGGCACCCGATGCGCTTTGAAACAAGCTTGGAGAAGACATGGGCACTGGCCAGGCCTGCATTCTCTCACAGCCCTCAGGGCTTCTCTCTTCAGCAAAGCAGTGAACAGAAACTGCTTCCAGCAGGACAACGCTGTCCTGAAAGCCCCCCGGGGCCAGCTGGGGATGGCTCCGGCCATTCCTGCCTCAACCCTGCCCCCTAGTGGAGTAGCTAGGTGCGGCCTTCCGACCGTCCACACTGCTACACGGAGCACTTGCCCAGGGGGTGCCAGGCTCAGTGCCGGGCACCCAGGAGGCGGGAAAGGGCAACCCGTCCCTGAGAAGCCCCACAAGAGCTCCTCACTCTTCTTCTGGGGGCCTTGGCAACCTGGGCTCAACTCCACTGCTATCCTCCCAGGGAGTGAGGACCCTGCCTTGTTAATCTGAACAGCAGGCACATCGTAGACGCTTGGTACACGTGTGTGATGGGCGGGTGGAGGCATGAATAAATGAATGAGGGAGCCGTGCAGCAAGCTGGTTACAAGTTAGGGCTCTGGAGGGACACTCTGGGGCTGTAGACCACTTTCCAGCTGCGAGATCTTGAGCAAGATTCTTAAGCTCTTGGAGCTTCACTTTCCTCATCTGTGAACTAGGGATGACATTAATAACTGCTCCCTAGGGCTGCTGAAGGATGTTGACATCACTGCCATTTTACAAATGACGAAACAAACTCAGAGCAGATGAGCACGGCTCCAGGTTCCAAAGCTGGGAGTGGCAGGAGGTTGGGGGATTGTCAAATGGGGCCCCCTCACTGCCGATGCCATGCCCTTTCTGCACATCCCATGCCCTGTTCACCAGTAAACTGCACACACTCTTAGAAGAGAATGGGATCTGTCTCCTTCATCAAACGGGACGTTTCAGGTATCCTGGGCAGTCCATCGCACCGCTGCTAGCCTCCCGCTTTCTGTTCCTATGCCTATTGCTAAGCATTTTTGTAAAAATGAAGTAAAACTGATATGCAAAGGTCAAACTATAGACTTGCCTCTTCCCCAGTCAACTTTCAAAGAGCTGAAATACATCATAATAAGTTACCACTCACCTTGAAATGTTATCTCAAAAATACATATGAAACATTTCCTACAGGGGCTTTATTTTTTTTCCTTCCCAATTTTAATCAGCTTAAGTTTGTCCAGTAAGTATGATTGAAGGGATCTCTTTGTCACTGTTCGCCTGCCTACTGATAACCCTGTTTGTCCAGCGGAGTTAAGGACTTAAGGGTCTTATCATTGGGAGATACTCCTTTTGGTTTTCTCCCATTTTTCAGTCATTTTAACAAAATATCAAGGATAAAATACACCATTTTCATTTAACTACACTAGATCTGCTTGCACAGCAATTGTGTCGCCCTGATGAATCACAGAATGCAGTACGTTCTGCAGGTCTGCGTGAACTGTGGTGTGAAAGCGGCTTAGTGGTGTGGGTGGGTAACGCACATAGGTGTGGGTTGTACAAAAGTCAGATGTTAAAAAAGCAAGATGGTCTAAAATCCCCACACTTTTCCCTTATCCCTGCCCAGTGTTCTAAGGCAGTGGTTCCTATTTCTGTAAAAATCCCCAAGGGTTGCTGGTCAAACTACGGATTCCAGCCTTCAGTCTAGAGAAACTTAAGGCGAATATTCCAAGAGGGATCTAGGAATTGGGTTTTTTTCACTCTGTCACCCAGGCTAGAGTGCAGTGGTGCAATCTCTGCTCACTACAGCCTCTGCCTCCTGGGTTCAAGCAATTCTCCTGCCTCAGCCTCCTGAGCAGCTGGAACTATAGGCATGTGCCACTACATCCAGCTAATGTTTGTATTTTTAGTACAGACAGGTTTTTGCCATGTTGACCAGGCTGGTCTCAAACTCCTTGACCTCAAGTGATCCACCCTCCTCAGCCTCCCAAAGTACTAGGATTACAGGTGTGAACCACATGCCTGGCCCAGGAATCTGTATTTTAACAAGTTTCACAGGCCAGTGATTCTGAAACTTTGGGGCATTCAGAACCATCTGGAAACAATCCCAATGCCCAGGCTCCTCCCAGGCTCCTTAGGTTGGGATCTCTGAGTAGAGTGTCCGTTAAAGTCCCAGGGTGGTTGTACTTTGCAGTGAAATTTGGAAATCAGCATCATAGTACCTGAGTAGTTAGGAGGGGTTGCTGAGGAGGGAGAGGCATGGCAGGAGGAGTCTCAGTGGGGTAGGTGGGGCCGGGTGGGCTCAGAGGCTGCAGCAGGCAGAACTGAGCAGGACCAGGCTGTGCCTAAGCAAGCCCTGGGCATCTTGCCTGCAGAAGCATCGCGGAGTGGCCACCACCTGTGTCTTCCCCATAAACACAGTGGCATCTGCAGAGTCTGTTTCCAGAAATACATCATAAAAGAGACTTTTATGTGAACATCTGCAATTTGGAAATACCAAGGCTGTTTTTTGTTTTGTTTTGTTTTGTTTGTGTTTTGCTTTGTTTTGTTTTGTTTTTCCCCCTCCTCTGGCCTTTCCTAGACAACATTCTCCTTGACTTATGATCTTTTCTCCTTTTTGCCTTCTTGGCTTCTGTTGTTGGACAGAATGATGCAGGCTCCATATGACGGTGTGTTTACAAAGATCATTTTCTCTATCTGCAGAATGGTCCCAGTCACCCCAGTTCAGGTGGTTCATGGTGGATAAGAAGATAGCAGCCAGGACTCTCTGGGGACTCTACAGGACAAGTTATGGGACAGGCTCCTGCCTATGGCTGGGGAAAACAAGAATAGGTTCCAACCCCCAAGGAAAATGAGACCCTGGTAGAAACCTCAGAGGGTCCCAGGGGCCCAAGCAAGCATCCTGGGGTTCGAGGATGAGCCCCAGACCCCAGAAGGAAAGTACTGTTTGTGAGATCCAACAGAAACCTCTGGGAAAATGTGCTGGTCTTTTTTTTTCTATTGTTTATCCGTGAAGAGATTACTCTAAACGTTCATTTTCTCCTAATTACCTCTCTCTCCCAAACCCAGGCGAGTCAAGCAAATAGGTATTTGTTTTGCACAAATACCTGTTGCTTACACAGAAATGGGTTTACCGTTTTTATTTTGACAAAGACCATACTCTCGTTGTCCACTAAAGATAAGGGCCAGGTGTGGCTTAGGGGCCCGAGCTCCAGGGCTTCTTCATTGCAGGGCACCACAGCTGTGGCACGGGAGTCCCGCCAGCAGCCAAATCAGGGTACTAGAGGCTGGGATGATACAGCTGGGTTGCTTATGGAGTGACAGCTCTGACCCAGAGGCGCTACATGTTTTCTTTAGGATGTGTTGGTGTTCTGGACCAACAGAGACACCCCCAGAAAGGCCCCAGACCAAGCATTCAATGTCAGCGCACATACATGTCCCAGACGTTCCCCCAGTGACACCCCATCATGATAGGCCTGGGTGCACTGAGGAGGTGCACTGAGGAAAGGGTGGGGCTGGTGGTACCTGGGCCCTTGGATGACTCCGCAAGTGGATGTGCAAGGAATGGGGAGTTAAGAGCCCACATAGGATGCACAGACAGAGGTGATGTGGGAAACTCTCATCTCCCTTCTCTGGCTGAGACACTTCCCCCACTCCTTTTTTTGGGGGTGGAAAAAGAGAGTCATTCGGTGAAAAGAGCTGCGAACCAAACTTAAGGACAGGTAGACATGCCATGCCATCCTAGATGTTGAAGGAGCTGATGGTGCGCGCGCGTGTGTGTATGGTGTGTGTGTGTGTCTGTGTGTGTGTGAGGGGGAGGGGGGAGAGAGAGAGAGAGAGAGAGAGAGAGAGAGAGAGAGAGACACCCTACACTGGCCTTCCAGGCAGCTGAAGCCCCAGTGAGAAGCCTTCCAGGGATGCTCAGGGGATGCCTGCCTCAGCCTGCCTGGGGCCGAGGGAGGCCACCATTGGAAGGGTACAAGGTCCCAGGGATCACTCTGGAATTAAGGTCCCAAAACTGGGAGGTTCTAAGATGTCACCTCGCCACCCCTACACCCCAAGCTACTGCCAGGGGTTCTCGGACAAGCTTTTTCATTAGAAGCTGATGTCATTCACTATAAATGCCACCTGCCCAGGAGGAGTCCCAGTGAAAGCCGCCGTGGCACCATGCACCTCCAGTTGATCAGGGCCCCAGAGCAGCTTTGGAGTGGAGCAGGAAGGTGGAAGTGAAACTGTGACTTTCGTAATGATTTCTCAGGGAGACGTGGAGACTGTAAGCACAGGCTTAGAGTCAAGCACTTCAGACTGGAGTCCTTCTGCCTTTCCCTGCTCATACAGGGGCAGATGGGCAAAGGAGTTCTAAGATGACTCGCAGCGTTACGACTCACCGACCCTCCAGAAGTTCTGGCCATGAGTCTCCTCCCAGCCCGCACTCTTCAGCAATGAGCAGCATTTGTTGTCTCCGGAAGCTGAGTGTTCACGCACTAGACCACCCGAATGGCAGCTTAGGCTAGACTTCAAGGGAGAAGCCGGGCAGTGGGCCGTTATCAGCTCAGCTTTGGCAACAACAAGAACGCTGAAGGGACAGGTACCCCCACACAGGGACCCAGCTATGTCTCAGGATCCTGAAGCCTCTCCTTGAGCTCCCAGCCCCCATGAAATATTTGTTTTGCTCAAGGTCTGATGGGAGCATGTCCCCAAAGTTCATATGTGCACAGTGTTCCCTGTGCAGTGATCAGAGGCAGAAGAGTTAGTGGCTCAAAAGCTCTGGACAAGGCAGACCTCGGTTCTGTCCCTGACTACCTGACCTGTGTGGCCTCGTACAAGTCATTTGACCTCTGTGTGCCTCCGTGTCCTCACCACTCAGGGGAACATTAGCAGGCCTGCCTCGTGATTTGCTAGGGGATTCTATGAGATAGTGCATACAAAGTTCTCCATGTAGTATGAGCCCTCACTCAAATCTTAGGTATGTTGATTGTAAGGGCCTGTGAGTTTGTGCGTGCAGGGGAACAGATGGGCGGCACATGGTTTCTACTTTCTAGGGATGACAGATTTGTTGGGGAAATGAACATGCACTCATTTATTCATCCTATCAACAGATGCTTATTGACACCTACTATGTGTCAGGCTTTGTGAGGCTTGATATCCCTCTACAACTGCCAGCCCAAATAATTGTCTAGCTGCTTCTTGATTACCTCCACTGATGGTACACTCACTACCTTTCAGCGTTTTTTTTTTTTTCATCAGAAAATTCTCCCTCATGTACAGTAGTGGGAAAAACGTGAGCTGAAACAGGTCTAGATTCAAATCCAAGTTCTGTCGCTTACTAGATGTTGGGCCTGGGCAAGCCACTTTACTGATCTGTTAAATGAGAGTAATAATACCAGTCACTGTGCAGAAGACAAATGAGATCAGCCAGTCACTGAGGGCTCGGGCAAGACTGTCGCCCAGTGGTCATCCGAGTGACGTTTTGCGATAGATGGACTAGCAGGAGGAATTCCAGCTGTGACCTCATTTGATGCTCACTTTCAGTCATTTGGGAGCTAAGCAATGGTAGCAATGCCATTTTACAGAGGAGAAGACAGACTCAGAAAGTGAACTCCCAGAGTGGCATGAACAGTGACAAAGGCTGGACTGGATGCAGTGTGGTGTTTCTAAAACACAAGTCTAACCCTGCCATCCTCCTGCTAAAATCCTTCAACAAACCATTCTTCTAGACCTCAGCCCAAAGCAAGGCATTCGAGGTCTTCCTTGATGTATGCTGTGCCTTGAACCCATCCTCATCCTTCCTAGCCTTCACCTCCTCCTGCCTGCACCCTGCACCCTACACTAGGCTCTCCAGGCTCCAGGCCCTGGCACACGTTGCCAGCTCAGTGCCTGTGCACCTGAGGGTCCTTGTGCATTGGGTGCCCTCTCCTCCTTCCTCACCGATCTATTCCCACCCGCTCTTCAAAACCCACTCCCAGCGCCTCCTGTCTTGGGAAGCCCTCTTTAGCCCCAGCACACACACAGCCCAGCCACTCCCCTGTCATCCCACAGGCAGGTCTGCTTGGTTCTCACACTGCATCCCCAGCACCTAGTGCTGCACCTGACACAAAACAAAAGCTGACTACAGATGTGTTGAATAAATAAATGAAAGGGAGAATAAATAAATGAAAGGGAGAATGAATAAATGAGTGGACATCATCGTTAGAGCATTGATTGCACTGAATTGTGATCATTATTTATGTGTCTATTGGCCTCGCTAGGTAGAGAGCCAGTCAGGGGCTCTGTCTTATGCACCTTCGTCTCCTCCCAGGCTGGCACAAAGCCTGTGCATAGTAGGGATTTAAGAATCCTCTGTCCCTAGAATGACTCAGTCAGTGTGCACATCCCCAGCTGAACTGTCAGTGCTGGAGGGCGGAAACCGCCCTCGTGCCAGTCATCTGCTTTCCCTCGTGCTCACACAGAGAGGCGAGGCTTGGTCGATTATCAGGAGTCTGGACTCACTAGTGGCCTGCAGACACATACCCTAAGTATGTGTCCATGCTGGACATACCCCAGGTATGTGCCAATGCTGGACAAGGCAGCTGGTGCTCAGAGGCTCACACACCACCCAGCAGTCCTCAGGCCCTGAGGTCCAGAGGTTTTTCCCCTGCACAGATCTTGTCCAGCACCTTCTCCCCTGGCCTTAGTCTGGGAGGTTTTCTACCACTAGATGGTGCCAACTGCAAAGGCTGGCTCAGCTGACTGCCCACAGCCCTTCCTCCTCTGCCCAGGGATGTCATAAGGGGCTCCCCTGTCCAAGGGAGGACTTCTCTGCAGCTTCCCCTAACCAGCTGTGTGCCCTGGCACCTCCAGGCACTCAGAAAGGAAGCTTCCTTCTGGGCATCTTTAACTTGGGATGTAGACAGGATGGATAGTGATCCCAGGAGTGGGATACCCACCTGGTTCCAGCCCATTCCAGCTCAGCTCAAAGTGTCCAGATCCCCAGCTCTGTTCTGGGCACAGTGGGGTCAAGGAGGACGCACAACCAAGTGGGTGTAAGAGGAGACAGACTTCTGTGTGCCATGTGACATGTGCCAGGCCCTACCTAGTGTTGCCACATCCACAATGCCCCTTCACCCTTCCAACTGGCCCCAAAGGGAGGTGAGCGTGATTGTGCCCATATCACAGATGGGAATGCTGAGGCTCAGAAAGATGAAGATGCTGTTCCAAGGCCACATGGAAAGAACTTCTGTCGGACTGTTTCAGGTTGCATGTTCTTTTCTTGACACTCAAACTTAGTGCCCAGAGGAGAGGTTCCGGTACATGATGCCTTGAATATCAAAGATATCAAAGCCCTTTTAGCCAACAATCCCCCATCCATCCATTTCACCATTTAACACACATGAAGCCCTACTGTGTGCCCTGTGGTGTGTTTCAGGCGCACAAGAGATGCAAGGCCCAGGCTCTGCCCTTTCCAAGTTCACATTCCAGTGAGAGAGGCAAGGGCAGAGAAGGCTTCCTGGAGGCGAGGGCATCTTTATTTCCTCTGCCAAGAGCATGTCCTGAGTGTGGCTCTCAGAGATGGTCTGTTAGTGCTCGTGAGGCTCTGAGGCTTCTAGACTCATGGCCTAACAAGGAAACGTCTCTCCCCAAAGTCAAAAAGAGGTGTGTGTGTGTGTGTGTGTGTGTGTGTGTGTGTTTACTGATTTGGAAATGTAGGGGTTTTCTTGCATCCTGTTGTGTTTTTGAGGAAACACAAACAAGAGCAGGCTAACTTGTGCCTCCTAGGTGAATGCCACCCAGCACTGCCAACCCCAAGAGCTCTCTGTTCCCCACCAGCAAGGCCTTCCGAGGCCACGTGGCCCACAGAGCCTTCCTCCCTGCAGGGGGCCGCAGGCAAGATGTTTTTTGCCATTCAGGTGTCTGGGCCATAACAGAGAAGCTACCCGTATGTTCCCAGTGAAGACTGGCACTGTGCAGGCACTCTGTGAGGGCCTGCCCCACCCTGCCCTCACCCCATGGAGTTCACACACATTAACCTCCAAACACACACGGATATCTCATTTCTGAGGCTGCCTAGCGACTTAAGGGAAAGCCAGGCACACGCAGGTCAGCGAGTCAGAAGAGTCCGCCCAGAGAAAGGGGCCCCAGGTTAAAAAGATAGGAGGGCCTCTCAGCCACAGGGAACTGCATCACAGTGGCCTTGAAGTAGGGAAAGGGTGGATTTGCCCAAGTCCTGAAATTAAGCTTAAAGTCGGGTTTTGTCTGTTGACTTGCAAGGGCTTTATTTATCGCATCAATATTTACTACATTTATTATGCACCAGGCTCAGAGCTTAGATAGACTAATTCAGAAATTCATCTGAACTACTTTCCTTGTCCCTGGTCCTTCAAGGTGCGAGAGTGGACCCCACTCTCCTGGGCAGAGCAATTACTGCCCTGGTGTTCAGAGAGCTTCCATTCCTCCTTGGGATGCCCAGCACTTTGCACAGTAAATCCCTCGAGTTGTAGTAAATCACCTCTAATACTTGCCTCTCCCATAAGCTGTGGATTCCCTAATCATAGGGACTTTTAAAACTTATCTCCAAATGTCTAAAACTTAAGAGAGACTATGACCTACCTCTGCGAATGTTTGTTGAGTGAATGAAAGAACCCAGAGGAGGCAAAAGTAAAAGCTGTTGCAATGAGAGTTAGGAGATTAATGTGCACCTTGGCCTTGCCGTGAACTGTGTCATCCTGGGAGTGTCCATCTGTCTCTTTGGGTCTTGCTTTCCTCCCCTGAAAAGGAGGAAAGAATTTGTCTGAATAGCTCAGCACCGGAACCTGGTGTTCAGAGTGGAAAGCAGATCTGTAACCCCACAAAGCAGGTTCCTCTGCTTCCAGATGGAGGAAGCAGCCCAGAGCCCAGCCAGCCCCCTGCCCCAGCCCCACAGAAGCCCTGGTTTCTCCCTGCTTACTTTGGAACTCAGGCGTCAACGATGGGAAATTCTGGGCAGGATGCTCCATGGCCTGCCCAGGAGTAGGACTGACCCAAAGCCTGGCTCCAGCCCCCGCTCCTGTGTCTTCAGGCGATTCTCTTCCTCTCGTAGACCCAGGTCTCCTTTGAGATCGAGCAAAGGGCACAGATGGGATTCAGGGGGGCAACCAGATGGGACGGCAAGTGATGGGAGCTGGAAATAGTGGCAGCTTGAAGCTCCTGCACTCAGACACCCGGGCATCTCCATCTGCCATTCCTCGGGCCTGGGCAGCTCTTTGGACCTTGGTTTCCCTTCCCAGCTGGCCTGTTGTTATGTTCATCATATTTGCCAAAATAAAGATGAAGCCGTTGGCTGGGGGTTGGGAATGGGGATGCTGGGGAGGAGTGCCGGTTGGTAGCATGGAGTGTGTGTGTGTTGGGTGGGGGGTCTCATTGCCCTGAGAACAAAATAAAAGGGCTCCTCCATGCAGGGCTGGTGCTGGCAAAGGAAGCGCAACTCACTCCCCAAGGGCTGGGGCCCATGCAGCTGCCAGGAGCTCTAAAACTGAACACCTGCCGCTGCACCACGCCAGCCCTTTCCGGATACTCAGAGGGGAAAAACATAATAAAAGGTCAGCGGGCCGAAACTGGTGTTAAATAGGAGTCCTCTGACTCAGAGAGGCCTTAAGAACTCTTGATGAGTGACGGAACTGGCCCTGCAGGTCCTCAGAGAAGAGACATGGGATCCGAGCCCTGCACAGCCACATGACTCACAACCAGCTTCCACTTGCTCAGGGCCTCGGCTTCCTCCCTGTAAACTGAGGCCACCTCACTTACCTTGGGGCTGCAGGGACAATCACTCAAGAAAGGAAAGGAGCAGGCGCTGAGGTGGAATTGCGGTCCCGCCGCTCACCAGCAGAGGGATTCAGGCAATTGGTTTAACTTCGCTGCATATTGGGTTCCTCTGTTCTATTTGTTTTATTGAAAATAAAGGAGATGTTTGGCTATCAAAAGCATGATAGAAAAAATCATTTTCTGAAAACTTTTTGAACAGTATGAAGACAGGAATGCAATGGCAGGTCCCTTCGGGCATTGAAACCCCTGCCTCAGCAGCCCTCCTTCCCCTCTGCCCTTCCCCTGCAGGCCCTCTCTCCAGCCCCTACAACCATGGACTTTACCCCAGCTCCACTGGAGGACACCTCCTCACGCCCCCAATTCTGCAAGTGGCCATGTGAGTGCCCGCCGTCCCCACCCCGCTGCCCGCTGGGGGTCAGCCTCATCACAGATGGCTGTGAATGCTGTAAGATGTGTGCTCAGCAGCTTGGGGACAACTGCACGGAGGCTGCCATCTGTGACCCCCACAGGGGCCTCTACTGTGACTACAGCGGGGACCGCCCGAGGTACGCAATAGGAGTGTGTGCACGTAAGTGAGTCCCTCCATACCTTCTGACCAGCCCCTTAGCACCCCCAGCTCTGGCCCCAAACCCCCCTCCCTTGGCACCCCTACAGCCTTTCACCTGGCCAGGCTTCTGTTCAGCAGGAGATACACCCCATGGTCAGAGGCCAGAGGCTGGGCCCTACCTGGGAAGGGGAGGGAAGGGGAAGGGAAGGGGAGGGAAGGATGCCTGCACTCATCTCGCCTCCAGAACTTTGCTTTCTGCTTTATTCTCAGTCCTGGAAGCACATTCATGGCTGTCCCCAAGGAAGAGGGAGACGCCATGAAATACCTAAGCCTGGTTTTATTCTCTTAGTGGTAGGACCTTTTAATGAATGCCCGTGGCCTACCAGGACACACCAGCATACTATAGAACTCCAAATATTTTGGTAATATTGTAAATTAAAATAATATGGTTTTAAAAATCCAGTAGCCTTGAAAGAATGAAAACCAGTAGCCTGCAGTCATCGCTTCCCACCAGCTACCTACATTTCTCAGTTACTACAGTCACTTTAATTTTCTAGTTATTTCTTCTGATAGCTACTACTATAAAATATGCCTTCTGCTATATCTTAATTGCCTTGATATATCAATTTTTTATAATCTATTAATATTCTAAGATAGTTGATGATTTAGCTCCTCAGTATCACCTGATATATCCCTACCTTCCAAATAACATTGCCATAATATTTGGTTACACAATCATCAGTATTTATAATATTATGACTATGTAAATATTGTTCACTACAGTATGAGATCATGTACTTGTTTGAATTTCCTTCCTTATGATGCTTTTTGTTTTTCCTGGACTTTCTAATGGCCTTTGCTTTTTCTTTATTCTTGGTCTATTATGATATCCTCCTGTTTGGAGGTGGTGGTTGCTGTTGTTGTTGTTGGTTATTGTTTTCTTTGGTCTTCAAGTGCTCCATCATGGGTATTCTGTCCTTTTTTGTTCCAAGACACCTCCTTTATGAAACTTTCTGACCTCCTGCTTCTCTCTGGGCTTGTATTCCCTTGAATTGTGTAAGCATTACCCAAAATACGTGACTCATCAGATTCAGAGAGGTAACTAGGTATTACGATGCAGCAGCCTAACTTCTGAAAACTTCCACAAAGTCTCAAACCCAAAAGTTCCCTTCTTCCCTTAGTGCTGAATCAAGTCTTCCCCTTAACTATGACTCCGTATACACCCCATCACATAGTCACACACAATATAGTCTCTCATCCTCAGCTAACCATTATATTTTTTGAGGTGGATTGTCAATGAGGGTTATGCACGTTGTTTGAAGTCAAACAATTTTATTTTATCTGAACCTCATGGTTAATTTATGACAGTTTCTTCTCTTTTATCATTGGTTCATGCTTCAACTTTCACACCAATCCTTGTGTCTTTGTCTTTCTGTGAATAACCATCCCACTTCTCCCATCTTTCTAATTTTTCTTCTTTTACTGAAACTCGTTAGCAGCCACATAAAAGTTACGTTCAAAGAGAACTTGCAGCATCACCTGCTCAGAATCATCTGATGTGTTGGTTATAAATGTTATTCCTGAGCCCCACCCCAGACTTGTTGAATTAGAGTCTCTGGAAGTGGGAATGAGGATCCATTCCTTTAACAAGACTCCCAGATGATTCTCATGCATGCTAAAGTTCAATAACTGCTGCTAATATACTGTCAGTCATCTGTTCCCTCCCCATAACCCAGGTAGGGAAACCTGGCCTGGACTTCTTACACTAGAACCACCTCCAGTTATATAAGCCTGTCTCATAATTTATTCCCCCTGTGAAAACTGTTCTTCAAGGTCATTAAAAAGATAATTCTGTTCACTGCCATTGCACTAATCTCTAAAGCTGTATTGAGATCTTGTCATCTGCCAAGCACCACTCATTTATAAATGTTCTGTCATGGATTCAAAGATTGTGTGAACCCAGAAACTGCCTGTCCTGCCTGCCTTCCCCACTGGTGGCCTGGAAAACCCCCTTCCCTGTCCTCCTCACCCCCAATCTCTGCATCTTAGGTCCTGCCTTGACCCAGTACAGCCACTTAACTTCCCAACACCATGGGCTTCTGTGTACTTCCTTTCCTTTTATTTTAAAAAAACAAAAACTGTAGGGCAAAGGAGATTCTAATAGATTTTACACTTACCAATGGTTCCCTGTTCATGAAGTTTTGCAAGCATTGAGATAAATGAAACTAACCAGGAGCTATAGAAATTCTCAGAGGCTTCAAATGTTCATGTCCATTGCCAAATTCCAAAAGAGAGCTATCATAAGCTTCATAATAAATTTTTAAAATGTATTTAATACTAAATTTTTTCATTCAGATAGTTTCTCACCGACCCATTACACTACACACACACACACACACAGTTATACATATACACATCACACACATATATGTGCCCACACGTGCACACACACAAAACTCACTAGTGCTCTATTGAACATGTTCCCAGAAGTGCTACCATAGTGTCTGAATTCATGAGACTCTAATGCAGAAAAGAAGAGAGTGTGGGGTCTGCAAAAGAATACACCTCTGGGCCAGAGGGTAAACAGAACAAAGGGTTCCTCTAAGAAACAGTCTTTCCGCAAATGGTCAGCTAAGCCAATGGACAGTTCCCAGGACAGGCTAATTCTGTCCTTGAAGATTTGCATTAGCTGAATAAAGGGTAGAGCTCACCCCAGCTCCCATCCATCCATCCCTCCACTGATTCTTCACACAATAAACATAGGTGAGGCAGCAAACACAATTAGTAATTAGACCAGAACAAGGCAGGTAATAAAAATGAGCAATCGCAACCCTGGCTCATATAACTCAAACAGAGTGTGATGGGTACAATGGCAATGTGGTGTGTGCAAGCCCTGGCTCTCAGAGATCACCCTACTGGGCCCAGCCACTGTGGCCAAGCAGAAAAAAGCTAGATCTTGTTCAGCATGCTTAGTTTTCAAGAGAATCCAGATATATGGATTTGTGTATGATTTGTAAACATTGGCAATAATTCAAAAATATTTTTAAAACCACTCTGTGGGCCAAACTAAATACGTCTGTGGGCAGAGGGTGACCTCTGAGTTACATCGTTTGGCTATTTCAGTTGCACAAACACTACTCAATGTTTAAATGAAGCTGGGTCAGGCCTGAGGGCAGTGTGGTTTGGTGGAAGGATTATGATATTTACAGGCTGACAGGCTTGGGTTTTAGATCCTGGCTCTGCCACTTGCTAGCTACGTGACCACAAGCACATCACTTAAGGAGCTTGATAAAACCAACCCCACATGGTTGTTGCAGAATAAATAAGGAAATGCAAAAAAAAAAAAAAAAAAAAAAGATTGACTGCTCTTCGGCTTGGCTTGCGAGGAAAGTTACCTCAGTCTTATTCACAGTCACCTTTAGAGGAGGGAGCAGGTCTAGCTCCCTCCCCTTCTAGTATGGGCCTAGATCCCCCATAGTGAAGAGTGAGGGAGTAGTAAACTCATGCAGGCTCTTCGGACCTAGACAACTGAGCTGGAATCCTAGCATCATTATCACTCACTAGTACTATGACTTTAGGCAAGCTACTGAACCTTTTAAGTTTCAGTTTCTTCTTCAAGGAAAATGTGACAAAGTTTATATCTCTGGGTAGTTTTAATGTCAAGTGCCTGCTACATGGCAGGAGCTGAATAAGGGGTAGAGCTCACCCCAGCTCCCATCCATCCATCCCTCCACTGATTCTTCACACAATAAACATAGGTGAGGCAGCAAACACAAACAGAGCTACAACAAGGTGTGACCCACTGTCCCTGTTGAGAGTGGGACTGACAGTCCATGGGAGGTGTGGGAAGGGAGGCAAAGCCCCGATGGCAGAGCAAGTTGACTTGAATTCCTGAAAGTGCTTCAGTAAGAGGAGAGCTAACTAGATCACACCTGCACTGCAGATCTGAGATTAGATAACAGGTGGTGAAGGAAACCCAACTGGCTTCACCATCTCGCCTTTGATTAGTTGGAAAGTGAATGAGTTGGCTGACGGGACCATCTGCAGCCATCATTCATCCCACTAGCCTGTGGTGGGCAGGCTGGTCAGAGTCAGTAGCAGCACCTCACTTCCCCATCCAAAGCTCCAAGGAGAGACTGGAGCACCTTCTAGATGCAGTGGTTTTCAACCTTAGCTGCAAACAGGATTCACCTGGGGAACTTTAAAAACACGGAGATTAAAAAGTAAAAATAAAAATTAAAACTACGGAGATCAACAAAGGAAATATACTGACACCCAGGTCCACCCCCGTATTCTGAGGCCTGGCATGAGCATCACAATTTTTAAAAGCTCCCCAGGTTCCCCTGGGGTTCCCGTGTGCAGTTGGTGGGGAGAACCACCGTACTGGGGACTCCAGGCATCCAGCACTGACCTCTCCCTCCAAAGTCTCCACATACAGGGGCAGAGTCCCGGGCTTAGCCCACTCCCTTCTACACACACACACACACACGCACACGCACACGCGCACGCGCGCGCACGCACACACACACACACACACACACTCTTCCTGGAGAGACAGCGTGCAGGCACAGGCAGGGTGACTCAGAATGCAAAGATCAGTGATTCACCCAGTACTTCCTCTGATTTTTTTGCCTTCCTCTGTCCCCTCCTTCACTGGTGTCTGGTGGCAGGAAATGGGCTGTGGAGTCAGGTCCCCTGGGTTTGAGTCCCAGCTGTATCATTCACCAGTTTTGTGACCTTGAACAAATGAATCATTTAACCTCTCTGAGAGCTTTCCTGTCCATCAAAGGAGAAAAATAAAACTCTCTTCATGAAGTCATCGGAGAACTGAATGAGATAATGTATCAGATGGTGCCTGGCACTAGATCAGAGGGTCAGTTGAGGTTAGCATCTTTCCTTTCTACACCTCCTGCACGGATAACTGCACCCCAAGAGAAACAGTAGCCGCAGCAAAGTTCACACAAACCGGGATTCTGCTTCCTGCTGTGGTCACCTTGGACGTGACGCGTCTTCACTTTGCTGAGACTTTGTTTTGCTATATATAAAGACAAAGATGATAATGTGATAGTGTTTCTCTATAGAATAAAATAAGTAATGCAATGCACAATAAAGAGTAGAACTCACCCCAACTCCCATCCATCCATCCCTCCACTGATTCTTCACACAATAAACATAGGTGAGGCAGCAAACACAAACAGAGCTACAACAAGGTGTGACCCACTGTCCCTGTTGAGAGTGGGGCTGACAGTCCATGGGAGGTGTGGGAAGGGAGGCAAAGCCCCGATGACAGAGCAAGTTGACTTGAATTCCTGAAAGTGCCTCAGTAAGAGGAGAGCTAACGAGATCACACCTGCACTGCAGATCTGAGATTAGATAGGAGGTGGTGAAGGAAACCCAACTGGCTTTGGGTTTCCCAGTATCCAATAACAGAGACAGTACTTCGAAAATCTTCATGCCTGCTAGATATTAGGATTATTACTATTATTAATAGCCACCTTTAGGCAATCCCTGAAGGATAGAACTGTTGGCCCACTGCAGATTCCAAACTGCTCCTCCTTGGGTGGTCACTCATGATGTCTGGGGCTCTCTGCCTGTATTTCCAGAAGCTGTCCTCCCGAGAGAGCATGGTGTCAAGGGTGACATCTGGCCCAGAAGTCCCCAACTCTCCCTGGAACTCCAAACTGGCATAACTAACTCCACATAGCCACTCGGTTATCAACCAGGCGTCTTGCGCATAATAGAGAACACTTGAGTCCACCCAGCCCAAACCCTGCTTGTACAAGGAGGACAGAGCATCTTCTTCCTTCTTGACTCCTCTCCTCTCCCCCGCACAGCCCGTCTGTCAGCAAGTCCTGGCAGCTGTCCTTCCAAATCTGTCTGGAAGCCGAGCTCTTCTCTTTCTGGCTTCAGACTGTTCCCTCTCACCTGGGTCTCAGGGTGGTCCCCCATGCTACCTTTGCCCTCTGATCTGTCCTCAACTCAGCACCATGAGTGTTCTTGCAAAGCATACTTTTTGCCATTCATTCAGCAGTTTCTTACTGAGCACCTACTATGTGCTAGGCTCTAACAGCTTTGCACCTTCCTCTGAGCCTACAAGGAAGCCTTCTCTGACCTCCTCTCCTTTCCTTTTCCTTCTTGTCTCCCCTCCTCAGACCTCTCCCACAGCCCAGGCTTGCTCCCACCCGAGGTCTTTTTACTTAAGTGGGCCCCTCCCTACCTGGAAAGCTCCTCCTCCAACCCCTGGGTGGGCTTACTTCCTCACCCCCTTCAGGCTTTTCTGAACATCCTCACCCAGTGAGGCCTTCCCCATCCACCTAATTTAACCCTATTCCTGTTTGCTCTGAGAATACTCACCAGCAGCACTAGAGGCTGCAGCATTTACCCCAAAATAACTTTGCCACAAAATATCTCACGTTTATTATTCTATTCACATCATTCTGGAACACCAACTTTGAAAAACAAAAGATATCAATCTATTTACAGCATTGTGTTTTTAGTAGTGGTCTTTCCGTTTACAAAATGTCGTACTTCTCGATCACTGAAAATGTCAAATCCTAGAAAACCGAGCATTCCTATGCATAATTGTTCTTCAACAGTTGGCCGGGATTCACTTGATGCATCTGATTTTTCTGAAATAGATTATTCTGATGATTCAGACAATTCCCATGTTAGTTCTGTTTAGAAAGAACTCCAAGAAACAGTTTTTATATTTTATTTTTACATCGAAAATCAGTCAGATTTGCTTCAACCGCAAAAAGCGTGTTTATATAAAATTAAATGAGCTCTGGCAGCTAGCTGAACTTTTTTTCTAAACAGGGAAAGGGTTATTAATAAATTTGCAACTGTCTCCCCACTCCCAACTCCCCCTCCCTGCTCCACTTTTCTCCCAGACGCTTGTGACCGCCAACATTCCATATGACCTTTCCACAGCATAAGCTCTTTGAGGGCATGACTTTTGTCTGTTTCGTCCGCTATTGAGTCCCCAGCACCTGGAAGGCTCCATAAATGTGTACGGAATGAATCGAACACGTGTTTCGAAGTGTTCTGGCTTTTCTTTACAAGTCGGTCACCTTCAGAACCATGAGCCCTAATGGCAAGTATTTGTCAGTACCAGGCTTTGTGCCTGGTGCTGGGGACCCTGCAGGGAGCAAGTCCCTTGGGATGCTGCATCCTTCCACTCCCTAGGTGCTGGCTGAAGCTATAAAGGAACTCCCGCACTCCCTCTGCTGAAGTCCCACCAAACACTCAGCCCTGCCCTGTGCACTCTCACACCTCCCTGCCTTTGCCTTTGTGCCTCTGTTCCTCCCCCATGCTGGTAGCCATCCCAGGGATTGGGACGTGGTCCACATGGAGCCCCTATAAAGGCAGCTGGGCCGGCCAGGGGCATCAAGGCCACTGGACCTGACCCGCCGCCTGTGTTTGCAGAGGTGGTCGGTGTGGGCTGCGTCCTGGATGGGGTGCGCTACAGCAATGGCCAGTCCTTCCAGCCTAACTGCAAGTACAACTGCACATGCATCGACGGTGCGGTGGGCTGCACACCACTGTGCCTCCGAGTGCGCCCCCCGCGTCTCTGGTGCCCCAACCCGCGGCGCGTGAGCCTACCCGGCCACTGCTGTGAGCGGTGGGTGTGTGAGGACGACGCCAGGAGGCCACGCAAGACCGCACCTCGTGACACAGGAGCCTTCGGTGGGTGTGGGCCCGAGTGGGCTGGGGGCGGGACCGTACAAATGGGTTGTGGACCCTCCTGGAGCTCTGACCACCATAGAATGACTCATTCCCCAGTCCACTACTTACTAGCTTTGTGACCTTGAGAAAGTCATACCTCCCCTGAGACCCTACTGCCCCATCTGTAAAACAGAAATAATCCCATCTGTCTAGTCTGTCCTATGGGATCCTCCCAGCATAAAACGAGGAGTGCTTTGTAAAGAACAAAGCCCTAAAAGTGCAATCCATTATTATCCTACTAAAGCATTAGGGATGGGTGGTGGAAGAAGGGTAGGTGTGTGGGTACCTGAGGAGAGGAGGCATGAGCAAGACGAGATGGGTCTGGTGGAAGCTTCATGATGACTTGAGGCTTCCCCCTTGCTATGAAGATGGGCGGGCAGGTGAGAGTTCAGCCAGGTAAACCAGATAAGAGGAAGCCCTGGAAAAGGAGGGTGGGGAGGGGCCCAATTGTTTCACTGCTGCTTACTGGAATGTAGCCCAGGGCCATACATTTAGCATGTACCCAATTAATGTTTGTCATACTGGTGGGTGGGTAGATGGATGGATGAATAGATAGATGGATGAATAGATAGGTGGGTGGATGGATGGATTGGTGAAGAGATGGATGGATAAATAGATACATGAATGTATAAATAGATGGATGAGTGGATGGATAGGTGATGGATGGATGGATGATGAATGAATAGGTGGATTAATAGATGGATGGATAAATAGATAGGTGGATGTATGAATAAATGGGTGGATTGATGAGTTGACAGATAGATGAATTGATGGATAGGTGTATAAATAGATGGGTGGGTAGATGGATGGATAGATGAATAGATAGATAGATGTATGAGTAGATGGATGGATGGATGGATGGATGGATGGATGGATGGATGGATGGATAAATAAGTAGATGAGTGGACAGATGGATGAATGGATGGATAGATGATGGATGAACTGATAAATGGATGGATGAATGAATAGATAGATGGATGTATAAGTAAATGGATGATTGGATGGATAGATGATGGGCAAATAGGTGAATGATGGATGGATCAGTTAATAGATGGATGGATGGATGGTGGATGGGTGGATGGATGGATGGATGGGTGGGTGGATAGATGGATGGGCTAATAAGGATCTGAACTAGGGTAGTGGGAGTAGAGGCAGCAAAGAAGGAACAGGCACAAGAGGCATTTCTTCAGTGAGATTGAAGGTCTTAATGTCAATTTAACGCATGGGGTGAAGAAGAAAGAGAGCCAGAGGCTGACTCCCAGGGCTTGCCATTGCCTAGGATCAAATACAAGAGAAGCAGCACATTCGGGCTAAGGGAGATCTACTTAGTTTGAAACAGACTGAATTTAAGGCAGAGTGCCCTGTCCACGGGGTCTTAAGAGGAGCTTCCAGTTTCTCTTTGTGAGGAGGAAGGAGAGGAAATAGGAGAGCTCTGAAGTCATCTGCTTGGAGCTGCTGGTGGTGATGGCTGGGATGGCCTGAGGGTAACATGCAGAGTGAGAGAGAGGGGGCCTGAGGCAGAGGTCTGGGAATGCTGACATTTGAAGGGTGAAGCGGATAAGAGGAGGCATGGAGAAATCAAGAGGAGGGTTGGGATGTATGAAGAAAACCAGGAGCATCTGATGCCATGGCAGGCAGCAGATGAGGACATTTCTAGAGGAAAGTGCTTACCAGGCAAGCAGTAGAGAGCAGTGGAAAAATGGCAATGGAGTGAGAGTTCTAAGGGTATTGGTGGGTTTTTTTAAAATTATAGATGCTAAAGACTGCTCAGGTACGGTGTGGGGCAGGATTTCTCAAGCTCGGCACTGTCAACATCTTGGATGAGAGAATTCTTTGTGGTGGAGTTGTCATATGCATTGGAGGATGTTTAGTAGCAATCTAATGCATGGCTACTAAATCCCAGCAATCTAATCCCTGGGCTCTACCCACTAGATGCCAGTAGCACCGTCTCCCTCAGAGGTGTGACAACCAAAATCACCTCCAGACATTGCCAAATGCACCCTAAGAGACAAAATTGCCAGGTGGAGAAGCAGTCCTGGGTGGATAGGAGGAGGCATGGAGGACAGTTTTGTCCCCAGCAGCCCCAGGGCAGCAAGGCAGCTGTCCCACCACCACCTCCCCAGCAGGGCCACATGAGGGTCACAGGGGAAGCAGGGAAGCAGAAGCTGTCTATCCATTGTGTGTGGCCCAGTGACCCCGTGCTGACTGAGCACAAGCAGAGCCCCTGCCTAGCAGAGGTGACCCAAAAACCAAAGCTTTTATCCTTCTGGGCAAATCCCTCCCCACTGCCTCCCAAGATGCTTGCAGCTCCAGTTCCTGCCAGCCCTGCCCCTCCTGTCCTTGGATGCCTCCCATTTCATTCAAGTCTCTCCCTCTCTCACTCAGTGATTCCTGCATTCGTTCATCAATATTCTCTGCACACCTATAAGCTTGGAAGAACTGACTTACCTTTCCTCTTTCTCCTAATCCTAGTTACATTTCTCTTCTTTTCTGTGTTTATCTTTTCCCCTCTCTTTCCCTCCCTTCATTCTTTTTATTACTTTTATTACCTTCCCTCTGTTTCTTTCTCTCACACACACACTCTTTCTCCTCCTCGCCTTCTTTCTCTCTCTTTTCTCTGAGCTTCCATCTATCTGTCCATCCCTTCCCTCTCTGCCTGTTCCCTCCTCTCCTCATGCATATGTGTGTTTGGATGGGACAGGCCTCCTCTCCTCTGCATTTTGTTCTGTCTTTCTGTGGGCAGTTCTCTGTCTTAACAGCTTTTAACCTGCTTTGGTCTTGAGTTCGCTACCGTTTTCCATTTTTCAGATGGTTAGAGAGCACCTACCATCTTCTAGACGCGGGAGATACGTGCATCAATAGGACCATCCAAGAGTGGGTAGTTGAGTTGGCTGATAGTCAAATGACCACACAGACTCACATTAACTAAGGGCTTTAGCTTACTAAAGGCCAGGGACAACTTGGGTGCTTTCATAGGTGTAAAGTTGTCTTTTCTATCACGGTATGGGAAAGAGATGCTATAGCCAACCCCATCTGCAGGTGGGGATCCTGAGGCAAGGAGGTGTGAGCTAGCTTATTGGAAATTACATAGTCAGCAAGTAGCAGTGCTGCCAGTTGAAGAGTATATGTCCTCTTTTTCCCCTTTTTTTTTTTTAAAACAGAGTCTTGCTTTTTAGACCAGGCTGGAGTGCAGGGGCATGATCTCGGCTCACTGAAACATCTGCCTCCCAGATGCAAGCAGTTCTTGTGACTGAACCTCCTGAGTAGCTGGGATTACAGGCACATGCCACCACACCCGGCTAGTTTGTGTGTTTTTTAGTAGAGATGGGGTTTCACCATGTTGGCCAGGCTAGTCTCAAAACTCAAGTGATCCACCTGCCTTGGCCTCCCAAAGAAGCCCGTATGCCCTCTTAACCACTATGCCCTCGGCATCACTGAAACAAAATGTTAGGTGCTAGAATGTAGCTACTTGCCTTTGCACTTCCCCCAAGTAAACTTTATCTCTGCAGAGGCAGGAGAATGTCTTTTAAAAGTCTTATTTCCGGCCAGGCGCGGTGGCCCATGCCTGTAATTTGAGAGGCCAAGGTGGGCAGATCTCCTAAGCTCAGGAGTTCGAGACCAGCCCGACCAACATGGTGAAACCTCATCTCTACCAAAAATACAAAGTTAGCTGGGCATGGTGGCCCATGCCTGTAATCCCAGCTACTTAGGAGGATGAACAGGAGAATAACTTAAAGCCCAGGATTCAGAGGTTGCAGTGGGCCAAGATCGTACCATTGCACTCCAGCCTGAGCAACTCCATCTCAAAAAATAGTAACAATAATAAAATAAGTCCTATTCCCAGCACCTAGCAGGATGTTTGATGCATACTCAGTAAAAATCTAAGCCCTATTATTGTGTTGCCAGCCCCACAGGCAGCTGTTATTGTTCTAATAGGGAGACAGGCCCAGGGTGGGTTATCTAAGATCACACAGCCTGTAGGTGGTAGAGCAGAATTTGAACTTGGGTCCACCCGTCTCTAAAGATGGGTTTCCTCCCATGCTTCCACACTGCCTCTCTTGATCAGAAAAATACAAGGAGCTCAGAACATGTCCTCCACTCCCTGGGTACCTTTGCTGGTTAGAAGCCAACTTGCTGTCCTGTGGGGAGGCACAGCCAATTTCTCTCTGTTCCCTTGAGTTCTGGGGACCCCAGACCTTAGTGTGGTGAAGGTGAGGGTTGGGGGCTGGTGGGAGCTGTAGATTCATGCAGATTCTGGTCCCCACACACAGATGCTGTGGGTGAGGTAGAGCCGTGGCACAGGAACTGCATAGCCTACACAAGCCCCTGGAGCCCTTGTTCCACCAGCTGCGGCCTGGGGGTCTCCACTCGGATCTCCAATGTTAATGCCCAGTGCTGGCCTGAGCAAGAAAGCCGCCTCTGCAACCTGCGGCCATGCGATGTGGACATCCGTACACTCATTAAGGTGGGTCCAGAGCAGGGGTGGACGTCTGGACTTCACAAGCAGACAAATCCGGATTTGAGCCTGGCTCCTGAACTTCCTCGTGGGAAGCATTTGTAAAGTGGGAATATTGTAAAGTGGGAACAGTTAAGCTCACCTGGTAGATCTGGTGTAACAGCTATTTGGGATAATGCAGGTCACCAGATTGGTGCACTGTGAATTTCACTCAGTGGAAGCTTTGGTAGGCATCATGTTATTAGAATCAGGATCACTCCAGGAAAACCTCAGGGACCGTCAGGAGTGGTCTTCTATAATGATTCTGAGGGATCCTTACCAATTTCTATCCTCCCTTCACTCCCATGCCAGCCCACTCACACAGAGCAGCCACACTGGGTGATATAGGGAGCACTAAATGAGGCTCAGGACCCCTAGAGTCAAATGTCTACTTGCATTAATTGCATGTGACTGTGGCCAATCTCTGCTCATCACTGAGCCCCCATTCCCTCATCATTAAGATATTGGAGTTGATCTCTGAAATCCCTTTCAGCTTTAAGAGTCCAAGATAATTAAAATAAAGCATCAAAGAAAATTGGGCCACATTAGCCTGAGCCCCAGCTTCAGAGTTAAAAGTGGATCTGATTTATCTAATTCAAGTCTCCCTCACTCATGCCTTAGGAGTGGTCAGTCTTTTGTCACATGAAAATCAAAGCAAACAAAACAAAAAATTCAGCAGTTATTCCATTTTTGGAATGCTGATGGTTTCTTAGGGATGTTGAGGCCAGGGTTGCCTCCAGTGTAAAAAAGGCAGCACGGCTCCCTGTGATCCTCTTCAGACATCCAACATCACTGCTCATCCCCTAGACACCTTCTCCAGTCATCTACATATTGATCAACTGGATCCATTTTTCTTCTTCCTTCTCCTTCTTCTCCTCTTCTTTCTTCTTCTTCCTCTCTGATTATTTTTCCCTGTAATACTAGCTTTTGTATTTTCTGCACTTGGTATACAGTAAGCATTCCATAGACATCTCTTAACTGAAAACATACATGGAAAATGTACCGGCTGCAGAAGAATTAGAGAAAAGGTCCTAAGCTGAGTGAGATGGCTCTACCATTACTAGACCAGATAATTCAAGTCCAAGCCAATTTTGATTTCTAACCAATTTTTTTCCAGAATTATATACCCTCAGAGGGTTTCCCAAATTGGGCAAGATTCATGCCGCCATACAGCCTAGATCTAGCATGGTGCTGTACACAGTAGACCCTGAGAACCCTCAATCCAATGGGTTTACTCTGTGCCTACTCTGTACTAGGCATGGAATTATACCACAGAGACACAGAAAGAACAGCAAATCTCAAGTGGCCCATAGCCCAGTGGAAGGTAGAGTTACCTTTTAATAATGTAAATCCATTTGAATACATTGCATATTAAAGGTGTGTGTGAAAGACCACGAGAGGCAAAGGCGGGCAGGGAAGTTAGGGCAAAGCATGTCCCCTGAGCATGGAGTCCCGATGCCAGTTCTGCCACTAGCTAGACAGGGGAACTTGCTTGGATGAAGGAGCTACACAGGCTCCCCATGTTGGTGAAACCACGATGAACAGCCATAGGCAAGACAAAAACGCAGGACAAAAGAGAAAGTGCAGGCTGTGAGATACAACCCAAACAAAACATGTTCCTCTGTGGTCCTCCATTTACCCCTGTGCAGTACACTGGATCTCACTGTGTTTGCTATTGTCCCTCCTTGCTTGAGGATGCTGTGAAGCTGAAAGTAAGGTGGAATGCTCCCACATAGTGAGGAGGGAAAAACGGGGCTCAGGGGAAGAAGGTGATTGTCCATCCTCTGAGCACCCCCACTGAAAGTGCCTTTCCTTTCCTTCAGGCAGGGAAGAAGTGTCTGGCTGTGTACCAGCCAGAGGCATCCATGAACTTCACCCTTGCCGGCTGCATCAGCACACGCTCCTATCAACCCAAATACTGTGGAGTTTGCAGGGACAGCAGGTGCTGCATCCCCTACAAGTCCAAGACCATCAACGTGTCTTTCCAGTGTCCTGATGGGCTTGGCTTCTCCCGCCAGGTCCTATGGATTAATGCCTGCTTCTGCAACCTGAGCTGTAGGAATCCCAATGACATCTTTGCTGATTTGGAATCCTACCCTGACTTCTCAGAAATTGCGAACTAGGCAGGCACAAATCTTAGGTCTTGGAGACTGACCCAATGCCTGTGAAGCAGTCAGCCCTATGGTCAATAACTTTTCACCATTGAGCCTTATTTTGTCAATTTCCCACTCATTCCTAGTTACCCTGATCTGGACCCTTGGCCTCCTTTTCTGTCTTTAACCACCGAAATGACCCATGATGGTGCTGCTCAGGCCCATGCTATGAGTTTTCTCCTTGACATCATTCAGCATCTACTCTAAAGAAAAATGCCTGTCTCTAGCTGTTCTGGACTATACCCAAGCCTGATCCAGCCTTTCAAAGTCACTAGAAGTCCTGCTGGATCTTGCCTAAATCCCAAGAAATTGAATCAGGTAGACTTCTAATATCACTAATTTCTTCTTTAGATGCCAAACCACAAGACTCTTTGGGTCCATTCAGATGGATAGATGGAATTTGGAACAATAGAATAATCTGTTATTTGTAGCCTGCCAAGAGGTACTATAATGGGTAATTCTGACGTTAACACACGAAAACCATCCTGATTCCAAATATGTGTGCACCTCAAGGTCATCGAACATTTGCCAAGTGAGGTGAATAGTTGCTTGATTTTGATTTTTAATGGAAAGTTGTATCCATTAACCTGGGCATTGTTGAGGTTAAGTTTCTCTTCAACCCTACACTGTGAAGGGTACAGATTAGGTTGATCCCAGTCAGAAATAAAATTTGATAAACATTCTTATTGATGGGAAAAGCCCCCAGTTAATACTCCAGAGACAGGACAAGGTCAGCCCATTTCAGAAGGACCAATTGACTCTCACACTGAATCAGCTGCTGAATGGCAGGGCTTTGGGTACTTGGCCAGGCTCTTCCTTGAATCTTCTCTCTTGTCCGGCTTGGGGCTCATAGGAATTGGTAAGGCCTCTGGACCGGCCTGTCTGGCCCCTGAGAGTGGTGCCCTGGAACATTCCTCTACTCTTACAGAGCCTTGACAGACCCAGCTGCAGACCATGCCAGACCCACTGAAATGACCAAGACAGGTTCAGGTAGGGGTGTGGGTCAAACCAAGAAGTGGGTCCACTTGGTAGCAGCCTGGGGTGACCTCTAGAGCTGGAAGCTGTGGGACTCCAAGGGCCCCCATGCTCAGGGCACATCTATTGCAGAGACTCATTTAACAGCCTTTGGTTCTGCTGACCAAATGGCAGTTTCCTGGTATGAAGATAGAGGTTTACCAGTTGTTTAGAAACAGAAATAGCCTTAACAAGGGTTTAAACCTGAAGAGGTTGAAGCTAAAAGGAAAAGGTTATTGTTAATGAATATCAGGCTATTATTTATTGTATTAGTAAAATATAATATTTACTGTTAGAATTCTTTTATTTAGGGCCTTTTCTGTGCCAGACATTGCTCTCAGTGCTTTGCATATATTAGCTCACTGAATCTTCTCGACAGCGTTGAGAAGTTCCCATTATTATTTCTGTCCTTACAAATGTGAAATGGAAGCTCATGGAGGTGAGAAAACTCGACCAGAGTCACCCAGTTGGTGAGTGGGAAAGCAGGATTCAGATAGAAATTGGACTGTCTTTATAACCCATATTTTCTCCCTTTTTTTTTTTTTAGAGCTTCCAAATGTGTCAGAATGGGAAAATTGTCTTTCTAGCTCCTTTTTAAAGGACAAGAATATCTGATTTTCTGATAATTTAGGCGCTTAAGTATCAAAAAAACATGGGACACACAAAAATCCACAAATCCCCTATAGCTTCTCCCCTCTTTCCCATCAGAACCAGCTCTCATCACACATTTAAAAGATGATTCTGTTTACCCAATGCTGCATATTGAATGTTGTGTAGTTATTCACAGGGAATTCTGTGCAGTGTGCAGAGAGATTCCTAAACAGGAAAAGGACTGGGAATCTGTCCTCCTTACTATGACCTCCCCAAAACCTAGTCCAGTGCAAGTCATACAGTGGCGCTCATTAAATACTTGATGAATACGGGAAGCTGTGCATGTGTTCCTACTTTTATTCGAAGCTCTCTTCTTCCAAAGCGACATGAAAATATAATTTTAACAGTCAAAATTTTATATTAAGTGCCTTAGCAAAAGAGACATTTAATATTTTAAAGAAATGTGTATGTATATATACATATATTTGTATATGCATATATAAGAATTCTTGTATAAAGAGAATTCACCCCATGAATGATCTCTTCTGTAAGTCAGTGTGAATCATATTAGATTTTCTTAGAGTGAAAACACCTGCCATCTACAAATTACAAGGCTGGATAACAGCTCACTCCATTTGAAATTCAGTGGAAACCTAAGAGCTAGGTTCTTACTGAATTTGCATCTCAATTTGGGAAACTGAACTTAGCTTTCAAAGATCATAGGAAGTCGGGTTGGAGAAACTAGGGATTATTCTGGCAATGGGTGGAAGAAGGTGGTCAGAAAAACCCAGTTGCCATTGATTTTGAGAAATGGAACTATCTTATGCAGAGCGCAGAGGGCAAGTCTCAGACCCATGGGTTGAAGTCATGGATAAGGAAATTTGGATCCAATGTAATGAAGCTCTTTCTAAGTCAGAATTTCCCTGCAATGGTGTGGCCGGATTCAATAAAAATTAAGAATAATAAATATAATGGAAAAAATCTCCATTGATTGTTTACTCGGTGCCAAGCACTATGCTAAGTTGTTCATTATCTTATTTAATTGTTACAGCAATTTTGAGTATACATCTCTTCACTATTTTATAAATGGAACATCTGGGACTCAGATTTTCTGAGAAGTCAGCCCCCAAAAAGTTAGAGCCCAAACACCAGCTTATTCTATCAGTCCCTGCTCTTGCAGAGGCCTCTAGAAAAGACCTGAATGACTCCTATTGGAGAATCATATCTACAAGGGGCTTCAAATAGACCAAATAGATCATCACCTCTCTGGTCCCTTGTTAACTATATGTTCTGAGACAAAGAAAATGTACCCTACGGGTTAGTTAACCTTGGCTGAGGAAATTTACATTAGTACTTAGAGTGAATTACTCAGGTGTGCTTAGGTGTGCAAAAGAGAGGGAGATCTGAATTCACCAAATTAAATCTTGCTAAACCTTATTATAAGCATTTGATGAGTGCTTAGCATACACCAAGCCTTGTGGAAAGTGCTTTCCTACCATATCTCATTTAATCTTCACAGCAGACCTACAGAATATGGCACTATCCTCTGAGTCTCACAGAGGTTTAATAGTTTACTCAAGGTCTTACCAGCTAGTGAACAGCAGACCAAGACTGGAAACCCAGGATAGTCCGATACCTGAGCCATCTCTTCTTGTGCTACACCTAGTTATTCTGTCCCCAAATCAGAAGGCATGACCTTTATAAGAGGCACTTTACTGACAATAGCTGCAATTTTAACTTTGAAAATGATTCAGAGTTATCAAAGATAGTAGACTCAAATGATATGATTGTCTGTAATCTCGCTAGCCTTGTACCGTGTGTCTATAGCAATTACAGGGAAGTAATCTAGCTCCCGACTACTACGTTGAACTATGTCACTGCTTCTTACAAACTTGTCTTGATGCAAAGCAGCCACAATGTAAACCCTGCATATCTGGGAATCATAACAGTCAACTATGTATCTCTGCGTGTGTATATATATGTATATATCTATTTTCAAACTGTGATTTAATATTTAAATATTCCTACTGCCATTTTTGTGACTGAAAAACTACACATGAGGAAACGTCTTAGAATTTTCCAATAGAAGAAAAATAACACTTGGGCAATCTGTCATGTTTCACAACAGTCCTCATTTTTCTCGTGATTTGTGTAGTGGGGAACATGTTTGCTCAGTGTGAAGGCTTTCATTGCTCAATTTCTCTGTGTAAGGCTTTTCTCCTGAAGGGAATAAACCATCAGCAAAGTCATGTACTGGATTTGGTGGCTTCTCTTGTACCTGCAGTTGTTATGAGACAATGATGGAGCATTGAGCACGTTCAATAAATGTGCAGATGGTGGAAACGAGGTCCCAGACACTTTATATAGTGACATTAAAATGGCTAAAAAAGTTTGGAAATGGGTTTAGAAACACAAAGTTTAGAACTCAGAGAAGACAAGGGCTGCCAATGTATCCGGGCTGGAAGACACCTCATGTAAATATAAAGTGAAATTGTTGGCGTTTATTCATTCACTCACTCACATATTCAGTGTCTTTCTACATCTCCAATGAGACTGAGTACTGTGAGGTCAGGGACTGTAGCTGCTTCCTCTGAGCCTAGCTCAGAAGCAGGCACATGTCAAGAACTGAGTAAGCAAGGATCAGATGGATGGACAGAATATCTATTGCCAGCTGCCTTAGGAACCAAGAGGAGGAAAAAGAAGCATAAGGAAGGGTGCAGATGCAATGGAAACAGTCCTGACTTTGGGCCTCAAATGGATCTTGATATCCTTTTTTCCTTACTAGGCTCATCTGAGCCTCAGTTTCTCCAGCTGTGAGAGTTAGAAAATGATTGTACCTACCCCTCAGTGGGATGCATATTTCATACAAAGTTTTAAAATACATTTTAGAATACTAAGCACTTAATAAACTTAGAACATTAAGCACTTACTAAACACATCTATTATCAGCTGAGTTTCTTTATAAACTGGGGGTAATCAGCAAGGCTGCAGTAAGAATTAATGTCAATGTGTGTGTGTATATATTTAATTTATTTAGCCCTTATTTAAAATAGCAAATGTAAAGAAAACTATCTATACTCCGTTATAGTGTCACTATCTATACTCAGTTGAATGCTCTTTTACCTCAGCCATAGACTGCTGAGCCCCTTAATTTTTTGCTTTTTATGTTTTCATGTTGTGCTGTCACTTGATTTAAAACCCAGCTTCTCTAAAGCAGGAAGGGTGTGTTACACTTCTCTATGGCTCCCAAGCCCGACACAGCACACAGCATATCTGAGCTGTATGGACCGATGTGCAGATGGCTGGGGCAGATGAAGTGAATGCCTCTTTTGATACCTCTTGGCCAAATCCCTCTCATCCATTTGCCCCCACAACACATGAAGAGAGTATAAAAAGTCAAGAGGAGGCTCCATTCCAATAAAAATATAATCGTCACACGAATTCTTTCTAGGAACACCTCTATCCTGAAACATATTGGTTTCAAAATTGGAACTTAGATCATGGTGTCCTGTGGGTGCCTCAGATTGAGATGAATGTATAGATGTTAGGGCAATTTTTTAGGATATCAGGTGGCTGAATTGGGGGGAAAACGGGATTTAGGGGAAATGGCCAGAGCATTTTATTATGAAGCATTTTCTTTTCAAAAGCATATTGCAGAGATGCCAGTGTTCTCCATCACCCCTACTGACAAAATCGGAATGCAAAGGCATCCTCTGTATTCAGAGAACCAAATTCTAGTTGAATCTGGGTTCTTTCTAAATGTAGGAATGAGCAAAAATGACTTCTGAGGAGACAAACAAGCTGTCACGAAGCCCGTGCACTGTTTCATGTATTTTATTCTGTAACGAATGTCTCCAGATCTCCAGCCTAAACCTCACTGCTCTTGTTTTTCACACAACCCTAACAATGTAGATTTCTTAGTCCATTCCATAAAAAGGGAGAGGAAGCTGCCCAAAGCAGGCTTATTGATAGCAGAGGCCAGCCCGGCAGCAGAGGAGGAGGTGGAAAAATTAAAAGCCAGATGAAAGATATAAAAGCAGGTCATCTAAGTCCGAGTGGGACCATCTAATAATGGAAGGACAAACAGCCGCCACAGTCAGTAACAACCTTATGGGCATCCACAGTCTTAGTTAGTCCCAGGAATTTACTGATGTTCCACAATCCCAAGACATCAATAAGTGGGGGCATGAGTCACGTGCTCAGTGAACGGTTTTAAAAGACAACAAGACAACAAGGGATTTAATCCATTTTAGAAATGGCTGGGCAAGCGATTTAATCTCTCTGAGTCTTGGTTTTCTCATCTATATGAAGCAAGGAAAACTCCTCACAAATAAATAATAAAAAGGTGAAATAATCTATAAAGTACACTACATATTATTAAAGGAAGTATGCATCTGTTAATTTAACAAAAGTCTCCTGTTATGTGCTTTGCTCTATGCTGGTCCTGTCGATACAGAAGAAATCTCACCAGCCTGGCCAACATGGCGAAACCCCGTCTCTACTGAAAATACAAAAAATTAGCCAGGCATGGTGGTGTACCTGTAGTCCCAGCTACTTGGGAGGCTAAGGTAGGAGAATCACTTGAACCCGGGAAGTGGAGGTTGCTGGGAGCCCAGATCACACCACTACACTCTAGCCTGGGTGACAGAGCAGGAGTCCATCTGAAAAAAAAAAAAAAAAAAGAAGAAGAAGAAGAAAAAGAAAAAAAAACAATCCCTAGTTTGCGGGAGGAAGGACACCCACAGTGACATGTGTTACAAATGCTAGATGTCCCATCTCTGCATGGTGGTGCCTGCCTCCTGGCGAGGGCTGGGCATTCAGCAGACACTTCTCAAAGCAGGGATGAGAAAGGGCATGTTCTGCCACAGTGAGCTTTGCTGTCAATGGGCTTAATCATGCAACAGATATGCCCAATTCATCGCCACAACGACATCAGTTACTCAGACGCCCGCTGCATGCATGTGGGGGGAAGGGCGCAGGGGCAATGTGAGCCCAGTCACAGTTAATTAGACAGGGAGTGGCACCTGAGTAGAGCTGGACCAATGAGATTCTTCCCCTTAAGAGACAGAAAGACCTGATTAGTTTTGGGTTCAAGAGCCAAAAGGTCAGGTAGCCCCTGGGTTAGGGCCACCATTTTATGCTTCAGAGTTACAGAAAAATCTGATCTTAGAAAGGAGACGGCTAACTCCTCCCCAATCCTGTCTCCCACCCCATAGGGCCAAGCCTCACCTTCTGCTCTTGGATTCCATATGGGGCACTGGCGAAGGGTTTCCACGTAGCCTAAGAAGCCCAATATAAATACATAAGCCAATGGATTTAGGCCAGATCTAGGGGTCAACCCAATGACTTTCTTAGGGAAACTGAAAAGGGCCAAGGACAGACCCTGCACATGCTAATCTCAGCACACACTTGGCCTCCCAGGGGCTGCTGAAACCCAAGAATCGGAAGATTTGAAACCAAAACAAGCATCTAGGAGACCAGAATCAGATCCCCAGCTGGCCAAACAGACTTTGGGTATGTATCTCTAAATAGCACGGATACATGTAAACACCGGCAACAGTTTCTTCCTCGCAGAAGCCAGACCACAGCAGGTCTCTGTGCCACACTGACTCCTCAAAGCTGGCACAACCCCCCTGCTGGGATGCTTCCTCACCATCCTCGCCCTTTCCTCCACCACCCACTTTATCTTAGTTCCCGTCTCACACAGGACACAAAGTAGGAAAGGCACTTCTTATGTTTGTTGAATAATCATGAGCCAACATGCTCCTCCCTCCCCTGACTTTAAACAGGGCTTCTTAACCTGGGGTCCCTGGGCCCTCCAAGAATCTATGTATAGAATCCAGAGGGCCCTGTTCCCAGATGGTGAAAAAAATGCATCTTTGTTGTTCCTGACCACTAATTGCAACTTAGCATTTCCTTCTATCTAAATGTAGGCGACAAACCCTAATAGTATCAGCAGCTGTAATCCAGATAATCCTCTTATTTCAATTGCAGCAGATAGCTCAAAGTACAGGACTTTGAAATTGCAGCGATGTTGAGGTCTGCTTCCATATTACTGCTGAAGAAGTGCATGTGATTAGGTCACACAATAGTCACATTTGGATAATTATACTTCTCTACAAGTGGCTTTTTTAGTCTTACGTATTTTATTTTACGCATTTAAAACTCTTCAGAGGAGGAGTCTGAAGTCTTCTCTAACTTATCAATGGGACCATCCGTGGCACAAAGAAGCCCAAGGACCCTGCCTTCCCCTCAGCCCCTGCTGGGACAGGATGCAGTTGTAAAAACTATCACTCCAGGCTCACCTCCTGCCACGTACAGCTCACAAGGTCATCTGCCCAGGTCTACACTGCACGTTCCTCACAAAGAGACATACCAGGCTGGATGCAGTGGCTCACTCCTGTAATCCCAGCACTTTGGAGGCTGAGGCAGGTGGATCACCTGAGATCAGGAGTTCAAGACCTGCCTGACCAACATGGTGAAATCCCGTCTCTACTAAAAGTACAAAAAATTAGCTGGGTGTAGTGGCACATGCTTGTAACCCCAGTTACTCCAGAGGCTGAGGCAGGAGAATCGCTTGAACCCAGGAGGTGGAGGTTGCGGTGAGCTGAGATCATGCCATTGCACTCCAGCCTGGATGACAAAGGCAAAACTCCATCTAAAAAAAAAAAAAAAAAAAGGACACACACCATCCACCCTCAGTGCTGGTGCCCAAACTGGCCCCTCTGCTGGGAACGCCCTCTCGCTCTTCTGTGCTGAGGTGATGTCCCCACCTTCTTCCAAGTCTAGCTCCTAAACAGCAGGGCTGTGAACTACGGCACATCCACCTGTTGCACGATGGTGCAGACTTCGAAAGTGTTTACAGCTAAACATTTTACAAAGCCTAAGAAATTCTTCAAGGGAAGTGAAGAAAAACCAACACAGAGAACAGCATGAGAGCTGTTCTCAGTGGGGGCCTGTCCTTGAGTGGGGGCTGCACTTAGTGACTTGCTTCTGTGAAAGGAAAATCCTGGGGTCTCCAAAATCACTCAGCTAAAGGGGAAAGTCAAGTTGGAAATTGCTCAGGGCAAACCTGCCTCCCATTCTATTCAAAGTCATCCCTCTGCTCCCTGAGATAGATGCATGTTCTGATTGCCTCCTTCGGAAAGGCTTATCAGAAGCTCAAAAGAATACGACTATCCTGCGTCCAGGTGTTCTCATTGTTCAATTCCCACCTATGAGTGAGAACATGCGGTGTGCACATGTACCCTAGAACTTAAAGTATAATACATACATACATACATAAAAAGAATACAACCGTCTGTCTGTCTCTCACCTACCTGTGACCTGCAATTCCTCTCCCTGCTTCTAGTTGTCCCTGCCTCTGGATGGAACCTTTGTATGGTTCTTACATGTATGGATGGATGTCTCGTGTCTCCCTAAAATGTATAAAACCAAACCACGCCCCGACCACCTAGGTCACAGGTCGTCAGGACCTCCTGAAGCTGGGTCACAGGTGCACGTCCTCAGCTTTGGCAAAAGAAACTTTCTAAATTAATGGAGAACTGTCTCAAATTCTGGGGGTTCGCGCTTCCAAGGAATGAATATGGAGAAGTAGAAAGGGTAACTTGACGATGGGGAAATCTGGCAAACACTACCCCAGCTAGGCCATCACCATTAATCCCATCGGCGATAAACGACAGTGATAGTGTGTGGCCTGGATATGATGTGAGAAGCAGGACAAACCACCTCTATGGGCTTCCCTGAAAAACCCACAGCCCCCAGTTGTACCATGAGAAGAACTACGTACAAACCTCAGTGGAGAGACCTGCAATAGAATGCCTGACTAGTGCTTCTCAACGCTGTCAAGGAAAAAGGAAAATCTGGCCAGTCGAGGTGGCTCACACCTGTAACCCTAGCACTTTGGGAGGCCGAGGCAGGTGGATTGCCTGAGCTCACAAGTTGTGAGACCAGCCTGGTCAACACGGTGAAAACCCATCTCTACGAAAATACAAAAAAATTAGCTGGGCATGGCAGCCTGTGTCCGTAATCCCAGTTACTTGGGAGGCTGAGGTAGGAGAATTGCTTGAACCTGGGAGGCGGAGTTGCAGTGAGCTGAGATCGCGCCACTGTACTCTGGTCTGGGCGACAGAGTGAAACTGTCTCAAGCAAAAAAAAAAAAAGGAAAATCTGAGAAACTGTTATAAGCCAGAGGAAGCTGAGCATGACAACAAAATGTAATGGGGTGTCCTGGATGGGATCCTGGACAGAGAGAGGACATTAGGGGAACCCCCGTGAATTCTCAATTATGGTTCAGGGCTTAGTTAACAGCAACGTCCAACTCATCTCCTGGTTGTGACAAGTATGCAGTAACATCAGATATTAATGACAGGGGTCACCGAGTACAGGCTATATGGCAACTCGCTGTATTCTTTGCAACTGTCTGTACATTTTAAACTAATCTTAAATAGTTAAAATAAGAGGTTATACTAAAGTCTTTTAACTTTTTTTAAATGTAGAATAGAAAGCAAGCATTACAATGGTTGCCACTGGGCATGAGAAAAGGAATGGTCTTTCCACATCCATTTTTTTGTAATCCAAACAAAACGTAGCCTGGGTACGGTGACTCACACCTGTAATCCCAGCACTCTGGGAGGCCTAGGTGGACGGATTCCTTGAGGTCAGGAGTTCAAGACCAGCCTGGCCACGGCAAAATCTCATCTCTACCAAAAAGAAAAAATAAAAATAAAAATAAATTATCTGGGCATGGTGGCGCATGCCTGTAATCCCAGCTACTCAGGAGGCTGAGGCAGCAGAACTGCTTGAACCTGGGAGGCGGAGGTTGCAGTGAACCAAGATTGTGCCACTTCACTTGAGTCCGGGTGACAAAGTGAGACTATTGTCTCAAAAAATAAAAATAAATGTTAAAAATAGAAAAGCTGTTTTCCTCAAATTATAGGTTGAAAAGTTTTCTCCTCTTATCACTGTGCTGTCTAAGCTATTGGTCACTTGAGGTGCGGCTGGTCTGAAAGGGCCGTGAGTGTGAAAGACACACTAGAGTTCCCAGAATGAAAAAGGAATGCAAAATACCTGCTCAATAGTTTTTATAGAAGTGGTAATATTTCAGACATCTTGAGATAAATGTATTATTAAAATTAATTTCATCCACTTCTTTCCACTTTTGAAAATGAGGCCACCAGGAAATTAGAAGTAACATATCGGCTGACTTAAATTTCTGCTGGACGTGCTGCTCTGAAGCAAAGAATTCCAGAGATGAGGGGCTGGGGCCCCCTAGGTGTCAAGGATGGACAACCCCCCAGTGAAACAGCCATCCCTGCACTGTAATGTTTCACACACACAATCTCTCAGGGACAGAAAAAAGACACAAGCCGCTGCAAAGTTACAAATTTATTGGTCTGGAAATAAATACAAATATCTCATTAAGAAACTCCTCTGGAAAGACTTGTGCACAATAGTTTCCCATCTGTACTCAGCCTCTCTTGCCCCGATCCCCGACTTTTCTGCGCAAGGCCAGGGAAGGCCTCCAAGGTGATGGGCGGCAGGTAACGAGTCATTGCCTCTCATGCCACCTGGAAGGCTGGACTACTCCCTTCTCCCAACCGCAGGGTCCCAGAAATCCTCGGGCCCCAGCGGCTGACTTACAATGTTCAATTCACTCTGACCAAACTTCCTATGAGAAAATCCACTGTGAGCCAAAATGAAAAGTACAAGGCAGTAGTACAGGAGCCTGGCAGCCTCGCTGGCCGCCCAGAAACGTCAGTGGTGCTGCCCCATTCGGCGAAAGGTTAGGGAGCAGGAAAAGAGGAAGCAGAAGAGGGAAGGAAAGTCCCACGGAATGCGTATTCCAGAATCCTTACATTTTCTCAGCCACCGCTCCCCACATGAGTTCCCACCCCCACCCCCACAAGAGTAAAGAGTTCTGAGGATCTAAGAACGTGACTCGGTCAGGTAGGTTCAGCTACTGAGTTCACGTTCTAGCCCAGCTGTCGAAGATTGAAAACTGGATGTAACCCAATCACACAAAATCCCTGGAACCAAGCTGGGATCCACAGAAATCACAACTGCACTGGATCCCAACACAACCATAAGGAATCCCTTACATCAAGTAACCCCAATTCCGCCCCCACCCCAGTGCTTCTACCCCGGCCCCTGAAAGGACACTCATCACAGCCAGGGCAGCTGTGGAATGTTTCCCTCCATTCCAAGGAATGCAAAACAAATCTAAATGATCTTCTCCCTGAACAAGAATCATCACTCGCTCACGTATCAGGGGTGGGAAGTTGGGCTGTGGAGAAGAGGCAGAAAGCAGAACTAAAGCCTTCAAAAACCATGATGCGCAACGTTTGCTGAAACATTTTTGTCTGTAAAGCCAGGAGATTTTGTTGCCTGCTTTTGCTGCACATTAAGAGGATGCTAGAAAAATCAAGCTTGTTTGCTTCTGCATTCAAAGCTTTCTAGATGCACCAACTTTAAAAATCTGTTTCTTCAAGTTAACTACATAGATTGGTTGTTCCAAATGCCTCTAGCCTCAACATAAATCCCACCTTTTCCCCCTTCCTGTTTTGCCTGTTTAAAAGAGGTCCCTGCACGTCACTATTACCCGCCTCCCGAAATGAGAAAAGGATTTTGTTTCCGGAAACTGGATAAGTTTCTCCTCAGTTAAAGAGGAAACGGGAAGTGGGCGGCTGGCCTTCTGACCAGGCACCTGTTTGAACCAGGATGCTCAGGGCAGCCTAGGCTTGGCTTTTGTGAAGTGTGCGCTGCTACGTGTCTTGTTTTTGGCAGTTTGGTGTCTCTGAGGGAGGGGAGGAGAGTGGCAACTCACCACTGGTTAATAGAAGAGGATGCGAATGCAGAGATGCTTGCTTCCTTCCTTTGGTCCACTGCCACCCCGCCTTTGGAGAGGGCACCCACGTAATGGACCCCATTTGTCTCCACCAGAGCTCACTCTTACAAAATAAGCTTTGGATTAATACCGAGTTAGGCGCAGTGTGGCAGGCAGGGGGCGTAAAGGGGCTGGGGAGGAGGGGGCCGCTACAGAGATCAGAGTCCGGGGGTGGCGGCTGGGCAGGCCGCCTAGCAGGAGACCTCCATGGACTTGGGCCCGGCGTTGTTACCGGCGGCACCCGAGTTGGGGGTGATGTCCAGGTGGGCCCCCTCGCTGGTGTGGGAGCGGCTGCGGGTGCCCTCGCTGGTGTGGGAGCGGCTGCGGGTGCCCTCGCTAGTGTGGGAGCGGCTGCGGGTGCCATCCAGAGAAGTGACGCTGGAACCAGAGGCTGTGCGGGACCGCATCAGGCGGGTCATGCTAGCCGAGGGCACTAGGGGGAACAAGAAACAGCCAGTTAGAGGGCAGGAGACTGCCAGGTGAGGAGCCAGGCATGCCCATCCACCAGCCACATGCCCTTCTACATGCCAACCCCAGAGAAGCCTTGATCCCTGCAGCCATCCAGCTGCTGGGCCCCCGTCCTCTCCATGTCCACTCAGAGAGAGAGACGGCGAGGCCCAGATGAGGGGAAGAACTGCTGCACTCACACCATGAGTGACTTGAACCCAGATCTGGGTCTGCACCCCAATTCTGCCACCTCTTAAAAGCTGTGTAATTTTGAGAGTATCCCCCTGAGCCTCCCTGTTCCCATCTGTAAAGGGATGTTAATACCGACCCCTGGGATCAGCACCTGTGTGTACGCCCATGACCCCATGCTGTCCATGATCACTGCAGCAGGGAGGACACCTGGGGTCAGCCGGGCTCAGCTCTGCACATCACAGGTGGGGAAAGGGAGAGGGGCCACATGGCAAGTTCCTGGCAGGGCTATTCATTGTCATCTCTCTTTCCCAAAGAAGCCTGTCAGCCCAGGTGCTAACAAGGGTGCTGCCTATTCTTTGGGATCTTCTCCAAGACCTCAAATGTTCTTGCGCATGGCACGTGCTGATGGGGTGAAATGAGGAGGAACAATCCTGCCCACCGGTACCGGATGGGACAGTGTCCTGCAAGATTCACACCCACCTGAAACTTCAGAAAGGAATCTTATTTGGAAATAGGGTCTTTGCATCTGTAATTAGTTAAGGATCTCGAGATGAAACCACGCTGGGTTGACAGGGAACCCTAAACCCAATGACCGTGATGCCCTTATAGAAACAGCACACAGGGACACGCAGGGGAGAAGTCCACGCAAAGACAGAGGCCGAGATTGGAGCAATGCAGCCACAAGCCACGTAAAGCCGAGGATTGCTGGGGCCATCAGCAGCCAGGAAGAGCCAGGGAAGGTTCTTCCATAGTGCCGTTGGAGGGAGCAAGGCCCTGCCCACAGCTTGATTTCGGACTTTAGGCCTCCTGAACTTTGAGAGAATGGATAGAATGGATTTCTACTGTTTTCAGCCACCCAGTTTGTGATTTGTTAGGTCAGCTTTAAGAAACTACTATCCCACCCACCTGAAGCATCATGGCTAGGAGGCCACAAGCAGTCACAGCCATCAGCAACAGGGGCAGCTGATCCACACCAAGCATGCAGGGCTTATGTTATCTCCCTGATAGGCACAGGCAGGGGCTTTTGATGGCAGGCACTCCCAAAGAGAATTAATCCTTGCTGAACTATCTTAAAGAGCTAGTTTTGAATTCAGAAAGAATTGGGGTCAATGCCACATCCGCAGCTCACATACTTCTCTGAGCCCCTACTTCTCAGAAATCTGGGATTTCTACTGAGGAGGATGAGAAGGATACAGTAAGCACTGATGTCAGGTGTGCAAAGGGTTCATTAAGCCAGCCCCCTGCAGTGTGCAGGAGGCCAGTGGCCAGTTCCTTTCCTTCTCTTTGGCTGATGCCTTTGAGACCATAGCTCTTCCTGTTTTATTCCCCCCAAGACCTGCAGGAGGCTTTGGGTTTCTGGAAATAGATGCTGATTTGGGGAGAAAGATGAGGTCTAGCATTCACTTCCTTTCTCTCCAGAACACACTCTCAAAGCAGAAATCCAAACCCTGGTGGGGCCAAGACAAACAGGAGTCACAATTCACACTGTGCAGGGTAAAGCAGGGCTGCCCCACGGCTCTCTCCATGGCTATCTCCAGTGACAGCCTTTGCCTGCAACTTCTGTCGGGGAAAGCAGGCTAGAAAGGCAGGAGCCCCACTGGCAGATAGCTTCTGTTGGAAGAGGGCACCTGGGGATGTGGATCCTGCCTGAGCCTGAGGCATGGAAATCAAACCTGCCAGCCCTGCCTTGCTAGAGCTAATCATGGCTGAGGCCAATGCTAGGACTGCAGTCAGCTTACCAAGCATACTCTTACTATCTACATGGGCAAACAGTTTAAGGAAATGATAAAAGGGATCACAAGTTCAATACCTTCCTAGTAAGGAAGGACACACAAATTATAGTTCCAAAACAGTAGGGTCAGAAGAGCCACTAGTCATGTCAGGGCCGGACTATGGCTGACAAGCCCACAGCACCGACTGGCTGCTGTTCACTTCTGGAAAAACAGGCTGTATGTGCCTAACAAACTATAACTGCAAAGTAAGAATTAGCGAGTCCCTGAATGATGCTTCCAATGTATCCTCCACTTCCCAAAGCTCATGACTTGAATGTGGCATGCTCCACCTTGAATATAAGCAACTTTGTTAGCCACTTCTACAGAGCTTTGCGGTCTTCAAAGAACTTCCACCGATCCGCCCTCTACCCCCTGCTTAGATCCCCGAAGCCTCGGCTTCATCATTGATAAGATGGGCTAAGACTATGTCAAAGGAGTACTGTGATAGTTCAATGAGATAAAATAATGTGTTAGTATATCTTTCATCACTGACACCGTCTTCATCATCACTATAGGTGATGGTCTCTTAAAACTTGTGATCAAAATTTTAAAGACTGTTATTGTTTCACTGTTTGTCACTGTCTTGGTGCTTAAAGGGACAGTCCTGATCCTAAACCTCCCAAAGCCCCTGGTGTGAAGCAACTTCTGTTCAACAAAGGAGGAAAAATGAGCCTCGCTGGTATAAATGAGAGGCTAGACCTTCCAGGCTGCCACGCGCCCTCCACACACCTAAATGTTTCTCCCCAGAAAGCCGAAGCTGGCCAGGGGGACAGAGAATTGCTCATCCAAGCCTGGCTCAGGACAGAGCACTTCCAATTCCGACACACGCCCTGACCCACTGCACACGAGGAACGCCATACTCACTGTATCCCATGCCCTGCACGAAGTACTTGAAGGCCTCAGCGAGCTTGGCTGGCTGCAAGAGACAGGGAGAGAAAATGCAGTCAGTTGCTGGGGGACCCGATCACCCGAGGCCATGGGGTGTGTGCCTGTGGTCACCTTCATTTGAGAGCTTGGCTCCAGACAAAAGCCATCACATGTTGACGGGACAAAACACAAAAGTAAAAGGAAGACTATGGGATAATGATGGGACATTCACCCCACAGCTGTGGAACTTGGACAAGTTACATGATCTGTCTGAGCCAGTTTCTTCACCTCTAATACAGGGCAGAGTATCGCAGCTATTCCCGTGTGTCTCCAGGGAGATTACATTCCACAAAGGAACGTGTCTAACCCAGCATGTAGAACACAACAGCATCGCCATCGTGAGCCACTCCCCGTGCAAGGGGCTTTGCTGCATTTGATCATTTACTCCTGATAACCCCTTATGAGGTCAGTGCTACCTCAGATACATTTCATAGCTGAACAGGTTTGGAGAGGTAAATCCACTCAGGGTCCCACAATAAGTAAGTGGTGGGTCCCGTAGATTAACCCAGGGCTCTCCAAACTCAAAACACTCATTCTTGAGGCAAGTCACTATCAACCTCAATAGCAGGCTGGCTGAAAGAAGGGATGATGGATAGATAGATGGGTGGAAAGAAAAGGATGGATGGGAAGAAGAAAGGAAAGGAAGGAAGGAAGGAAGGAAGGAAGGAAGGAAGGAAGGAAGGAAGGAAAGATGGATTAAAAAAAGAATTGGTGGGCAGAAGGAAGGAAAAAAAGATAAATATGAACAAAAGAAGGACAAATAAAAGGAAGAAAGGATATGGAGAAGAATGAATGGATGATGGCTGGATGGTTCACCGGATGGGTAGACAAACCAATTAATTAACAACTCACTGGGTTACTTTAAGTGAACTGTGTATGGCACGCTGAGACCACATCCAGTTCTACCAGTTCTCTCAGTTCATTTAATGTAAACTAGGAGGCGAATGCTCAAGTATCACGGGCATACATGCAAGGCATATCTGTTCTTCAGTTAATTCCAACTGTTCTATCCTGTGCCCTGGGTCCTACTCTCCTGAGGCAGTGAGAGGGCACTGGTAGAGGCTGGGCTGACCCCCTCCCTGCTCTCCACCAACTCCTGCCAGGACTCCACAAAGAGGCAAGTGACATTTAAAAGAGCGGCTACGCTCAAATTGCCCTCTGGAATTTGTGTGACAGTGGAAGAAAGAGACAAGAGAAGCAGGTCAGGGCTGCAGGGAACAGGGACGCCTGTGTTCAAGATGATGAAGAGAACCAAGAACACAGGCTTGGGAATGAGAATTCCTGGGCCCAGTTTTAGCTCCAGTAATCATGGGCAATCTCTCTCAACTTTTGGCCTCAGTTTCCTCTTCTGTGACACTGGAATAAAATGCTTGCTCTTCCCACCTCTGAGGACTATTGCAAGGACCTAATTTAATCGAGGATGGGAAAACCCTGTGTAAACATACACCCAACCCGCAAGGGCACAAGGACGACAGGAATTGCTCCTCCCTGCGCTGGTGTCCCCGAAGCCTGTGCTAGTTGAACTCTGAAGCTCTGAAAATTCTTTTAATTATGACCAGGGTTACATCTGTTCTCATTTTACGTAGAGAAAGGGAAAAAGGAGGAAGAAAGGAGGCAGGGCAGGTTTTGGACCAAAAAGATGACAGAAAACTCTACTTCATTTTAAGATAGAACACAAAACTATCGGGATATAAAATTATAGGACAACAGATTAGAAGTTTACTTGTCAGGTTCGTGAGATTCTTTATAGGAGAGGATATTGAAGGGATCGGTTATGCAGCAAACACACTATGTTGATCAATGTGTTTATCTGTACATGTGCACACACATTTACACATGCACACAGACGTGTACACATGCACACCCACAAACACACATGCGCACGCGCGCACACACACACACACGCACAATTTGGCTTCATCTCCTCCATGTCCCTCTGCTCTGGGCTGGAGCTTCTCGGGGCCCTTCACTCCAGCAGAAGCCCGTGGTCTTTGGGGCAGACACACCTAGATTCTGATCCATGATGACTAAGGTGTGTCTACTTGGCAAATCCCCCAACCTCTGTGAACCGCAGTATCACCCACTCCACAGGGGTTGGCTCCTAGGGGATCAGAGTCCTCCTATATAGCACCTTTTCCCAACAGTCCACAAACTGTCATCCGATGTCACAGCAAGGCAATGAGGGAACAGGTGTCACAGAGGCACATGCACTCCACCCAGGGGGAGGCGACAGCTGGGTAATGCAAAAGCCAAGGTGGCACTCACCTGGGAGATCTGTGGGAGACCGCCACAGTCCGCCATCTAGGAGACAGGGAAGCTGGTTAGTGCCAAACACCACAGCCAAGGCCATCTGCACTAAGTTTGTTCTGAAAGGATGCCCATCTGCCCGCTGCCCTGCCCTGCCTTGTCCTGCCTTACAAAGGAGGAACAGGGTGGACCGTGGGTAGGGAGCATTCCAGCCCCACCAAGCAAGGTTGCTGGTGTCCCCGTGGCAACTATCACTTGCAGCTTCCTATATGCCAGGCACTACACTAGGCCCTATAGATAATTTCACTCCATTCCCCAAGAACCATGGAAGGTACAGCTGTCCCATTTTACAGGCAGAAACTGGGCCAGAAAGAGCTTAAGGAACTCGCAAGGTTCCAGGCCAGGATCTGTCTGACTCGAAAGGGTTTGATAAAAAAGGCCCTTTTTATATATTCCCTTTGTTCCCTCAAAAGGAAGTGGCTGAATTTGGGTCTTCGGGCCGGATTCAGCTCCTGACTGGTACCCTTCCTAAATGCTGGATGTTCAAAGTCCCTGTGAAATCACCGAACCTCAAGAGGCCACTGCAGCCTCTGAGAGCGTGCAGCCAGACTGGACGTGAGCAGAGCTGATGGCAAGGGAGCAGGGGGAGGCTGTGGGGAGGGTGGCCTGGGGTGAAATGGGGCTGGAGGAGTTCGTGGGAGTGGTGAGGCTATGGGCATCCTACAGCCCAGGGCGCCTCAAGTCTGGACACCCAACACTAGCCACAAAGCGACACTGCCCTGGGGCAGTCCTCAGCTCACCCAGCACGCAGGGACAGGATGCCCAAACGTTCCCTCCAGGCGGGGCACTCAGCGCATTAGGCTGGTGCTGTGGAAGTCTCCAGAATCAGGCCTGAGTGAGTTCTGTTTCTGGATCTACCATCAAATCGGCCACAGGACCTCAGTCAGGCCACCCACCCTTTGCTGTAGGTTGTGGTTGAATTGTGTCCCCCAGATAGACATATCTAAGTCCTAACCCCAGTACCTATCCATGTGGCCATACTTGGAAATAGTGTATTTGCAGGTACAATCAAGTTAAGATGAGGTCATATTGGATTAGAGTGGACCCTAAATCTAATGGCTGAGGTTATTAAAAGAAGAAGGAAGTTTGGACACAGACGCAGTGATACAGTAGGGAGTGCTGAGTGAGGACGGAGGCAGAGACTAGAGCAATGCATCTACCAGCTAAGGTGCACCACGTGTGGCCAGCAGCCACCAGAAGCTGGAAGAGGCAGGCAGCATCCTCCCCCAGCGTGGAGGGAGCACGGCCTTGCCCACACCCTGATTTCAGACTTTCAGCTTCCAGAACTAAAAGGGAATAAGTATCTGTTGCTTTAAGCCACCCATTTTGCGATACTTGTGACAGCCGCCCTCAAAGTGCGGCATTATGCAAGCTTGACGCCCAGCAGCTTCTAATCTTGCAATTTCCTTCTGAGGGAATCTTGAAAGAAAATCTATGTAAAGAGCCCAATACAGGAAAACAGCCTCCCACTCAATAAGTATCGGACACCCCCCACATGCCTTTCAAAGGCATTCTACTTCTATGGGGGAAGTTGAGGGCACGGTGACCTACAGATGCCACTTCCTTGTCCTTCCCCCAGTGCAAGGGAGCCGCCTCATCTCCACCCAGGTCCCTCCTGGCCACCTGCCCCTGCAGGGGTGCACCCGGGCCGAGAGGCCCCTCTGAAAGGTTCCCACTCTTGTGCTGCATCTCCGGGCGAGGCTGCCACAAACAGCCGGTGGTTTGCATTGTGCAATCAGTCATAACTGCCAAGGGACTGGTGGAGGTTGCTACAGACCCTCAAATCCAGCTGCGAGCGAGCTAGCACACCATGTGCTCAGATGAACTTGCTGGAGAAAGTCCTGACCTTCCCTGGCCGTGGGAGACGTCTCCTCCTATTGTGACAAGCAGAGCCCCTCTTGGAGGACTGTCCCGGCCCCAGCCTATGGAGGGCCCCTGCCAAGTCATCCCTGGTCTCTCTATCCCCAAAACCCTCAGACCAGCAGCCTGTTGATTCCTGCAGTCCCACAGAAAGATCCCTCATCTTTGCAGCCTCAGATCGCCAGTCGGCACCCAACATGTTCATAAACAGATAGATTAAATCATTCACTCTATGGTTTCTGATTGTGTGCCTTGCCTTTTTCAAGCCTAACTCAATATTGCAGAAAACGTGAGTTTCTAAGAAATAACAAACACAAACCCCCGTTGTTTTGCCTGTACCTTGAGGAGAGTGGTCTTTGTGGGGTCCAATTTCGAGTTGCACTCCACCTGCACAAGAGGGAGGAAATCTGTTCATTCTTTACGTGAAGCCAAAGTCAAAACATCATCCCCTTCCCTGCCACTCTGCCGCCGTCACCAGAAACTCCAGCATTTCTGCTGGCAAAGAAAAAAGTATGTGGGGTTTGGGATTCAGCAGATGTGGCTTTCAATCCAAGCCTTGCCATTACCAGCTGAGACAACTTGGATAAGTTATTTAACTTCTTTGGGCCTCAGTTTCCTCATCAATAAAATGGAGATAATATCTTTTTTCAAAGGGTTGTTATGAAGATTAGCTGAAATGTAAACAGTACTGCAGAAATATCTGCTAAATAAATATCCTTGTTTAACCAGCAGCTGCCAGAGATTCTACAGTTTTAACACTCCCAGATCTAACAACTATTCTTCATGTAAAACCACGCTGACCAGGCTGGTTTCTCTCTTCATTTTGTCAGTGACCCTCTCGAAAGGGGCATTCAGAATTGGGAAGAATACACACATGTAACCCATGATGTTCAAAATGCCTAAAGTAAAACTATCACCTCCCTTGATCTGAACAGTGTATCTCTATTGATGTATCCCATGATTATCTCCAGTTGGTCAGCCCATAAGAAATTCATGGTTCGTTAAGGCATGCCAAGTATTTACTACATGAACATTTGCAAGTGTCACTCTGAAGATCACTGCACAAGGTCTGGCAGTACTGCAGGACTCTGATCCATAGCCCCTAAGTCTTCCATCTCCCCAGCTGTGGGGTTGTCTGAAAGGTAGAGTCCTCTCTTTGCTGCCACAAAGTTGCAGGTGGGAGTTAAGGGGTGAAAGGAGTCAGGAAGCTTTGCTAAGCCCTGCCTCCCAGTGCCTCTCTCACCTGCCAGCTCATCAGGCACCAATCAGTTTGGAAAGATCCATCTGCTTCCCAAATAAGAGGCGAGTCTCCTGGCCAGGAAGCCACGCCCATATAAACAAGCCAATGGGACACAGATCGGAGGGTGAGGGGACCTGGGAGAGGAGACACTGCCAGGCAACTAGGGCTAGCAGCCACCAGGGAAACAGACTAGTGGCCGGGCCCTCTGCCCAAAGGCCAACATGGCATTTCAGAGAAACATCACCTGCCCTGAAGGGGCAGAGGAGAGAAGGGGCAGGCAGGGCCACTTCAACAAAGTCAACCAGACTTTGCCTGTTGAATTAAACACAGAAACCAGCTGTGATTTCTACATACCACGGCATCCACCGCAGGCGAGCTGTCCCCAACCACCAACAGAGCAGGGCACCTGGGGTCAGAGACAGAGCGGAGAATTAGCACAAGATTCCTTTAAAGATTGTCCTACTCCCAGGCCTGTCAGGCCGGGGCCTGCATTCTAAAACAATGTCATTTTGGTTTCCCCAACACCCTTTGCTCTTTTACTTCCGTCTCCTTTGATCTTAGGATAAAATTGGTTACTAGTCCTTTACAACTTAGTATGAATTTCAGCGAGGGAACTTCTGTGCCCCAGTGCTTTTATTTTAAAGCATCTTCTCCTCAAGGATGGATGAGCAGGACTTAGCTGGTAATCAAGACCAAAACGAGAACAGCATGAAGGACAAAGGCAATGACGTGCCAGGTTCCCAAGTGTCACAGAACGTGGCACACTCAGCCACAAAAAGACACCATCATTACTGGTGGAAACCCAGTTAGTTCTGCCCACGACTTTTTTTTCCTCCTAGACATACAGAGCACTGTAAGACTGGGCCCTGTGCTATCCATCCCTAGGCTTCATGGAACAAAGCCTCACAGTTATTGATGTAGTAGGTGCTTAATAAATGCTGTCCCAAGTACAATCAACAATCTTTCTGCAAGATCAAAGGCCCATGTCGTGGAGACACCCTAGAAACTGATGCCACCAGCACAGGGAGAAGTCCAGGTCAGACTGTGTAACACCCAGTCTCAGGGTGGAATATACCCAGGTCTCACTGACACAACGTCCTGCCACACTCAGAAAGAAGGCCTTGCCAGCAAGGCCACATTTACAGGCGGCAGCCCCGACTGCAAGTGCTGGGCGAGAGAAAAGCCACTCACTGCAGGGTGACTGTGTGGGTTCCCGGCATTGGTCGCTCAATCTCCAGGTCACGCCGGCTGCAGGAAACAAATGCATCATTAGCATGAGCGCTCTTCCCCTGGAGAAAGCTCCCACTCCCATCCAGCCAAGCCCAGGAGGTCCTGCCAGCGGCCATTCCAGCAAACCACCCACATCCCCAACTTGCGAGAGGTCCTGTGGCTTTCAGCACTCCACACCCTCTTGGTGTCCACAGACCTGGTTAGAGGGACAGCAGGACCCATGCAATTCAAGCAGAGTCCCCCTCATTTTGTCACAAATATTTGTGTGGCTTTTTTTTTCCAGGAGTAGATGTCAGGTCTTCCACCACAGAGGGCCCCTGCCTTCCTTGTCCCCCTAGTCAGAGCCCCCACCTGACAGAGGGGCCACCTCCCAAATGTTCTCGCAGCCTCTTAAGTCCCAGCCTCACCAACTCATGAGTCCTCTATAAAGCACCCAAATGATCTCTTTAAAACTCAGGCCTCATCTTTCCATTCCCTGTCTCAAACCCTGTGGTGGTTTCCCACTGCACTAGTGTGAGGCCCAGTGCGGGCCCGGCCCAGTGCCGACCACCCTCCCTGCATGCACTCACCCACCCTTTCTGCTATCTTGCAGCTCCCAACATGAGAAGCTCTTTCCCAGCTCACAGCCTAGATTTAGACAAGCAGGATCCAAATCATGCTCTGCCACTTTCTAGCTGTGTGGCCTTGGGGAGAACACAGGACCTCTCTGCGCCTTTGCTTCCTCAACAGGAAATGACAATACTACCAGGACCTTCAGAGTGGGATTTTGAGAGGGGTCCGTTCATTACTGTGCTATCTGTGCAGGCAAGTTAAGAGTGTGGAGTCTGTGGGTTGTGCTGGTCTCCTGTGTCTCCAGCACCCAGACGAATGCCTGCCTCACTCCAGTTCTCAGGAAGTGTTTGCAAAGTGAACGCACGGCCGGGCTTCCGTTTCTTCAGTCACACAGTGAGGATGTTACCACTGAGATGAGGGCAGGATTGTAAAAGGAGGCAAATACTAAGCTCTGTTACAAATGTTCATGTCAAGAAGTCACGTTATTAACATTTGACCAGAGATAAACACTATGAGGCTTATTTCTAGCTCCTGTTTTGGGAGCGTGGCAGAGACAGCTCAGCAGGTTGAGTGAGCTCTCTGGAAGATTACAGAGTCTCTGGCTGACACCACTGGCCCTGAGCTCTCTCCTCCCCTAGCTGAGCTCCAGATAAGCACCTAGTGCTGGTCGAGAGGGCCACGCCTTAGGCAAAGGCCGTGTTCAGGTCCTCCTTATCCTTGGAATGACAAACTCCCAGAAGCCTGCCTGGATTATTCCCAGCCTCCAGGAGTGCTTTGCTGCTCTCTCACTTAGCTCTTCTTACATTTGGCCTTTTGTGGACGTCAGCAGTGGGCACACACATTTACGCTCAACCCTCTGAGTGTGCGACTGCGTCCCTCTCACATCTGCACCCCCAGCGGTGTGGCGAGTTTGTTCAGATCCCTGCAAGACAAGCTGAACTCCAGGAACCAGCTTAGAGGACAGGTGTCCTCCTGGGGACACCTGTCCTATGAATCTATTTGCTCAAACTCAGAGCCTACCTCTTCCACTCATTTTATACCCTCCCTCTCACCTGCCCCATATTTCGGAACTACAGAAGACACCTCATAAATAGCAATGATGTGGCTGAACAACATCCCGATACCTGTTGTAGGCATTGATGAACAGGTGCAGGTTGCCAGGGTTCATGTCATTCACGATGTGCTGGCGGTAGGTGTGGACCACCTCCACGTTACTGTGCATTTCTTCCTGCATTTAGAGAGGTGAGAAGATGGTCCTCATTGCACCGTGGCCCTGGGCTGGTCACTACTCTCTCGTTCTCCAGGTTATTTGGATACAAAATAAAGATAATAATGCCTAATCCACAAGACAGCGACGGATCAAAAAAAAAAAAACCCGTTTGGGAAAGCAGCACATCCACCCGGGTGCAGACAGTGCTTTCACTGTCCGCTGGGAGCAGGAAAGACACCCCATCCTGGAAAGGCCACACCCCACCCTTCCAAACCCATTAATTAGGGAGTTTCAATCTGAAGTCAGACACCCTGGATCTAGAACTTAGCTTCATCACTGCCCTGTTCGTGGGCAAATCTTTTAACCTTTCTGAGCCTCATGTCTCTCTAAAAAAATAAAGGGAAGAGAGAGAATGTTGCCTACACTTCACTAGGTTATAGGACTTAATGGAGGTTGTGTTCTCACCTCTACCAACAGTAACAATTGGATGCAAATGTTAGTAATTATTTTCCAACAGAAAGAGTTGAAAAGAAGTTTTTCATGCTTCAAAAGCAAAACCAACTCACGCAACAGGAAGTTGCTGAAAAGAAGGGCAACTGCAACTCCCACCATGGCCAACCAGAGCCTTGGGGAAGTCGGCCTCAGCCTCCCGTCTCTGGGTGCTTTTTGAATGTTATTTGTGACCAACAACTTGTTTGCTCTGTTTCTCATTTGTACGAGGGCAGACACTGGAGGTTTCACACAGGGGTCTGATGTGACCAGTGGCAACCTGATGAGAAGTTGGAGTTGGGGGCCAAAGAAAGCCAGTGTCAAGCTTGAGCTGCGTCCAACAGCCCAGGATCATTTGGGGAGCAAGGAGGTCAACTGGCTACTAAGAGCAAACTCTGGAAAAGATAGTCAGGAATGATGCTGGGATTTCAGATCAAAACCAACTGTAGTGATCTAGGGGCACCCTTAGACATTATGGCCAGACCAACCAGTCTCCAAATAACTTGGGGTACAATCAGATCAGATGCTCAACGCTATGTGTGACATCCCTTCTCCAGTGAAACAGAAACAGTGGCTGTGAATTTTTCCCCAATTCCTATCAGTTTCAGATTACACACTCAGGACAGGGAAAATGTATCACACGCACTGTGGAATGAATCATAAAAGGGGAAAGAGGACTCTGGTGGGCTAAGCAGTGGCCCTCAGAAGATATGTCCATGTCAAATCTCTTGAACTTGGGAATGCAAACTTGCTGGGAAAATTTTTTGCAGGTATAATTAATTAAGGATCTTGATATGAGATCATCCTGGATTACATGAGCTGGGATGAAGTCCATTGGAAAGTATCCTTAAAAGAGGAAGGAGAGGGAGAATTGAAATAGACACAGAGGAGAAGACCATGTGAAGACAGAGGCACAGAGCGGCCTGAGCAGCCACTAGCCAAGGAATGCTGAGAACAGCCTGGAGCAGTAAGAAGCCAGGACGAATTTCCCCTAGAGCCTGTGGCAGAGGGGCGGCCCCGCCAGCACTTGATGCCAGAGTTCTAGACTCAGAGCTGTGAGAGAATACACTTTTGTTTTTCGTGTGTGTGTGTGTGTGTGTGTGTGTGTGTGTGTGTGTTTTGAGACAGAGTCTCCCTCTGTCTCACCCAGGCTGGAGTGCAATGGTGCAATCTCAGCCACTGCAGCCTCTGCCTCCCAGGTTCAAGTGATTCTCCTATCTCAGCCTCCCGAGTAGCTGAGATTACAGGTGCCCACTACACCCTGTTAATTTTGTATTTTTAGTAGAGACAGGGTTTCACCATGTTGGGCAGGCTCATTTCGAACTCCTGACCTCAGGTGATCCACTCGCCTCGGCCTCCCAAAATGCTGGGATTATAGACGTGAGCCACCGCACTCAGCCCACTTTCATTGTTCTAAGCCATCCTGTTTGTGGTAATTTGTTACAGAAGCCACAGGAAACCAACACAACGGGCAAACCCAGCAGTTGTACCCGCCAACTCCAGAGTGCAGCCTCTGTTCCCCGGTACACTCGCCAACTCCAGAGTGCAGCCTCTGTTCCCCGGTACACTCGCCAACTCCAGAGTGCAGCCTCTGTTCCCCGGTACACTCGCCAACTCCAGAGTGCAGCCTCTGTTCCCTAGTACGCTCGCCAACTCCAGAGTGGGGCCTCTGTTTCCCTCGTACACTCGCCAACTCCAGAGTGGGGCCTCTGTTCCCCTCGTACACTCGCCAACTCCAGAGTGGGGCCTCTGTTCCCCTCAAACACTCGTCAACTCCAGAGTGGGGCCTCTGTTTCCCTCATACACTCGCCAACTCCAGAGTGCGGCCTCTGTTCCCCAGTACACTCGCCAACTCCAGAGTGCGGCCTCTGTTCCCTAGTACGCTCGCCAACTCCAGAGTGGGGCCTCTGTTTCCCTTGTACGCTCGCCAACTCCAGAGTGGGGCCTCTGTTTCCCTTGTACGCTCGCCAACTCCAGAGTGGGGCCTCTGTTTCCCTCACACACTCGCCAACTCCAGAGTGGGGACCTGTTTCCCCAGGACTCATGAGAGTGTCAGATGGTCACACGTTAGCTCAGAAGCAGACACTGGTATATAAGCAAATCAGGTCACTGCAATTTCAGGCAACCAAGGGGTTTTCCAGACCCGGGGCTTGAAACCGAGCCCATGGCATACGCTTCCCGAGGACAGCTGGCCCCAGCTAGAGACACAAAACCAATGTCTGGGGCCAGGTAGGCTGGGCTGATAAGATGACGACCGCTCACTTCTAGCATGCTGCGAGGGGCCCCCTCAGTGGCGTGACTCTGCAGAAGAGCAGCTCATCTAAGAGCCAGGCAGCAGCGCAGGCAGCCGCCATCCTGCTGTGGTTGCCAGAATGAAGCCAGATTCATAGACACAAACACTGGCCCCACCTCTCCCCGGCAGAGACCCTACACAAGTCACTCAACCTCTCTGGTCTGTTTCCTCTTCCATAAACTGGGAATGACAACAGAATTTATCACACAGGTCACAGAGCATCTGGGTGGAATCCTAGTCCTATAGCTAATACTTGTGAAGCTCTTAGGACTGAGTCCAGCACACAGCTAACTCCACGGACGCGTTTGCTATAGACCAGATTTAGAACAGCCCAGAACTGGAAACAACCCAAAGGTCTATCAACAGGTGAATGGAAAAACAAACTGTTGCACATACATAAAAGGGAATATACTTCTCAGCACTAAAAAGGAATGCACTGTTTTTTAAGAGACACGGTCTCTCTGTCGCCTAGGCAGAATACAGGGGGCAATCATAGCTCACTGCTCACTGTAACCTCAAACTCCTGGACTCAAGCACTCCTCCTGCCTCAGCCTCCCAAGCAGCTAGGACTATAGGCATGCACCACCATGTCTGGCCAATTTTTAATTTTTTTGTAGAGACAAGGTGTCGCTATGTTGCCCAGGCTGGTCTTGAACTCCTGTGCTCAAGCAATCCTCCTGCCATGGCCCCCCAAAGTGCTGGGATGACAGGAATGAGCACTGCACCCAGACTAGGAATAAACTATTGATCCACTCATTAACATGGACAAATCTCAAAATGGTTACGCTGAGTGAAAGAAGCCAGACCAAAAAAAAAAAGAGTACATACTATATAATGCCATTTATATAAAAATCTAGGAATTGCAAAGCAATCTATAAGGGCCAATGCAGAACCAAGTTGCCTGAGGAGGAGGGAGAAGAGGATTATCAAGGGACACAAGGAAACTCTTGGGGTGATGGAGACGTTATTCTGATGACAGTGATGGTTTTACAAATGTATATACATGTCAAATTTAGCAAATTCTGCCCTTTAAATATGTGCAGTTAATGTACTTCAATCAGCCGTTTTTAAAAGACACATATAAAAAGAGAGAGAATGAATGACTTGTTGCTTATGAATGAATAATGTCACATTATCTCACGAGCACCAGCTCGGCGGCCCCCAGTCGATTGTGTCTTGTTCTCTCCACCCCCACATGGGGCCCGGTGCTGAGCACCACACAATGCATTGCTCAGCAGGAACAGCAGAATGCCAGGCCACACAACTCACCTTCCCAAAGAGGTGGGACACCACCATGTCTGGCAGGGCTTGGGTCCATCCGGAGATCTAGGGAGGAGTAAAGTGGGTGGATTAGAAACCAGGAGCTAACAGTAGTGAACAAAGTCAGCAAAACCCCACTTCCCTGGGGGGACAGTGGCATTGCCAGACTCCCCTCTGCATGCAGACCTCAAGGACATCCCCGTGATAAACTCAGTTCCTGTCTCCAGTTCCCTCCTGGACCTGACCCCCCACATGCAGGGCCTGGGACTATATCCAATTCCTTATTTTCAGAGGCCCATGCACAAGAAATCCACAGCAAATGAGCGCTGAATAAAGATCCAGCTACTGCTAGCTTACCCTGCTCAAAACATTCACCAAGTCTTCAGCAAAGAGGGCCGTCCATTCACCTCTTCTAAAAACACACTGAACTCCCCCGTCTACGCCCCCGGATATGCTTGGCTCCCAACTGTCCCTCTCTCTCATCTCCAAGCCAGTTTCCCCTTTCTAAGTATACTGACATTACCAAAGACACTGACAATCTTCTTTTTCCTACCTCTCCCCAGTGACTAGGTTTGCAGCAGCTCTATAAATGGTAGGATACAGCAGGAGCTCCATAAATGTGTGCTGATCAAAGCATTGGGCAAAAATAAGTAGCAGAGAAGCTCTAGACCTAAGGGTCTTTGGCTGGCCCTTGCCTGCCACAGCCCAGCTGTGTGGCACCGGGCAGTCTGCATACCTCTGGGTCTCAGACTTCTAATCTGGAAATGGGAGTGCCAGGAACTTCAAGGCCACAAGGCAAGGTGAGGAGTGCAAGAAGTAACTGCACATATCACAGTGTCTAATACCAATGCCTGGTACTCAGAAGGCTGGGGTTGAAAAGGAAGGGAATACTACAGCTATTAAAGCCCTGCAGACCTTCCCCAGGCTTCACATTAGCCAGTGGTCGACATCGCCAGACCTTCGAGTCTGGCTCAGAACAGGGATCATGAAGCACAGCGGGTGGACTGGAATGTCACTTCCTTTGCTGGAAAATCAAATGAAAAACAGAAGCGTGTTCCACTCCTGAATGTCATACAGGCAGGAGGGAAGGGGTCCTGCATTCTGGAGGAATGTTCAAAGAACAAACACAAAATCACAGTGGCTAGGACAGGGCGGGGGATGGAGCAAGAGGCACGGCCCCTTCAAACCCTCAGTCCCTGGCAGCCACCCAAAATTTGGCAAAACTGCACTTGCAAAATGAAAAGCTGAGATCACTTCAGCTTTGTCCTATTTCAACTGGAATGACCTGCCCATCTCCTCGGCAAACACTGAGGCCTTTACAGGGCAAAAAACCAAAAATAAACACCACAATGACAATTTTTAAAAGATAAACAAGGAACCTTAGGACACCAGCCAGGGCACAGCTTCCCAAGACAGCACAGGCCCCTTTTCCTCCAGGCAGCCCAACCTGCTGGCCAGGCCTGCCTGTCTCCCACCCCGGACAGGAGCCCCAGGGGCAAGGATGGTCAGATCCACGAACCACGAAGTCAAAGCAAGCTGCATCCAGTCCCCATTCTACTGCCTAGCCTTTTTTTTTTTTTTTTTTTTGAGATGGAGTCTCGCTGTGTGGCCCAGGCTGGAGTGCAGTGGCCGGATCTCAGCTCGCTGCAAGCTCCGCCTCCCGGGTTCACGCCATTCTCCTGCCTCAGCCTCCTGAGTAGCTGGGACTACAGGCGCCGCCACCACGCCCGGCTAGTTTTTTTGTATTTTTAGTAGAGATGGGGTTTCACCGTGTTAGCCAGGATGGTCTCGATCTCCTGACCTCATGATCTGCCCGTCTCGGCCTCCCAAAGTGCTGGGATTACAGGCTTGAGCCACCGCGCCCGGCCTACTGCCTAGCTTTATGTGGCCCTGGACAATCCCCTTAGCCACACCGAGTCCTCACTTCTGAAACGGTGATAAAAATTCTCACCTCCTAGAGTTACTATGAAGATTAACTGCGGTAATGCACACATAGCAATGTAGAATGAAACTAGCACATGGTAAACTCTCAATCTACATTAGCTAATTATTATCATAAAATTTTGTGGCACACTAAATATACATTTTTTTTTTAATAATATGTGAATGAATTCCTAAGATTAGAGGCTTTTGTCTTGTTCATCTCAAGAAGTTTTGTTCTTCAAGATGCTCAGCATCTTGACCAAAGCCTGGCACAAGTTAGGTACCCAGCCAATACTCATTAACCCAAGCAATGCTTATCCAAGCTGGCTCAGGGACCTGCATCCCAGTGCTTTCCCTGGCTTAGACAGCTTGGTGGTATTTAAGTCTTCTGAATGGCAAACGGCTGAGGTCATGTGTACTATTCTAAGCAAAGCAGAGGGAACTGGAGTGGGCAGTAGAGGGTAGCGGAGGAGTGGGTAAAGAGAGAGCTCGTAGCTCCAGGGCTCCGCCAGCCAGAGGCTGTGTGCACCTGTCCCTCTGCCTGCAGGGACTCCGCCTGCCTGACAGGCCCCCACCTCACCTTGGAGGCGGCCCAGTCCATCCAGCCTTCCGCACAAGGGTTCACGTTGATAAGGACGAGGCCCTCCACCATCTCAGGGTTGTTTAGCTGCGATTCAAGACACAAAGTGAGACAGACATCCCAGCAATCTGAAACACTAGGAACTTTCCAAGGCAAACCGAAGCTTGAGAGAAGTACCCAGAAAAAGGCAGTGTGGGCAGCAGAGCAGGCTGCTGCTCCCTGGCCCCACCCCATGCAAAACTGAGGTTCCAGCACAGCAGACACGGGATCGGGTCCTAGAGAGAGTGGGAAGGAGAAAGAGGAAGTGCAAAAGAAGTAGGAAGCCCGCCACATTGCAGACCTGCCTTGGGCAAGTCACTTCAACCCATGGAGGCTCAGCTTCCCCACCTGTCAAATGCGTGTAATACACCATCAACCTCATCAATCAAACAGGGTACACAAAAGCTCTCTAGCTGTGGCAGTAACAACTGTGTTACTTCCAGAATATATAAACACACACACACACATACACACACACACACACACACACACACACAGAGTTATGCATCGCTGAATAACAGGGATACTTTTGAGAAAATTCATCATTAGGAGATTTTGTCATCGTGTGAAGATCTCAGAGTGTACTTACACACACTAGATGGTATAGTCTACAACTCACCAAGGCTGTACAGTACAGCCCATTGCTCCTAGGTTTGCTGTACAAACCTGTATAGCATGTGACGCTACCGAATACTGCAGGGAATTGCATCATGATGCTAAATATTGATGTATCTAAGCAAATCTAAACATAAAAATGGTAGAGTAAAAATGAATCATTATAATCCTATGGACCCACTGTCAAATATGCAGTCTGTCATTGACCGAAATGTCATTATGTGACGCAGATACATATAGATATAGATATGTACACCTGGGGTTCAGTTGAGACATTGTTTAATTTGCTGAGAGTCTATATGGCCAGACCATTTTGTATTCATGTCAGCATTTCTTTCTTTTTTTTTTTTTTTTTAAGATGGATGTTGTAGAATCATGTCAGTATTCCTAACCTCTAGCAAAGCCCAGCAAATCATAGGCAGTCAAAATACCTATGGATGAACAAAATGAGTATTGCTGCATTCTTACATAATTGCTTGGTGAAGATACAAAGGAACAGTGGCTTTGGACCTGAGCCCAGAGAAATAACAATGACAACTGTCATGAAAACTTCCTGTGTCTGATTCTAGTTTAGAATCAGTTACGAACCAGGAGTACCCTGACTGCAAAAACCTGTACAGCTGTTACAAAGCAATGTCATAGCAGAGTACTCAGTGAGCACGGAGCGTCCTCACTAGATGGCTAAGCAGACAAAGTCAATGACAAAAGAATGTGTCCAGTATCACTCAAGAGTGGAGGAAGAGAAAAGGCTGAGTATATACATATATATACACACACACACACATATATATGTGTATATATATGAGTACTCACGTGTCACACACACACACACACACACACACACACAAAACTGTGGAGCATACGGGTCATTTCTTTTTCCCTTTTGGGTTTTCAATGCTTTTTCCAAATGTCTTCCTTCATCTTAAAATGTTATTTAAAATGCGATTTTCAAAAAATGCCAAAGCACTCACAGCAAATCGAGTTAGGATGTAGGCGCCTGCTCCTGTTCCCATGCCAATAATGCTTTTCAGCCTGGAAGCAGAAATACAAATGCATGTCACACAAGGAGAGAGTGACAGGAGCCCCCAAGGACCCACTTAGCACTTCCTGAGGGTGACCACCTGGCTAGGCAATGCGGGAGCATGCTGCTGTGACTGCCTGCACAGCCCTGAGGTTACCGTGCTTTAGGACTGGACAGAGACCGCGACCTTGGAGAGCCGCGCCCCTTATCCTCACTTCCCTCCTGGCCGCCACCCAGGCTCTGAGAGACCGTCTGACATTTCGGGAAAGCCCGTTATGGCATCATTTCTTCCCACTCTTAAGCTTTATTTTGGATTCTAAAACTTGGAATGAAAACAAATTGAGCAAGAACCATGAAGTTATCATTATTTGAAGGGCTCAAGACAGAGATGAACACTGGAAAAATGAGGGTGTGGAGAGAAAAGCTAAGGTCTCAAGCAACTCCATTCCAGAACATTCCATGGGAAAGAGAAGGGAATGGAAGAACAGGAGGCAAGAGCAAATGGGTGGGGCGGCTGCCATCACACAACATAACATTCATGCAAGAGGAAAACTGAAGTTACAGGAGGCAGACTAGAGCTCAGAGACTGTATGAAGAACAGTGTTCACAGAGTGACAAGCTAATTTCTTGCCTCATCTTTAAACTGCAACCTTAATTTTAGTGGTCAGTCCAGAGCAAAGCCAAGGGGCAGGAAGACGCTAGAAGCCAGGCTTTTCTGCAAACGGAGGAGGAGCTGATCCCTCGCTCTTACCCAAACTGTTGAAGGACTCCAGGAAGCATTTCAGCCAGCTGATCCATGGAGGGGTACATGTACCTGGGGATGACACAGAGAGGCCATTAGTGAGCGCCCAGAGAGAAACGGGTAATCGAAACAGGGACACGCTTGAAGGGTGGGGCCATGCAACAGACTGCCCCATGCACATAGACCCCCCAGTCTAGTCCCTTCCCATCCTCCTTCCAAGACCCTTGCAGCACACCCTATCAATTGCTTCCTATGAGCCAGGTCTCATGGACGCATTTTGGGGCATTATTAGCTCATTCAGTTCTCACAATAACTCTAGAAGGCTGCTAGGATTTTCCCCCCAGCAAGATTATAAATATTACTGAGGCTGAGAGATGAGCCACTTGGCCTCACGAGAACAGTAGATGGTTAGCCAGAAACATGTCCTCACTGGGTTTGTCTGGTTTTGGGTCTAGAGTGTTGCAGAAACTGACTAGAAGGCATTTCACAATTCCAACCTCAGGGAGAAGGAATTAGATCAGGCATGAATGAGTTCCATCCGCAAAGGAGTGACTGATGCTCACACATGCCGGGCTCTTGGTGAGGCAATGGCAGGGGCCTGTGAGCAAAGCAGAGGCAAACCAGGACAGGAGCCAGCCCTCAAGTCAACAGAAACAGGGGGGTGTGACTCATAACAAAGGCTATCGAAAGAGAACTGCCGTGATCAGGTGATCAGGAAGGGCTTCTTAGAAGAAGTGACGCTGAAGGGGTCATGGGAACCTGATGAGTAAAGCGTGTGGGCAGGGAAGCAGCGTGTTCAGATGCCCTGGGAAGAGCCAGAAAGAGCCCATATGGTGTGGCTCCACATCAACAGAACCACTGAGTTAGAAGCCACAGGGCAGAAGAGGGGCAAAGACATGAAGCTCCTCTGAAATGGCCACGCCTCAGTTTGGAGCCAGCAGCTCCTAAGGTGTGACACTGGAGAAGCCACTTAATTGCAGGACCCTCTGTTTCTTCCCTGTTGCCCAGGGCTGGTGTGAGGCAAGGAAGCAGCAGAATTCTACTCCCAAGGTCCCTCCTGTATAGATGGTGGAAGCCAGAGCCAGGAGGAGCCCAGCCAGGGATCCCCCACCCTGCTCTGCTGTCTCAGCTTCAGGATACAGGGGGCTCACCCTTAAAGGGCCTGGGAGACTCCCTCTCACCCCTCCCAAGCCCCACACTCTCCTCTGCCCTACTCCAGGAGGAAGAAACAAGTCAGGCCCCACTCTGACAGTGGGTCCCATGAGATGCACACAAAAACCACCTAGTAAACTAGGGGGAAAACACCCTGTAGTATCTAGACCAACTGAATAAAAATTCCTGGGGGTGGGGCTCAGGCCTCAGAATATTTGTAAAACTTCTCCAGGGGGAACTAAGAGTCTCTGCTTTCCCCCCAAGTCTTTCACACTATTCATCCAACCAAAGATAGATTTACTGACATACCTCTGGCTTTATCTGCTGGTTAACAATTAACCATGTCCCACTGTTTTAATACACTTTTAATTTTTGGTCCTGGTCCCATATGGTTAGCTGTACCTTCCCTTCCTCTCTGATAAAGGTTAATTATTAAGGATAATTCTGAACGCTAATAAAAAAGGATTTCTATTTATAAATGCCAAGAAGGCCCCTTCTGGAAGACTTTAAACCCAAGAACCTGCTCCTGCCCTGGTTTAATCAGAGCGTCAGGTGCGGGGACAAGAGGGATTATCTCTGAGGTCTGCCTCCCCAACGTGATGCTGATTGGGGGATCCAACAAGCTTGACCATAATTGCACAAGGGGAAATTGAAAGGCCATGCCCATACAGATCACGGGCTGACAAGGGCCAGGCAGTGTAAAGACTCTCAACTAAGGCAGCCTGATGTTCCAAAGAGGATACACGTCTCAGTAGATAGGACCAAAGCCAACTCCCCGGTTCTCAGCTGTGCAACCTTTTTTTCTTTTTTGGAGACAGAGTCTTGCTCTGTCACCCAGGCTGGAGTGCAGTGATGCGATCTTGGCTCACTGCAACCTCTGCCTCCCAGCTTCAAGGGATTCTCTGGCGTCAGCCTCCCGAGTGGTGGGGATTATAGCCACGTGCCAACACGCCTGGCTAATATTTGTATTTTTAGTGGAGACAGGGTTTCACCATGTTGGCCAGGCTGGTCTCGAACTCCTGACCTCAGGTGGTTCGCCCACCTCGGCCTCCCAAAGTGCTGGGATTACAGGCGTGAACCACTGTGCCCGGCCTCAGCTGTGCAACCCTGAGCAAGGTAGTTAATGCCTCCATGCCTCAATATGTTCATCTGGAAAATGCAGCTAACAATACCAACCACAGAGCTAGCTGTAAGGATTAACCCCAATGTTAAACACGAACGATGAAGCCTAGCCCACAGGAAGTGATCCATCAACATTACTTCTCTCCCTCTCTTTTTCTCCACAACCTTCTAGGTTTTTCACCACACTATTTGGTCATGTCAAGTCCTCCTCCACTTCAGTCCTGTCCAGGCTGAGCACACCTATGGTAATGCCAGCCATGCAGGAAGGCTGGGGCAATGGGGAGGTAGCATCTGATGAGTATCCTGTTTCAGTTTAGGAAGATGAAAAAGTCCTAGAGACAGATGGTGGTGATGGCTGCACAACAATGTCTGAATGTCCTTAATGCCACTGAACTATATACTTAAAAGTGGTTAAAGTACTAACTTTTATGTTATGTATCTTCCCACAATTTAAAAAGTGGTTAAGACAATACATTTTATATTTTACCACAACTAAAAAGTATTTAAAAGAGCAAAGCAGCCGAACCCCTCCCCGACACCCAGTTTCCATGCTGTAGAGCTCATAGGGCAAGAGGCTCTCACCCTGCGGGGAAGGAGGCTGCGCCGTCCTGCTGGCCAGGGGCGTCCACGTGGCAGACGGCGAAGTGCTGGGTGATCTCCTGCATGTCCTCGTAGTTGAAGAGGGGATTGTAGCAGGTTTTGTCTGAAGAATAGCAGAGAGGGAGAGACGAGAAAGAACTAAGAGGAGAAAAAAAATTAGGTGTCTCGGTGGCAAAGCTCATTCATTTTGTTTCACTCCTATTCAGAAGAAGGAAGTGAACTTGGAAGAACACAGATGTTCGCGTTTTTTGTTTTCTGGTTTTGTCCCCATGCCCACTTTCTTCTGGTGATAGAAAGCAAGAGTAAGTCATGGGGCAAAGGAGTGGGAGCTGGCAGATGAATCTTGCAGTTGGTGCTGGAAGGGGCTCCCAGGATGGCTCCTGCAGCTCCTCCAGTCCGTCAGGGTCAGGATGGCCCTGGCGTGAGATGGGTTTGCCCCCCTGATCCTCTCTTTCCATCTGGGCCCACTATACCCTCCTATCTGGGGTACTGGCCCAGGACACACATAATTTTCAAACAAGGAGGAGCATGGGAGGTGAGATGTGCCTCCTCCTTTCATGTGGCCCGGATGAGTCTCCTCACTGCTGAAGCCTAAGAGAGTCGGGCTGCTCACCCTACCTCCTGTCCCTTTTCCTCCTGGGCACTCAGCTAGACAGTACTTCCCAGGCTCCCTTGCAATGAGAAGCAGCCATGTGATCTGTTTCTGGCCAATAGCCTGTGACTGTCACCATTTCCTCACCATACCTGCCACCGAGATCCTCTAAGATCCTCTAAGCTTCTCTCTTCTCCCATCTACCTGCCAGAAGCACAGTTTCCAGCAGAAGGCTCTACAGCCCCAGGGGATGGCAAACCCCCAAGCTAGAAGGAGCCTGGGTCCTTGAATTGCCAAATAGAATATGTCCCACTCAACACCCACTAAACTGTTACGTGAGCGAGAAATAAAACACATATTGTGTTAAGCCACAGAGGGCTTGGCATCTTTTGTTACAGTGGTAAGCCTATGATAAACCAACAATGAGCCTCTCTACATGGGGAGAGGCTGCCATGTGCAATTCCAGTTCCTTGTCAGAGTCAATCAAATAAGACAGTGTAACTCAAAATACCCAGCACGGACCTGGTACAAAATGGATGTAAGGGAAACAGACAGGGGAAGAAGTGAGATAAAAGAAGGTGAGAATGAAGTAAAAAGTGGTTTTCAGTGGATTTCCGTGAAATCATCCCCAGCCTCAAGGTATTGATAAGCTTTATAGAAACAAATGAAAATCAGGCAGTCCATCATCAAAAATCAAGGAAGCTTGCAATGCAACTCAAGTTCACAAAAATTACGGGACCAGTGAAACCTATGTGTCTTCTGATTCCTCACGGAAGAATTCACCTCTACTCCATGAAATTTCAGCATTTAGTAGATTCCATTCCATTTGCGTCTATGAAAAATGGGGAACCCACCTCTGAAAACCCTGCGGTAATCTTGGAATTCACAGTCTAAACGTTCATGGCGGTGTCACTCACACAGCCAAAAAGTGAAAATGCCCCAAATGCCCATCAACTAAAGAACAGATGGCCGGGCCCAGTGACTCATGCCTGTAATCCCAGCACTTTGGGAGGCGGAGGTGGGTGGATCACCTGAGGTCAGGAGTTCGAGGCCAGCCTGGCCAATATGGTGAAATCCCGCCTCTACTAAAAAAACAAAAATTAGCCAGGTGTGGTGGTGGGTGCCTGTAATCCCAGCTACTCGAGAGGCTGAGTAACAAGAATCGCTTGAACCCAGGAGGTGGATTACAGTGAGCCAAGATCCGCACCACTGCACTCCAGCCTGGGCAACAGCACGAGACTCTGTCTCAAAAAAAAAAAAAGAAAAGAAAAAAAGAATAAAGTGTGGTAAATTCATACAATGGAATATTATTATTCAATAAAGGAATAAAGGCAGTACAAATACTAATGCATGGCCTGGATAAACCTTGAAAGCATTATGAAAGAAGCCAGTTACAAAAAAATTACACGTTATTTGATTTGATGTATACAAAATTTCAGAACAGGCAAATTCACGGAAAAGGAAAGTCAATGAAGGGTCAGTCATCTGGGGGTGGGGTGACAGATAAAAGTACAGGATTTTTTGGAAGGATGAAAATGTTCCAAAACTGTGCTGATGGTTGCCCAGTTCTGTGAAAAGACTAAAAACCATATGTGTGCATTAATATAGAAGTCACTGTCACAGATAGCAAAGAACTCCCTGTGTTCCCAGCGCCTCTGGGCACACAGACAACTCCGTGCCCACATGCAGCGCATTTCTGGCTTTTCCAGGCTGTGGCAAGAGTTCTTCCCAGAACAGCTCCAGGAAGTCCCAGGCAAAAAGAAACCACCGGCTCCCGGCCACCAGCCCTTCTCGGCTGCCTTTTTCCGCCACTCTCTTGGGAACCGGCTGACAGGGAACCAGAGCTCCTCAGAACTTACGGTTCATGCCGATGTCATGGTAGGTGAGGATGACAGGCCGGTTTCCCTTGGGAGTCCCACACAGCGTGACGTGAACGGAGCCATGTAAAGTCTCGATGTCCTGCTCCTGAGGAGACACAGCAGACAGTGGGCTGGTCATGCGGGGTTCGTGGCATCCGTGTGGCTGAAGACACCCAGCCTGTTTCCAACTGTGTTTTGAGGAAGCTCACTTCTCATCTGGCCATAAGATCCCTGGCTTCGGGCAGCAGCTCTCTCTGGCCAGAAGCCACTCCCACAGGGCTAGGAGGGGACTCCCAGGAAGCAGGGGACAGAGGCCTGGCTCAGACTGTGCTGTTAAATGCACAAAATGCCAGGGACAGGGCTTGCCCGTGACCATCTCTGCATCGGACTGTTTGCTCCATCCGGAAAACAGGCCACCAAGCCTGTGCTTCCTTGCCCCCAGGCCCCACTGACCCCACAGGTTACTGTACCTGTGACTAACATCTGGTGGCTTGGAGTTACCCAGAATTCACTCCCCACTTCCAAGAACAGCCCCCAATTTCCTTCAGGAGCCCACCCAACACTCACCCTCAGTCCTAAGAGTTCTGTTGACATTGACCCCCCTCCCCACGTTTCACAAGTCAAGGCCAGTTCATGCACTCCACCTTCCAGATGCAAGGACTGGATTAGGTAAGAACACATAGGTTGGCTCAGGCCAACTAAAGCCAACTGCACTTATTTCCAGTAATTGGGGAACTGGACTGGACTTGATGGAGTAAGGCTGAGAGGGCTGGATCTGCAGCAGCCACATTGTCACGATGAGGCAAGGGCCTGCCTGAAAGTATGGCCAGCCCAGGGACAGAAAAGAGTGAAAGAAGGTTTGGGGATGGCATCCACCACCTGGGATTTTCAGTTACATGGGCCACCAACTTCCAATCCCATGTAAGCCATGTTGAGTTGACCAAAAGATTCTGAATGATACCACGCCCATTCTCCCTCCTGCCCTTCCTTCTCATTGGGCCAGGTGGTTCTTCTGGTCAAGGCCAACTCTCCAGCTCGGCCAGCGACCCCCAGCCAGCTTACTCCCAGTCATCCCCGTGCCTCTCTGCACCAAACCTTCCTAACAGTTGAAGACCTGCTCATCTTTCTTCCTCTGGAAAACCAAATAAAAAGGCACCCTGCCTTGGTTCCAAGCACCCCGGTTCACTCATGGACCAACCTTTCACCTGCCATGTTCATCTGAACTCCTGCAGAGGGTGGTCGTGAGTCTTTCTCAATTGTCACTTCCACTCGCCCTTCACCCCATGCCTACCCTGGGCTTCCGCCCTCCTCAAGGTCACCCAAAAGGTTCCGAGGACCCCGGTCACTCGTCTCCCTTGAGTGATTTCCACGTCTGCGAGCAGTGACCTCCCCTTTGAAGTGCCCCGCTCTGGGCTCTGCTCCCACAGGGCCGTTGGGAAGCAGGGAGGCAAGGCCATCAGGCTGCTGAGACCATCCAAGTGCCAAGGCAGTGCTGAGCCATGTCCCTCCATGTCCTCACCCTCACAGGAGCCCTGCCAGGGCCAAGTGACCCAGCTGGCTGAGGAAGTAAAGTCAGTGTCCCAGAGTCACATGGCCAGGCAGCACAGAGGCGGGTCCCCCAGACAATCAACCTCCGCGGGGCCTCAGGCTTCTCAGCACTTGGCCCGCCCGCGAGTGGCGCACACTCAGGCCTCACGAGGCCACTCAGCCCAGCACGCTGCATTGATTTTCCAAAGAGTAAATGAGGCAGTGAAGTGGAACACAGAACACTCCAGATGCTGCTGAACCTGCTTCCAGAAGCTGGCGGAAATGTGACCTATACAGGTCACTGCCGTGTGGCGGCAGAGGAGAGTCAATGTTCACAAACTCACGCTTGAGAAGAGGCGATGGGACAGATCACCACTCAGGTGCCCTGTGGGGGCAAGTCACCTCCGCCCCAGCTTGAATCTTTAAAACAGGAACAGCCTGGCCCTTCCTCCCTCCTAGGGGTGCTGGAAGTCCAGAGAATGCCGGCTGCTCCATCCGCGAGTGACCGGCTGTGACTCGCGGATGGCAGCCACCCACACGCCATCCACACCAGCGGGTGATCAGATTCCACCTCTGCTACTTCTTCACCCCTGATACTTAAGGCAGTTTGATTTCATCTGAGAAACATTCATTAGGCACCTATTGTATGCCAGGTCCCCTATGTCCCTGCAGGGATGAGTGGGTGACAACTCATAAGCTAGTAGGGGCAGTGGAGACGGTCCCAGGGGGCTGCAGGTCCTCTGGGTCCTCTGAGAAAAGTGGAGAAAGAGGATTTAACCCACTAGGGTGTTGCTGGGAATGGGACCAGGAAAGCCTCCTGAATCCCGTAAGATCAGCGATTCTCAACCTGAGGAACAGGTTCAAAAATAAAGAAAAACGGCATCCAATTCCCAGGCTCCCCTGGAGGGTATGGAAGCTCCGTACTGAGTTTCCAACAAGAAATCACCACCTCCCCCTCCCCAGTGGAGGAGTGCAGGGGTTCCCGACACTCACTTGGAGAACCCCAAAGCCAGCCAGCCCCAGGCCACCATCGTGCTTCTGCAGAAAGGAGACAAGCACTCTAGCTCACTCACGGACCAATCTCTCACCTGCCATGTTCATCTAAACTCCTGCAGAGGGTGGTCCTGACTCTTTCTCAATGGCCACTTCCACCCACCTGCCCTGGGTTTCCGCCCTCCTCAAGGTTACCTAGAAGTTCCTTGTTCCTGAATGGCCAGAGATGCGGCAGTGGTTACCAGGGGAGGGTGGTGACGTATAAAGAATGTACTGTACGGAGCTAGGCCCAGCCCCCTGGGAGCACCTGGGCCCGCCCAGCACGGGGTCATCCTGGCACCTGCATTAGCCCCCAACACCGTAAGTCCCCTGGCACAAAGAGCTCAGCCCCATCTCCCTTCCCCACTCTCTGCCCCTCAGGGCCCAACGCTTCTTTCCTGCACATAACAGGCACTGGAAAAATCCATAGATGAGGGAGCAGTGGCCCAGCTTCCAGTGGGGGCCAGAGATCATCTGCTGGGCCCAGCCTGGCCCTGAAGCCACTATGGGAACAAAGGTCTATTTGTTTGTGGGGGCACATTCTTCATTGTCTCCCCAGCTGGCCCACATGGCTCCCTCTAAAAGACAGGCCAGGGCAGGCGGTGTTCCCACCACCCAGAGTTCAAATCCAAGTCCTACCACTCCCCAACCTCTGAGCCTCCAGGTCCTCACCCCTGAGCTGGGAGAGCCGCCTGCACCACAGGCTCCATAGCAGGAGAGGAGTCACCTGCACAGAGCCCAGAGCACAGCACTAGGCTGGAAGGGGACTCCCAGTACGGGCAGCAGAGGGTGCTAATGTGGTGGCAGGTATGGGACACGCCACCCCAGCTGGCATCAAAAATGTCCCTGGCAGCCCCGGGGTTGCAGGTGCGTAGCAGATTTCTGACTCATCTCTTTGAAGGTCTTAAAATCTACAGCCATGGAACCAGAACTAAATTGGAGGATCTATCCTTCCAAGTCCAAGAAGGAAAGGCTACCTGGGTCTCATTTGCTGCTCTGTCCACAGACCTCTGCACAGCTGCCTGCTCTCAGTGGGCACCCAGTATCTGATAGATAAGAGATCTGATCCTGGCAGATAATAGTGAATCACTAGGAAGGAACTTTATCTCCTAAGGGCATTGATCCATGTTGGGCTCTTCCCCACTCTGCTCCTGGATTGGCCATGAGATGCTCAGCTCCCTCCTGATAAGACCCCCAGGGTTGGTGAGAGCCTAACAGGGCACCAATGCTTCACTCCAGCTCATGAGGAGTGTCAGGACCCTGGCTGCTGCCTCAACACTGCCCCAAACCTCAGCCTGAGCAGGACTCAAAAAAGAGGCTTTCGACATTGCTTGCCTTGGTGGGAAGGACAAAGACCCCGTCTGAGAAAGTGGAAGTGAAGTGGTGGAAGTCACGCAGGGGCAGGGCTGCCTCCCAGGCATAGGTGAGCAGAGGTGAGGGAGAACATTTGCTAAGCGCCTACGAAGACTAAGGCAGGGTATCAGACCTCCATGCCACCGGGAGGCCTATCAATCCCATTTTACAGGTAAAGAAGTTGAGGGGACTCTCCCAAGGTCATAGGCTTGTGGTGGTAGAGTCGGGATTTGAACTCTCTCCACTGGGCCCTTGCTCCTTTGTGCCAGGGTCTGCTGGCCCCCATCGGTCCTCCGCTCAGTTCCTGGACCCCCGGCACACACAGAAGGAGGAGAAAAAAAGCAAGTGTTGTACCTGTACCCAAGTCCCATCCCCTAAGTCACACACATACACACACACACACACACACACACACACACCCAACAAACACACCCACCAACAAACGCACGTGCACGCACGCGGTTCTAAGCCAGTCAGAAAGACTGTCTGAGATTGAATGGGAGAATTACAATGCTCACAAACACAGGCCTTTGTCCTATTCAGTCCCAAAGGAATGTTCTGTCCTTCTGTCCCTGCCGGGATAAATCACTCAGTGTTCTGGAGAGAGGAACCCGTCCCGTGTCTTCCACGTTTTCCCAAAGAGAAAGCACAAGGAACCCAGCACATCAGAACTGCAAGGTGCACTGTTCATCCTCTTGCCTGAGAGAGCAAAGTGCCTGTCTCGGGGCTCATCAGGGACCCCCCAACTTCTGGCTGGGACAAGGCTAGCAACACAAACACAACTCCTTCACCATCCAGAGCCCCACACCCAGCTCTTCCACAGCTCAGGACCAGGCCACAGAAGACCCTGCTCACAGGGCCTGATTCAGACAAGACGACGAAAAGGCAAAAACCCGGCTGCACACACTTGCCTCTCACCTGCTCTGGAAGAGTCTAGAAAGCTTCTCTCTCAAATCTAGAGGTGATGGCAGGGATGGGGGCAGTAATAAACTGCCACTGCATCTTACCCCATGCCCGCTCTGAGTTTCTCACACGTGTTTTCTCATTAAATACACGCAACAACCACTGCAGAGATGAGAAAGCTGAGGCTGAGAGAGATTAAGGACTTCATCCAAGGCCACACAGCTGGAATAGTGGGGCAGGATCTGAACCAAGCTTGGATTAGGATGTCTGCATCCAAAGCCTGTTCTCTTTATCATCCTGTTTCACATTCTGTGCCGGGCAGAAGAGGGGAAGGAAACCTTTCTCTGCCACGTGCACTGTGACTCCCTAAAGGGTGATGCAGCAAGTCAGATTCCCCACACTTATTTGACTGCAGAACACTTGTACCTCCCCAGTGTCTCCAAGGACTGGCCATCCCTGCAGCACAGGCTGTTACACTACCAAACAGAATCGAGAAATAATATCTGCTGCTCCCATCCTCCTAAAACAGGCACCTGCCCCCAAACCGCAGGCATGTGTGTCTTTGTGAGGAAGTGTGCCAGCATTGGAAACACCTCAGCACAGACATCAGATATCACCTCCTTCCTGCTACCCACCATACACACGCCATGCAAACCCTGTTCTCTTCTTTGCAGCACAACCACAATTACAAATATACATGTAACAGCTGCCTCCCCAGCCAGACCGCCAATTCCCAGAGGGAAAGGCTGGCTCTCCAACAGACAGAGTCTGGCCCGGAGGGTGCACTTAGAGATTTACAGTCTACACTGCCTGTATGCTGGCAAGTAGCAAACATGGCACCTACCACTATGGTCTACACCGCCTGTAAGCTGTCAAGTGGGGAAATAGGACCTAACACTATGCCTTGAAGATTTCATCTCTTTGGCTGTCAGTCCTGGCTTGGGAGCTTTAAAACTATGGCAGACTCTGTTGGTTGGCATCCCAAACATCTGTTGTTCCCTTCTTTTTGAGGATAGAATTCCAACTGCTGTACTAAGAAGCCAAGTGCCTGAGAAAGTGGTCCCCTTCCTTACTCAACTCCCTTGAAACCAAGGACGGTCAGGAGGTTCAGTTCTGGCCAATGAGATGCCAGCAGAAATTCCTGCAGCTTCAAGGAGTTTTTTAAAAAGGATCAAACTTGACCTTTTGATTCTTGTCCTTTCACCCTCCTGCCTGCATTCTACTTGGGACATGGATGAGATGCTCGGGGGTTTGGTGGCCATCCTACCAATCTGAGGACCAAAGCCGCATGCTCAGGTGACAGCAGGAAGCTGTTAAGGACTAACTCCAGCAGGGCTGGGTGACATTCATAGCCCGGGGTGTTAGTTTTTTAGGCTGGTGAGAATAGCAAACATTTCCTTGTTACAGCACTGTTTTTTGAGCAACGTTATATATCCTAATGTTATAACCACCACATGCCCTTGGCCAAGTTATCAGCCTTCTCTGACAATCCCTGCCATCAGTTGTAAGCTGAGGTCAATGACAAGACCTCCTGTTCCATTGAGATACTCCCAAGACTAAAACCATGGGACGGACCTGATCGTGTTTTGCAAACTGCGGCGTTTCCCTCCACGTCAGCTGTTACGGACAACCGCTCCAGAGTGATTAGTGTGAAGCTGCCAGGGCCAGCCCCGCTGGCTTAAGTCAACTCTCTGGATGATCCGGAGGGGCTCTGGAGGCCAGCTGTGACTGTCTCCCCACTGCCCCCGGTAATCCCCTCCTTCCCAGCAGGCCCTGGCCAGATGCCGACCGTCCTGGGCTCTAAGAGGACGACCGCGTACCCAGGCTCTAAGTCAGTTGGTGGGCTGGGCGACCCCTCCCTCAGTCTGACAAGCCTTGGGGTCCAAGCATGGCCTGACCAGTCAGGGTGCCCTCTGGAAGAGCAGGCCAGGAAGCTGACTGTGGCTCATCAGCATAAAGTCAAGGCCCACGGCAGCAAGAAAGGCAAATCATGGGAACAGAGGCTCAAGTGAAAATGTCAGGGGCCTGCCCCCTCCCCACCATCTTTTCATAAAATGATACACTCCTCCCCCTATATTTTCCTGGTTCATCTCCTGTGCCCATGGAGGAGGAGGGGCAGCCACAGCAGTGCCATTCATCTCGATGATCCATTCCATTAAGTAACAAAAACAGGCCAGGTGTGATGGCTCACGCCTGTAACTTTGAGTTTGAGACCAGCATCTGCAACACAGTGAGACCTCCTTTCTACAAAAAATAAAATTAGCCAGGCATGGTGGCTCATGCCTATACTCCCAGCTACTAGGGAGGCTGATGTGGGAGGATCACTTGAGTGCGGGAGGTCACAGTTGCCGTGAGCCGAGATTGCACTACTACACTCCAGCCTGGACAACAAAGGGAGACCCTGTCTTAAAAAAAAAAAAAAAAAAAAAAAAAAGAGTAAAGAACACACAAAGTACCCGAGATAACTGAGGGAAGTGTGTGTAGCCAGGAGGAACACGATAAAAAGACAGCCACCCACTTACTAAGCAAGTTCAATAAAGCCAGCTTTGTCTCCTGTGCTGTATCATGACAGCCATTGAACAGATAGTCTCCGGGGCCGAAGTATAGGTGCCCAACAAGATAACAGAGTAAAGATTCAAGATAGATAGGTCCTTGGGCTTCCAAAGCCATGACTCCCCTGCAAGTCACACACAATGGAAGACCTTCCAGAGGTCAAGCTGGGCCTGTCACTTCTCACTTCATTCCCCAGGCTTCTTTCATGTTGACATAAGGTCAAGAGAATTAAACAAGGTTACACGGAGTCAGGGAACAGGCTGCTATGGGCAGAGGGTGTCAGCCTGGGAATACAGCATACAACTGGAACCCACACTGAAGACCTCAGTTCTCCAAGGAAACAAGAATTAGGAAGAGCGTCTTTGTTTGGATTAGGGTGAAGAGATGGAGCAGACCGCGTCATCCATGGAGCAGGGGAGGGCGACAAAGACCTGTGAGCTGAGCTGGCTGCTGTGTGCATTCAGTATCTGCAGTGCACTCAGGGACAGCAATGCTCCCCACTGTTTCACAGATTAGGAAACTAAGCCCCAGGGAGGTCAAGCAAGTGGCCAAGGACACGCGAGTAGCAAATGACAGGGCTGGGTCTGCACTCGCTTCTGCTCACTGCACCCTTTCTGGGACGCCAAGAGATGAGTGAGGTCAGCCTGGCAGAGCCTAGCCTGGACAAACCTCAGAGGCCCTGGTATGAGCCCTACCTCTCCTGTTCTATTGGAGGGTGCTCCTAGGAAACCCACAGCAGAATTGCAGAAGCAGCACACTGTGTTTATTTTCCAAAGCCTCATTTTGCGCTGATCCAGATGAGTGTTCCTGCCATCTGTCACTCGAAGGGTTTGCTCTAAGTCCCAATGGCTTTGCTAGGAAGTAGGGCTGGGGGAGGGCGAGGTTGGGAAATGGCGAGTTGAGGATTTCCAGGCTTCTGTCTGAGTTCTGCCCACCTTCAGTCATGGGGCATGAAAACAAGAAGCAACTGTGTGGAAAGAGAGAAATTAGCAAAAGGTCACCATTTCCATTTTCCCTGTGAGCTGGTCTGCTTCCAAAAAGAGGAGGGAAAACAGCCCCCCTGAATGGGATCGTACATCCCCAAGACCAGCTCAGCTCTGCCGAACAAGAGGCCTTGCAGCAGAACGGGAGCCAGACCTCCGGAGCCCCCGCCCAGCCCTGGTACTGCCCCAGCCCCTCCACCACTCCACACCGAGGCCCCACGGGTAACATCAGCTCACTTCTCAGGAAGCCCTGGTGAGCACACAAACACAGATTCCCATGGAAACCAAATCAAATCTAACCGTCTGAATAACTCCAGATCCAGGTGGAGGGAAATAGAAGCAGCAAATCCAACAGAAAAAGCAATTTGAAGCCACAGAAAGTCACCCGGCCCACGAGATACAATTTATGGGTGATGAAGTCAACGCTGCTGTCCCTTCCCCAAAACTCGTTAAATTCACTTTGGCTCCAGACGTGCGGACTGAATCCGCTTTCGCCATCTATCTCATCGTGGCGTGACACTGAGCAAATCCCTTCAGATTTTCTGGGCCTTGTATCTTCGATATAAAACGAGGATGGCAAGGATACCTCCCTCAACACGGTTTCATGAGGATCACATGAGCAGATGCAGGAAAAGAGCCCAGCATGGTTTCTGACATACAGCAGAGCTCAAGAGAGGCCCACCAGTACAACTTCCATGACTATAGCATTTTTCGGAAGCAGATGGATCTAAATCTAGGAGTATCTCAACAGTACCCTCTGGCAAGTTCCCTAACATCTTCAAATGGGTTTCTCATCTGCAAAAGAGGCCAATACCCCTCACCTTGGCAGGGAAGCCCTGAGACAATGAGTACGCAAATATTCATTCTTCCTCCTCTTCTCTCCCTCAGGTGGCCTTCCACAAAGCTCCCCGTCTGGAGCAGAAGTCTTAGACTCTAGAATTATAGCCAAAGAAAAGAAGCTGGAACCCAAAACACTCCCACCCTCCCTACTCCTCAAATTTGCAAACACAATTGCCTAAAACCTGATGCCGGAGGCCTCTCAGCAGAGCCAGATCAGACCGTGTCCTTCCTGCAACCCCGACACCTAGGCCAGCAGCCCGCCCACCCCGTGCTCTGAGGGTTCCGGAATCTTCCCAGGAACGGGAGCCAGGCGGGGGCCTGACAGCGCTGGCAGAACCTCATACGCAAATCACCAATCACTTTGCCCGAACATCACCCAGGACAAAACACAGAGACCACCTAAAGGTGATGCCAGTGATGGAGAGATAAGGCCTGATGCCATCTGCTCTGGCAGGCGAGCTGTCTCCTGAGACAGGCCACCCAGCAGCTCAACACAGACTCCACCAGCAGCTCCTCAGTGCCAAGTTCTGGGCTCAGTGTGTGTGTTTTGATTCATTTCAAAAACAAACCAAAAAAAAGCCTAAATTATTGACTACATTGGGAAAGGAAGTAGGAATCTGCCTTAGTCAAAGTGCGGAAGCAGTAATTCTTTTTCAAGGAATAACATCGACTGCTTTCAGATACACAAAACAAAGCCACTCAAGACTCCTTAGACTGAGCCAAGGGGAAGCTATGCCCGGGGGAAGAACTGCCCAGGAGGGAGCCCTATTTTAACAAGCAGGTAAGACACCAACTAAATGAATAGATAAAATCCATTTGCCATTAAGGCACATCAACTCTTGAGTCCTACAACAAATCTTCCTCAGTAGGCTAAACATAAGCCCAATGAAGTGTTGTTTAGATTATCTGCTTGGCTAGATCTTTTGACAAGCAGACGTGGCAAAGGTGAACCAGAATCTAGTCCAAAATGGCTTGATTAGCCTTTGCAGGAACAGGGCTGTACTCAAGCAACACGGTTGAGAGAACTGTCTGCATCAGACAGCCCTGGGCTCAATGTGGCCCACTTCACAGCTGCCGCCCCTGGGAAAGTCTCAGTTTCCTTATCTGTAAAGGATGATGGTACAGGTCCCCAAAGGTTCAGCAAGAGAGCGTGGGAGGCCTTCAGTGCTGGCCTGGCTCATCATCAGAGGACACCGAAGTGCATGGCGGGCAGGTGCTGTCCTGTCACTTTGCTGGAGCTCCTGTGTGAATCTGAGGTCAGAGCATGCTGGCCAGTCCCCGGGCTGATAAGCCCTGTAGGCCCCCTTGACCAAAGCTCTGTCCTTCTCAGTTCCTAGCCCTGTAACCCATCATGCCCCAGAGAGCTTCCGTCGTCATACTGCACCGCATCTTCTGAAGGAAATTCTACAGCAACCCGACACCCAAGATTTTGGAGACTGCTGAAAATCTGGGGGATGCTTTCATCAATCTCATGAGTCCCTAACACCTTCAAATCTAAGAAGCCAAATCTAAATGAATACGGTTTTATACAAAGATTTTCTTTTGGTAACAATCTTGAAAAAGTGTCATTCAACACTCAGATTTCAGCTCAAATATTGTGACTTACTGGGAACACTGAGTCTGTTAACAGCTTACAGGAATAACACATTTTTGCCCTTGGAAATTTCAGAATCCAGATCAGAAAGGCCTTTGCTCCGCCTGGAATGATCTATCCCCAGTCTTCTCTTTGTCACGTGACTGGCTCCATCTATCTTTTAGGTTCAGAGCAATGTCATGACTTAAAAAAGCCTCAACCTAAGACAGCACCCCAGCCATGCCCTCTCCCATCACCTGGCTCCGTATCACCCTTCACTATTCTCTTTAAAGCACCTACAGAAGCTGGAATTCTCACATATGCTTGTTTGTATGTTTGTTTGCCTCTTTCTTCTAAGGAATCCGGATTGGTTTCAAATATGCGCCCTGGAAGCACATAGCTTGAAGTCCCCTTTCCAGCTCTGCGATCTCAGGCAAGTTCCCTAACCTCTCTGTGCTTCAGGTCCTCTCTCTCCATAGGATGGGAACAGGATCGCTGTAAGCACCCATGGGGCACATTTGGCATGCTGCCAGGCACGCATTCTGTGCTCAGCTGTACTGAGCTATTATTCCAGAATGTAGGTTCCTGAAAACACGGGTCACTGCCTGTCATGCTCATCACTGCATCCCCAGCACCTAAACTAAGGCCAGGCACAAAGTGGGCATTTGTTAAAGAAACAAAGGAAGGCACAACAGGGAAAAACGCCCCAACCTCATAGGACAGCTCGGGGGATTAACTCAGAGGGCTCAGCCCAGGCTGGTGCAGGATGCTGGGAGACCTCATCCTGACCTCTGCTCTGTCCTTCCAAAGGCTTCTCTGTGTGGTCCCCACTTTAATGATGTCCTAAGGGGCAGCTCCTTAACCGATCCCAGCCTGAGCCACATAGGTTGACCTTCCCTGAGAGTAGGGGCAAGAGCTCCTATTCTCTGTTCTCTCAGTTGCCTGTGTCCTGAGATGGGAGAATGCAAAAGTGTTTTTGCAGACTTTCCAGAGAAACACAAATGTGAGGAATTATCTTCACAGGGAACAGATAAACTATGCTTTCTAGGTTTCTCAGAATTGACAACCAAGATTTTAAAATCCAAAATAACCATATGATCCAGTGATAGGGTTTGGCTGTGTCCCCACCCAAATCTTATCCTGAATCGTAGCTCCCATAATCCCCACATGTCGTGGGAGGGAACCAATGGGAGGTAATTGAATCATGGGGGCAGGTTTTGCCTGTGCTGTTCTCATGATAGTGAACGAGTCTCAAGAGATCTCATGGTTTTATAAAGAGCAGTTCCCCTGCACAAATGCTCTTGCCTGCCGCCATGTAAGACGCGCCTTTGCTCCTCCTTCACCTTCCACCATGAATGCGAGGCCTCCCCAGTCATGTGAAACCTCTTTTTCTCTATAAATTACCCAGTTTCTGACATGTCCTTATATCAGCTTGAGAATGGACTAAAACCTCCAGCAATTCCACTTATGGGTATATACCCCCCAAAACTGAAAGCAGGATCTCAAAGAGATATCTGTACGTGCATGTTCAGAGCAGGCTATATTACTCACAATAGCCCAAAGTGCCCAAAGTGTCCACCAACGGACAAATGGATAAGCAAAATGTGGGTCATACATACAATAGAATATGATTCAGCCTTAGAAAGGAAGGAAATGCTCACACCTGCTACAACAGGGATGAACCGTGAGGACATGATGCTAACCTATATCAGCTAGACACTGGCAAAGAACAAATCAATGCAAATGAATACAGTTTTATAATAATAATATAGTATATGATTGCACTTATATGAGGTACTTAGAGTAATCAAAATCACAGAGACAGAAGATTGAAGGGTGACTGCCTGAAGCTAGAATGAGGAGTTGTTTAATGGGACAGAGTTTCAGCTCTGCAAGTTTTAAAGTTCTGGGGGTGTGGTGGCTCAAGCCTGTAATTCCAGCACTTTGGGAGGCTGAGGCAGGCAGATCACTTGAAGTCCGGAGTTCGAGACCAGACTGGCCAACATGGAAAAACCCATCTCTACTAAAAATACAAAAATTAGCCCAGTGTGGTGGCGGCCACCTGTAATCCCAGCCACTCAGAAGACTGAGGCATGAGAATTGCTTGAACCCAGGAGGCAAAGGTTGCAGTGAGCCAAGATCGCACCACTACACTCTAGTCTGGATGACAGAGCAAGACTCTGTGTAAACAAAAATAAAAATACATAAAGTTCTGAAGATGGATGATAGTGACAGTTGCACAGTAATATGAACATACTTAATATTACTGAACTTTTAAAAGTAGTTAAGACGGTAAATTGGACGTTATGTGTAGTTTTCCATAACAACAAAAATAATTAGGGAAAACACCCCACGATAGTTAGTGGATAGGGTATGTGATGCTTGGCCCAGCACTGATGCGGGAAGCACCACAACACTGGCCCTTGTTAGTGTCCTCTCTCCAATGCCACTTAACAAGGCTGAAGCGCTGTCTCCATTTCACAGATAGGGAAATGGAGGTGAAGCAACTTGTGCTAGGTCAATCACCAGGAAAGGGCATCCATGGGGCTTGCGGTTCACTCTTCCTGGCTCTGGAATGGGGCTTTCACCTGAGGAGGATGGACAATCACATCCCCACTGCAGGAAGATACAACCTCAGTGCCAGCAAGCCGCTCCCCTGGGGAACACAAGGAGCTGACATTTCAGCCACGGGGAAGGTTGGCAAGGGCAGCTTCGATCAGGCTGAGGGAGGCTGATGTGGCCCGGCCCATCCCTGAATGAGCAGATGTCCCCTGGGACTAACTTCCAGCAGTTCTCAGCTCAGAGAACCAAACAACCAAGGCCATGGTGCTGGTGCTGCAGCCACTGCATCTGTTGCAGCTCTGACTGCCCTGGGCTCATTTTTCCCCATTCTCAAGAGGGTGAAAAAGAGGATCTGCTGCCATAACTCTTAGCTGCCCCACCATGCCACCCTGAAGGAGTGACTTCTCCTTTTCTCTGCCCCTCAGGTTCCCTAGCTGTAAAATGAAGGCTTGGACTTGATAAACCTCAAGACAGTGCATTCACCTCCCACCCTCCTGGAACACCTTCGCATGCGCAGCGTCCTGCAACACAGAGAGGAACGGGATGGAGCTCCGGCCAGGGCGTGGGAGAAGCCTGGACCTCAGCACACGAGTGGCGCAGGAAGAACATGGGCTTCCTTCCTGGTCAGGCAGACCTGAGTGTGGCTCCCGGTCCCTCCACTCTGGCCTCAGTCTACCCATCTGAAAAATAAGGCTAATGGTGCCTCTCATGTTACCATGAGATGTTGAGGCATTACATGAGATATTAGCTGGGAAGCTCTCAGCACAGTGCCTGGCGGGTAGGAAGCCCTCACCAACATCACTAAAACCTACACAAGCAGCAAGGGAAGCTCTCAGGGCTGGAAGAGGCGAGGCCCAGAGTCTGGCACCACTTCCCCAATCACTGCTGAGTGACCTCAGGCAAGTCAGCTCCCAATGCTGTCTCTCTTCTTCTTCTTCTTCTATTTTTTTTTTTTTTTTTGAGATGGAGTTTCACTCTTGTTCCCCAGGCTGGAGTGCAGTGGCGCAATCTCGGCTCACTGCAACCTCCGCCTCCCAGGTTCAAGGGATTCTCCTGCCTCAGCCTCCCAAGTAGCTGGGATTATAGGCACTTACCACCACGCCTGGTTAATTTTTGTATTTTTAGTAGAGACAGGGTTTCTCCATGTTGGCCAGGCTGGCCTCGAGCTCCTGACCTCAGGTGATCTGCCTGCTTTGGCCTCCCAAAGTGCTGGGATTACAGGTGTGAGCCACTGTACCTGGCCCTTTCTTCTTCTTCAACACTGAGGTCAGGGTGGATCTCCAGGAACAGCCTGACACAACCAGGATGAGGAGAAAATACACACCTTGGGGGCAGTATCGAAAGCCTGGATGATCTACTAGCCAACGCTTCCAGCCCCCTCCCCTCCTTTCCCTTCCTTCCAAAGACAGTGCAAGATTCCTCAGCTCGGGATGGATGGGGGCGCATTCATGAAATAAGAGATTCAAGAGGAAAAGTGGAGTTGTTTTGAGGTACGGAGGTAGAACAGAGGAGTGAGATGCAGAGCACAGAATGGGTCCCAAACTGGGGACACGTGTGCAACACACAGGTAGATGTTCAGGTGAGCACATCTCAGCCGCCTTTGGCTGGTCCAGGAACGCGCCTGTCTTTCTTCAGGGAGACCACGAGCTCGCCATATGCTCAGGCTTTCTGCCCCGCCCTCTAGAGCCCAGCACAGCACCGGACCCACCCGAGCTTGGGGCTAACGAGTCTAGGACTTAGAGTTCCTCAAGTTCTGACCCAGCCCTCAGCTGAGAGAGCCTAGTCTGTTCTCCTGAGAGTCTGTTCTTGGACACAGCTGAGCTGCACCCCCTGGCACGCCCTGCAATCCTGAGTGGGGATGGAGATGCTTCAGTTCTGGGCCAGTAAACCACAGAGAAGGCTGGTTTCAGTTTCCCAAGCAGAGCCAAGAACATCGAGCTTTTGCTTCTGTTCCCTCCCCTCACAGGGTCCCAAGCCAGCCCGGCGTTACACCATTTTCCCCACACACGTCCCACCGTTCTGGCCAATTCTTTGGGGCTGAAACAGGAGGGGTCTTCTGCTTCTGTGGGAAGTGACTGGTCTCTGCTTCTCTGGCCAGCACTCAAGCCAGCTTCTGTCTGGGAGCAGCAGCTAAGGGTGAGGACCTAGCTGAGACCACGGCCTTCTCTCCCCTTGCCCGCAACGTTTGCGGAATGATCTACTTAAACCAATGGAAAGAAAGAGGCAAAAGAGAAGATGGGATGAGGAAGGGGAAGGAAAGCCATATCCTCTACTTGCCTGGACATCAAACTCTTGTAGGAGGCTGGTGATGGTCTGTGGAAAGATAAAAAAGATTGTCAATTTCATCTGTGTCCTCTGTAAGAGAAATAATGTTGGGACGTATGGGCCTTTCTACGCCCTGAATCTGTTAACTATGCTCCCTCCTTTGTGGGGTCTCCCTAATTCCTCACAAAGGCAGGCTTTCCTTTCCTTTTTTTTTTTTTTTGGCTTTTTGAGACTGAGTCTCGCTCTGTCGCCCAGGCTGGAGTGCAGTGGTGCGATCTCGGCTCACTGCAAGCTCCGCCTCCCGTGTTCACGCCATTCTCCTGACTCAGTCTCCTGAGTAGCTGGAACTACAGGCGCCCACCACCACACCTAGCTTTTTTTTTTTTTTTTTTTTTTTTTTTTTTGTATTTTTAATACAGACGGGGTTTCACCATGTTAGCCAGGATGGTCTCAACCTCCTGACCTCATGATCCACCTGCCTCGGCCTCCCAAAGTGCTGGGATTACAGGCATGAGCCACTGCGCCCAGCCCAGACTTTCCTTTTCATCGCAAAATAGAAGTCCAGCAGAAAAGCAGACACATTAACTGGATTCCTTTCTGACAACAGCCTTGACAGATAAAAATCTGAAGGTCTAAGCTGATGACAAGCTTGAGAGATACAGAAATTTGATATCTGACTATTAATTGGTCTCCCTGGCTCCACCCGTGTGCTATACTTTTAAAACTCAAACCTGACCACATCATGGTCCTCCTTACATTTTTTCTATGGCTGCTGTCATCTGGACCTGGATCAAATTTCAATCTCTTGTGAGTAGAAACAGGCAGTGGAGACCTCTAAGCATTTCCCTCAACCTAAAAATTCTGAGTTTCAGGCTGGGTGCGGTGGCTCATACCTGTAATCTCAGCACTTTGGGAGGCCGAGGCGGGCGGATCACCTGAGGTCGGGAGCTCGAGACCAGCTTGACCAACATGGAGAAATCCTATCTTTACTAAAAATACAAAATTAGCCAGGCATGGTGGCACATGTCTGTAATCCCAGCTACTTGGGAGAATGAGGCAGGAGGATTCCTTGAACCCAGGAGGCAGAGGTTGCAGTGAGCCTAGATCACACCATTGCACTCTAGCCTGGGCAAAAAGAGTGAAACTCCATCTCAAAAAAAAAAAAAAACAACTCTGAGTTTCAGCCCAAATTCTATCTTTTACCAGATAGTCCATGGCAGGACAGGCCCAGGAAGACAGAGAAAAGCCCCATGTCTCCTCTGGCCTGGTGAAAGTGTGACTCGCAGGACCAACTGGAGTCTTGGTTGGCCAACATTTCTAACAGATGTTGCTGGCATGTTTTCCTCCTCCTGACACAGAGACGGAGTCCCAACACTCTGTGAAAACTGAGCCCCAGCCTCACCCACCACAAACCTCCAGAAAAGAAGACAGCTCAGCAGAGGAAAATGCAAAAGTGATGAGGGGAACAGGATGATGGAATGGAGCCCCCATTAGATGGCACGGATTGGAAGACTAGATGACAACACAGGCCCTCGTGCTGGGGATTCAAATAGCTCCACATCCCCTGGGCTGTGGGCAAGAACATCAGGGACTCTGGGTAAATTGAAGTGGAAGCAAACGTGGCTGGCACCTATACCATTGCACTGTGTGTGTATATGTGCACATGAGTGTGTACTGGTGGGAAAGAATGGAGAAAGCCATTCTGTACAACAAGCACCAAACTTCAAAATGTCAGCAGAGTGCAGTGGCAATCCAGATTGCGGACAGACACAAGGAAGAACTTCCCAATAGTTCAGCCTAACTCTAAACACTTTGCTGAGTCAATCTAAGGAAACGAAAGGAATTTATTTCCATCTAAACCTTGAAAGAAAGGGTAAATATTCACTGAGAGATGCACTAGCATGTAACCCTGAGTGGATAAGCTCTTAGAGACATGTTTCATACATAAAATGTTGTAAGGATTCCAGTAGGCTGCCTGAAATAAATAAAAAATATTGTTTTAAATGCATTCACCCTTGGACCCAACGATGTCACTTCTGAGAACTTTTTTCTAGGACTGTATCTGCACATGTATGGAATGACACACATGAAAGATACAAGGGTGCGAATTTCTTGCAGCGCTGTTTGTAATAGCAAAAGGCTGGAAAGACACAGGTGTTCACATACTGGGCACTGGGCAAATACATGAGGTAGAATACTATGCACCTAAAAAGAGAAAAGCAAGTGGATTGTGGACTGATGTTGAAAAGAGCTCCCAGAAATGTTAAGTGAATAAAGGAAAGTGTGGGATACTATTTTCACAGGGCTTTTTTAAAAGGTAGAAATAAGAATACGGTGATATGTATTTGTTCTACCTAGAAGTTTTTGTTTGATTGTTTCAGAAGACTATGTCACAGACCCAGAGTTAAGAGGACATGGATTTAGAACCTGCACAGTATACAGCAGCGGTTGGCACACTGCAATCTGCCTCACCCAATGTTTTAAATTTTTACTGGAACACAGCAAGTACATTCACTAACATACTGTCTATGGCTGCTTTCATGCTATAATGGCAAAGTTGACTGGTTGCAACAGAGATCATGTGGCCTTCAGTGTCTAAGATATTTACTATCTGACCCTTTGCAGAAAAGATTTGCAGACCCCTAGGGTGGAATGATAAGCAAGTATTCTGTAGCTTCCCCAGGCTTGGTTCCGAATTCTAGTTGTACCAGCTATCTGAATGAACTTGGCCAATCCCCTTCCTGTCTAGGATCAGTTTTTTGTGTTGTTTTTTCTTTTAATCAGCAAAAGGTGAAAAGAGATAGTTGCCTCACACATTTTTAAAGAAAAGTCTATGAAATTATGAACCTAAAACAAATCAGTCACATGTAGAGTCATAAGGAAATTAAATGAACAGTCTTTTCACCAACGTCAGCTGGCCTGGGTTTGATACCATGTCCCACACTTTGTAACTATGCAAAGCAGACAAATTAACCTCCCTAAGACTCAACTTCCTCCTCTACAAAATGAGTACAATCACAGAACCTGGGACCTGCATGAACCAAAGCTGAAATACGGTTGGCAGAGAAGCAGGCATGCAGGATGTGGTTAGTGAATGGTAATTATCATTTTTAAAAGCATTTAGTTGGCTTTAGACTAACTTCACTTTTGGACCAAAGCTTCCACATTTTTAAAAAGACATATCATCAGAGGTAGTTATGAGGCTCAGTGAGAATTGGGATGTGAACATGTTTTGAAGCTACAATGTCAACTGTGCAAATGTAAAGGTTCATTCATCATCAGAACCATCAGCCCAGGATGGGCCCTGCCAGCCCAGCCTATAGGACAGGGGCCTCTGTTTCCAACAGGAAGGGCTCTGTTGACAGAAGAGGTGTGCCCAAAAAGATAATAATAGCAAATGAAAAAGCGACTATGCATTGCCCATCTCCTCTATTGCAAAATTCTGCCTCCTGGGTTCAAGCAATTCTCCTGCCTCAGCCTCCCAAGTAGCGGGGATTACAGGTGCACACCACCACTCCTGGCTAAGTTTTATACTTTTAGTAGAGACGGGGTTTCACCATGTTGGCCAGGCTGGTCTCGAACTCCTGGCCTCAAGTGATCTTCCCGCCTCAGCCTATGAATTAGGTCACTCCATCCTCACTTGGCCCCAAGAGGTAAGTCCTAATGTCACCATTTTACAGATGAAGAACTAGAACATGAAGAGACTGAGAGGTTTGCAAGTAGACACCAAGCTGCAAAGTGTCACAGCTGGGATTTAAGCCCAGACGGTGTGGCCCCAGGGTATGCAGCTTTAATCAGAGCTCAGGCAGGCAGTCCTCATGGGCAACTGGGCCCCATGTTGCATGTTCTATAATCCCAGAATGTTAGAGACGGGAAAGCTGAGAGAACCTCTGGTTCGATGCCCTCACATTACAAATGACAGTAGAAAGGCCCAGAGAAGTGGGCAAGGGGCCCAGCCCCCAATCCTATGGGACTTGAACCAGAGCCTCTCACAACTGTGCATTTCAAGGAAGCAGTGGACACATGTGTTATGTGTGTATGCATGTGTGTGTATGCTGTGTACATGTGTGTGCAGCATGTTTGTATGTTGCATACATGTAAGTATTTCTGCAGTGTTTCCATGCCCATAAGTGCGAGTGTGAGCTCCGGTGTGCCTGTGTGTGTCTATGTGCACATGTGCCTGTGATGGGGTAGCCAGGAAGATCTCCACTCACCTCTCCTTTCTCCACCAAGGGCTTCACCTCAGCGAGGTCTACGTCCTGCATCTCCCGAGACATGTCCCTGCTGTCACCTGCCTGCAAAGAGACAAAGGCCAAAAGGTCAACACTTCCTGCAGAGAGGTTTCCCAAAGGAAGCAAATCCAAGACCAATGGCGAGAAGGCCAGGCCTGTGCTCGGCCCAGCAGCTTCACCTCCCTTGTGATGCACTGCAGGGGATCAGGAGGCGCCTTGTACACACGGCCCATGGACCCAACTCAGTCTTTCCACTGGGCCTAAGGCAGTGGATTTCCTGGGAGAGGATACTGAGGCTCACAGACACTACCCTCCCAAAGAAATGGATGGATCAGGCTCACAAACAGGTCCCCATACCGAGTTCAGGCCCACCCACCATACCCAGGACGCAGCTCACTGCATTCTAGACGGGGACCTGCATTGCTCATCCCAAAGTCAGGCAGCCCAAGTGACAATGAAACGGGAACACAAGCTCATACAATGCTTACCATGTACAGGCATAGTACAAGCTTCAGCCTCACAGTTAGCCCTCACAGAAGGCTGGTGACGCAGACGCAGAGACACACAGGCACACGCGTGTGCACGCACACACACACATACACACCCCATGGTGCAGGACTCTCAGCTACCTGCTAAAAGGGAAGAGGGCAGAGGAGAACCTTAATCCAAGGAGTTTGGCAGGCACTTGAACACATAGTACAGTTTTGTCAGAAAAAGGACCTCCAAGGCAAAAAGCACTTCCTGGACCAAAGCAAGGAATGGGCCAGATGAGCACAGTTACCTGTGCTCTAACACAGGGCAGGTGCAGAACTGTGGGCTGCAAAACCAGACTGAAGCAGAGCCCAGGAACACTCAGAATGCTGCCATTGACTCCCTGGGGTGCATGGCTCGGGCAGGTGGTGATATCTATTAATCATACTTCCAAGAGCTGAATCTAGAAACCAGAAGCATAAGCATGTATTCCTATAGATCAGTAGTCAAGTTAGAAAAATTAAATGCCCACCAATCCCTGGGGTGAAGCATAAAAAATGCAGAATAAGGTCAAGTATTACAGACAGCATCAGAGGACTGGGGGTGAAGGAGTAAGTGACAAGAGGGAAGAGCCCAGGCCACCCACCTGGTTCACAGATCCAGACTTTCTGAATGGAAAAGGCCATGAGAACCAGCCTGACCAAAGCCCTCACACTGCCAGCTTCAGAGTGGGAACCTGGACCCCGCACTGCCCAAGGCCCCTTGGATGCAATGGTAGAGAGAATGCAAGTCTCTGAAATTCCTGCCTAGGGCTCCTCTGAAGACCCAGGAATTCCCAAGAACCTGGTGAAACACCTCTTAGAGGTCAGCCGGCAAGTGCGGGCCACCCTGAATCCACCCCGGATCCATCCCTTGTGCCAACACATGGCATTCCATGGGCGGATCCCGCTCTCCACTGGGGTGCTCTGGTCTGGGGCCCCAGCATGATTTTCCCCAGTAGATAACCAGCCCCACAAGAATGCCTTTATACAGACTTTGGAGTCTATGCTCCAGAACATTCTGAAAACAAAGTCGGTTTTATATTTGTGGCATTCCTGGGCAGCTGCCAGCTTGGAGGCAGGAGGCATGAAAGGCCCGGGTCTGTTAGCCTTGCTAATTCAGCAGGTTTGTGGTCCCAAGACCCTGGCCTGTGGGACACCTCGCCTACACAGCCTAGGGAGCCTTCCAGAAACCCAGGGCCCTGCCAATGCCATCCCTCATTCTGAGACTGAAAGGACTTCTCACGTCACAGGAGCTTCTTAGCATACCCTGCTCAGCAAAGCACGCCAGGGTGAAGTCAGGGGGCTCTCACTGTCCCCCCAGGTGGGTTCAAGCAGTCCTATCTGTGAGCTTCATCAAGCAGGTAGCTTGTTCTTTTCTCTACCTCTAGCTCCCAGCATGAGAGACTCTCCTAGGCACAGTCAGGCTGCAACTCCCTCTCTCAATAAATGAGCAATGTAGCTCAACAGCCATGCTTTCAGTAAAATTCACTTTTAAATTCTCGCTAAACCCCAAGAGTGCAATGTCTGGAAAACAAATTCTACATTTAAAAGGACTCAACAAACGCTGTGGTTCAGTCCAGTTTTGTCAGTTCTCTTTGGCTTCCAGAAACCATGATCACACTAGGATATGGTGTCAGCCTCCACCAGCTCTCTCCTTCTCCAGAACACACAAGAGAGAAATGTCCACCTTCCCCGTTTCCTCTATCTGGTGAAACCTCTTCACGCTACCCGGCACCTTTTTCCTTCCTACAGCTTAGCTTCCCAGACCACAAGAGGCAAGGGGCTGAAAAATCGCTGTGTCTCCTAGAAATATCAAGTTCTTGAGCATCTGCTTTTTTGAGCTGGTGGGGCCTTCTCTGACCCAACCCCCTCAGTGCTAAAGGCCTTTGGGAAGTCTAGAGATAAAACTGCCGAGGATGATCACAAGACATATCTAAACTAGGGGGGATTTTATCTCCCAGGGGACATTTGGCAATGTCTGGTGACATTATTTATTGTCCCCCAAATGATTCCATTGATTTTGAACCATTTAGGAAGCGTCCTAGACTCTGAAGTCTGCGGGGAGACTAGATAAAGCTTTGCACTATTCTGGGGGGACTGTGGGGGCTGCAGACCTGAAGGCAGCCTGCATGTTGGCCGCGCCCTGCAATACCAAGGCCGCATGAACCAAGGACTGCAGAAGGTGCTTTCTGCGGGGTGACCCAGCCAGCTGCTGGCGGTCCACCACCCGGGCAGGAGGAGAGTGGCTCCCTCACCTCAGTTCTCCCAAGTTGGGCCCGTCAAGCAGCCCTTACCTTGTCCCTGAAGCCTCAACCAAAAAACTTTTCAAACTTTATTTGCAGGAGCTTTTGTCCAAAGGAAATCATGTAAGGAAGTTCAACATTTTAAAATGTTAAAAAAATAAATATTTAAATATTTAAAAAGCCAAGGTGCTTCGGCTGAAGCCAGGAAAAGGGGCCTGAACCCCACTCCACCTGGGACTTGGCTCTCTACAATCTGCCCCCACCAGCCCCCATGCCACCAGGCTGGCCCTCAAACAACATCTGAGTTCTGGGAAGCAGGTTGGAAAACTCAGGATTTATTCAGAGGTTTCTTCCTACACTAGGTTCTATGTGCCCAACATGGAGCTCAGAACAAAACTAACACCAGCTCTGGTGATGAGACCGGCTATGGGACCCAGGTGGGGATCATGAGCTAACAGACCCAGCTCCCACCCCCACGGAGCTCACAGTCCTGAGGGGACAGGCGCTCCCTCGGGCTCACTCATCAGGCTGCGTCTGGGCTGTGTCCACTGTCCTGTCTGTCCCCCTGGAGGGCAGAGCGGATGCTGTCTGGACAGCATCCAGGACAGTATCTGTGCCTCCTGGACAGAGATCCTCAGCTCAGCACTGCTGACATTTGGGCCCCGCAAGCAGCCTCTGCCTTAGGGGCTGCCCTGAGCATGGGAAGAGGCTCAGCAGCATCCCTGGCCTCTGCCCACCACATGCCCACAGCATACACCCCAAGCTGTGACCAGCAAAAGAATCTGCAAACGTTGCTAAATGTCCCCTGGTGTGACATCCACCTTCCTTTGGAACAGCTGATTTTAGTAATTCCTAGTAGGTAACAGTATCCAGAAAATGTCAGTTGGATGCATTCTTATTTAATCTAGTGCACGCACACACACACACACTCTCAAATGCACTCACACATCCTCTCACCCTGACACACTTGCAAACTTTCCTTCTCACACTCATTCTCACACTCACACACTTATAGTCACACATACATTCTCACACACTCATTCTCACACACTCACACACTCTCACACACTGAGACACTCTCACTTTCATGGGTTCTCACATTCACAGTCATTTATACTCACGCGCACTCACACGCACACACGCACCCCCCACCACCTTCATTCACGGAGGAGGAGGCTGGGCCCAAGCGGCTGCCGCTGTCCTGAGCTCACCCCGCTGGCTGCAGCACAGGGGCTGGAGCGGAGCCAGATCCGATGTTCACAGCCTTCCTTCACTCCGCTCTCCCCAAAACACTTGTTCTGGGATTCAAAGTCACCACCTGAGAATCACGGAAGGACCCAGTTCTGGCAGAAGACGCTGACTTCTGGTGTCTGTGATCTCCTTCTACCAGCAGGAAATGGCAGGTGATACGTGACCTGGTTTGGGGGCTCAGGCTGGTGCCTCCACTCCTGCTCCCTCCCGCCAGGCACCTGAGGCCCTCATGGCTTAGCAGGTGTGGCAGGTGGAGCCTGTCCCTGGGCTTGAGGTCCTTGCTGGACTCCAGTCCCTACCCCTTCCCTCTGCCTCGTGCAAAGTCCTAATCACAGCACATTGGGGCCCACTAGAAAGCATCTAAGTGGTCCTCTAACAGGCGGGGTGGCAGGGCAGGGCCGGGCCACACGCAGCACAGCGGGGGACCCAGGGCTGACTCCTAGCCCACCTGCCCTGCCTTTGGAGTGGCTTGGGACTGACAAACCGTGTCTCCATCTCCAAGGCCATCTTTCCTCCCTAAGAAGCACAGAGGACACCCCTCCAGCAGGTCTCCTTCAGCTAAAACCCAGCTTAGCGCCAAAAACAGGGCTCCAGGTCACAGCACCAGCTGCCAGCCTGACTTGTATCTCCACTTCTTCCTTTCCCATCCACCTGCCTGGGAGGAATTCCAAGAAGACCAGAGAAGTGAAAGGTAGCCAGGAGCTGGGGGAAGGCTTGCCGGTCAGATGCTGGTGTTACCATTTATTAGCTCTGTGATCCTGCATAATTTATCGAATCTCTTTTTAAAAATGTATTCTTCTTTTTGTTTTTTAGAGAGACAGGGTCTTGCTATGTTGCCCAGACTGGTCTCGAACTCCTGGGTTCAAGTGATCCTCCTATTTCAGCCTCCTGAGTAGCTGAGATTACAGGCATAGGCCACCATGCCTGGCTATCTAATCTCTTTGCCTCAGTTTGCTAGTCTGTCCGTGGGTATGCTAACTCCTGCTCCCAAGGATCAGCAGTGCGGCTTAAATTCAAGAGTGGCGGGGAGAACCTGGCAAACAGCTGCTTAATTCATCAGCATACTTTCCTTTCAGGGTTGCCTTGGAGATGTCAGGACATCTGTGAGGACGCGACCTGGGTTTCAGTCCTAGAGTCCCAGTAAGGAGAGGGACACACAGAAAATGTTCAGCAAATTGCCACCAAGGTTTCTGATTATCAGGCCCAGTGCACCACCACTAGGGCCCTCCTCTCCACCAGCACTGTCTGTCAATGAGTAACGAGGGCCCAAGAGGGGCCACACAAATATCTTTCCGGTCCAGCAGACCCAGGAGAGTCAGTGGAGAGCTGGATCACAGGTTCCAGGCAAAGTCAAGGCTAGGATCTGTCTGAGGAACAAAAGAACATGACCCGTGACCCTGGGGCCTGGGGGGGCAGTGGGCACAGGCGTCTTGGGTAATCTGAAGCCACTTGAGAACTGTTCAATAGCTCCTGGGGGACTGAGGGGACACACAGAGCCTGTGATTCCCAAAAACCTGAGTGGGGCAGCAGGAACGCTGGCCTAGGAATCAGGGCATGGGGACCCTGCCACCTTCCTATTCCATGACTCTGAGCAAGTCACTTCCTCTCTGGGCCTTGGTTTCTCCATCTGTAAAGTAGGCACAGTGTATGTCTATGGAGATCACGCTGTCCACAACAAACTTATAGGCAAACGGAAACCCAGGCAGGAAGGTGCTTCACAAAGACAAAAGGGCCACGGGGTCTTACCAAGGCCCTGCTGGGCTCAGTTCTGGCCAGATTAGCCCTGCACCTTGGACCAAGGCCCCCACTTCTGCCGGCCTCAGACTCCTGTCTGTTAAGACTAGAGCCTTGCCCCAGCTCTGCCACCCATCTGCACACCCTCTTGAGCAAACTCTCTTGGGCCCCCAGAACTCCCACAGGGTGAGGCTGAAGGGGTATCCAGCAGAGAAACATCCATGATCTGTTCTAGAAGTTCCAGGTTCCACCCGCCACGAAGAGCAGCCACAGGAAGGCAACAATATAACCCTACACAGACACACCACAAAAACAGCACCAGGAACAGTATCTGCAGCACTAACTGGGTTCTAAACCCCGTACTTCCTTTAAGCCTCACAGAAACCCTAGGAGGGAGGTGCCAGCATGTCACCATTTAACAGATGAGGAAACTGAGGCACCAAGAGGTTAAGATCTGTGCCCCAAGCCAGCAAGCATCAAGCTGGCACAGGTTAAAGCAACCTTAAAGGGAACGCCGAAATGACCTCAACATTGTCCTAAATATATCCATAGTCCTTACCACCACCCATGGCCCAGATGCAACGTTGTAAGGTGGGCTGCCTGTGACCGTGAGGCTTTCAGCGTGTGGAGGTCAGCTGGGACAGTCACATGCCTCTCCTCCGCTCTGCAGCCGCCACTGAGCCACCATGAGTAGGTTTGAGCTTTTGGCAAAACCAGCGTCTTGGCAAAACCAGCGTCTTGAACTTTTCTCCCTTCACAACACCCAGACGGTTCTGTTTTCTGCTCCCCCATAGCACCTTCCTAAGATGGCCAACTCAATGCTTTGGAAAAGCGTTCACTCAGCACACTGTTTCACTTGCTCCTCAAGACGGTTCCCCCAGGAGAGCTTGGGTATTATACCCAGTTCCCAGACGGGTAACCTGAGGCTCAAAAACAAACACAAAGGCCCACTTGACTTCCAAAGGCCACAGGTCTAGATTCCTCCCTGCGGAGGGAAAGGTGAAAATCTCACTGGTCTGCTGTGGGTGCAGGTGTGGCGCTCGCTCCCCTTGGGGGAGGGCAGACAACAGTCCCCTGGAGGCCTTCAGTGAAGCAGATAAAGGGAGGACAGGCGGGAATTGTTGACAAGTGTAGCATCGATTGTCACCAACAGCAACTGGCCCAGATTCCACCCTCCATAGCATGCCTGGTTTCAAGGCCACGTGAAAGCTAGCGTTCTCTCCAGCACATTGGGCTCTTTACAGAACAGATTTTAAAAGCAGGGGAAAAAATCAATGTGTGCTATGACTGTTTGCTATAGCAGCTTCCCCAGAAAATTGCCCAGAACAGCACCATTTCTGCCTGAACCTCAAGGAAAACCACCTTGGACAGACCCTGGATGGCCCTGCCTTACTGTGAATACATTCCTTTGTCATTTCTCTGCCAAAACAGATTTTGAAGTCAAGCTACAAAGCAGTTCATGGGCTCTCTTGGTGTTTTCTGGACCTTTTGAAACTCAAGGCCCTGGGGAGGGTGAGGAAGTTGGCAGTCTTCAAGCACTGTCTTTCTTATCTAATCAACTCAGCAAACAATATGGGTGGATTCATCGGACCTTCAAGAAAGTTCCCTAGTTTAGAGGTTAGGGAAATGTATCAGAGCAATCAAAATCAAGGAAACAGTGCAAATGGCACACAGAGAATAAAACCACACTAGGAACTCCTCGAGGGCCCGTGCTTTGCGTGGACCCTAAAACCCAGGATGCATCAGTGATGTTTGATATTCAAGGAATGAATAAGGGATCACTAAGAAGGTGAACCCCACTGCCTCCCTCTCAAACAAGCCAAAGCTGCATTCACTCCCTGGGTGTGGGTCCAGAGGGGCTGGAGGCGACACTGAACTTGTGTGTGTTCAGCTTGAGCACAGCACCAGGGAGATCCGAGAGAGAGAGAGTGTCCCAAACACAACAGCAGGAAGAGGAAGGTGTCAGGAATCTCGTCAGGGCCCACCTCTTTTCTGCAATACAACCGAGATCTTCCTGGAGATTCTCAGTGGAGTTTCGGCAGTTCGAGTAATTTGTTTGGCAGAGAGAAGATGACCATCTGAGGGGATGAGGTGAATAACTGGAAGTCCAAAGGAGGACACTGGTCTTCTTAGAGGATTACTCTGTGAAATCTGCGAGACAGGCATGAGCTGCGCTGGATGGTCTGAGATAATTTGTGGACATCACACAAACGGAGCCAGTGTTAGCAGAGGACGAGGAAATGGATCCCTCATACAGAACCCTTTGTCCCGAGATGGGATGCTGGCCACGCTAACAGAATCCTTTTCCAGAATGGTCTTGCAGTTTCCACCCTCCGGAATGGTCCTCCGATCTTGTCTACGCAAGGTGGTCCAAGTTACTTCCTTAATCAAAGGAGGTGTCCTTTCACCACCACTAACACAATACCTACTAAGGACAGGCTCTCAGGTTTCATGGGGAACATGAGCAGGTCCCAGGAGGGACCCAACCCAGCCTCCCCTCCAGTAGGGGACAGCCAAGGAGGCCTTTCTGGAGAAAGGAGGAGAGTCCCACAATTAAAAAGGAGGAGGGAGAGGTGGTAAGCATTCCCAGCTGAGAGAGGCCACAGACCCAACTCTAAAATGGCCCGCTCACATCCACGTTTGAAGAGGGCTACTCAGAACCTTCTTAGGTTTCATGGGGGTGGGGCTGAGGGTGAAGACAGGAGAACAGGATGGAGACCTGGGCCCCCACCCACCTCTCTTTAAACAGAACTCTATCCATAGTTAAAATGTATACCTGCAGAAAGGCCCCCGCGGATTTACAGAAAGGAAAGATTAAACTGCTGGGGAGGGCACTCAAGGCCCCCAGACTGTTAAGGAGCCTCACATTCTACCATCTCAGTTCAGGAACACTGGCTGAACTCAAAAGGTCAGAGATGGAGCCCAGGCAGGCAGGGGGTATGCAGGTCTGTAAACAATGTTAGGTAGGAAAGTCAAAGATCTGGGTCAAAAAGAGACCTGTGATGGCCCCGATTGTGTAATCCATTCCCATTCTGTAGTGCTGGGGCTGATACCCCACCCGAGGGGGCCCAGGTTTCTTTTCACATGGCCCCCACCCCGAGAACTTGGTTCCACGTTCGCACCTACTCATGGCCCTCTACTTCTGCAACTGCCTTCCTGTGGGGCCTCAGTGTGCCCAGCCCTTCTGCGCACCTGCCTGGGCCAAGTTCTCAGCCAAGACCGCTATCTAGCCTGCCTCTGTCTCCAAGTTGAAAGATAAAAAGCCAAGTGGACACGCAGGCCTTCCACCACACAGCCATCAAGAGAGGCAGGAAGAGCAGCCTGGGGTGGATCCAGGAAATCAAACTCATTCTCAAAACGTGGGCCCAGAGGGTGTGGGCAGCCTCCAAGGGCAATGTTGGAGTGTGGAAAAGGCTCAGGAGGCTCACCTTGGCCAGAACCCCACTCACTGGACTCTGGACACAAGAGTCACCAGCCTGAGCCTCAATGTTCTGACCTGAGAGGTGGAAAGAATGTCTTCTACCTCAGTTCGATGATGTGATGCATTGAACCTCCAAGGCACTGTAGCAAAGAAGAGCCATTTACTGAGCACTAATTCCCAGGCACTGCAGACACAGGGTGGCCTGAAGGTACAGTGGCATGCATGGCCACACCTTCCTTTCTTCTCTCCCCTGTAGTTCCAGAGCAGAAGTACTCAACTCTGGCTGCCTGCAGGATACCCCACTCCCAACCCAGCCAAGGGAGCTTTGAAACAATAAGGTATCCCCTGATGGAGACAGAATCGCAGGAGACTGGGCATGGAAATGTGCATTTCAGAAGAGGTTCTCACGACACTATTATGCAACCTACATAAGCTTAGCAAAAAGCAAAACCTAGGTCAAGCATTTGCAGGCACTTTCACAGCCTTGGGTAGGTTTAGGACAAAGGGCCCCAGACTCTGCTTGCCAAGAAGATGCCTTGAGAATGTCTTCTGTGGGTGTTCCTGACAACAAACACCTACACACTGTTTTCCACATGCTGGGTGCTGTTCTCAGTTTACACAGATTAATAGTTACACATCCTGATGACACCATGTCTGTTACTCTCATTTTACAGAAAAGCAAACTGAGGCATGGAGCTCCTGATTGCCCTTTCATTCGATCCCGATTTCTTCAGGCGCCCCAACATGTTGCCATGGAAAAAAAACAAAGGCTCTGAAGTCCAACTGCCCGGGTTCAAACTCTGGCTCTCCCACCTGAGCCATATGGCTACAGGCAAATCCTGAAACTCTCCTGGCCTCAGTTGCCTCATCCACTCAGTGGAGCAATACGGTCCAGGCAGCGTTCTTGTGAGGATGAAGGCCGATGAAGGGAGACAGTGGCTGTTCTGGAGGGAGAGGGACGCCGTGTCCCTCCCTGGCCTTCCTTCCAGGCTGAGTCAAACCTGAACTCTGCTTGAGTCGTAGATGCTGAGTCATCACGCTTTCTCTCCCAGGACAGGGCCTTTGAGTCACGTCTGGAACGGGATTCTCTGGGGTTGGGTCCCAAGGAAGAACTGCAGCTTTGGGCCATCAGAAAAACACAATGCCATCTTTCTTTCAGGGCCATGTGAAGGCAAGTTCAGGCCAGTGGGTTTCAATGTACCCCGGGGGGAGGGCCCTCAGCTCAGTTGAAATCTGTCTTCTGTCATGGGGGGGCAGCCCCCATTCAGTCAAAGGCCAACTCAGGGGGCTGCAGCCTCTACGCCCCTGCTCTTCAGGCTGGCTTTACTAATCTCTCAAAAATACCTGATTTACACTTTAAAAAAAATCATCCCACTCTGCCCCTTTCGCCTCAAAAGTTTCCTCGACAGAAACTCAGTGAAGATGCAATTTCCTTTTGCCCCTCCATAGCAGGCAGGCAAAATCCTGTCAGGAACCCTTTCCACTGCCTTCAGTCCCACCCAGGAGCCTACCACAAAGCTGAGCTCCAGCTCAGCTCGGCCTGCGCACATCCCTCCCCATCGCTGTGCCTCATTTTCCATCTGTAAAACGGGAAGAAGTTGGACTAGGTCCTGTGTGAGATTTTTTACTCCATTCCAAATGATCAAACCTTGTTGCTCCAAAACAACTTCTTCAGGAGTAGAGACTCAGACACTCCAGGGTCCCTCAAAAGCCAAATCCAACACCTCCACCCATGCACAGTCTATTACCTTGCCTGAAACTCAACCTGCTGGTTCACAGAGAATGGGGCAGAAGACCCAGAGCCATCCACTTCATCCCATGTGCATATTTCAACTCCTCCCACCTGCCAGGCACTGGGCCAGGGGCCAGGTTACAGGGCGAGGCAGGCAAATCCTTCCCCTTGCCCAGATACAGCTTACATTCTCGTGGGAGACACGGTCCTGCAAAGCTAAGAAGTCACGGGTCAGGAGAACACCCCGTTTTCCATTCACACTGAAACCCTCTCTCTCCCTTACACCTTCCTCCATCCCCCACTTTGTGCCACCCCAGCCTGGGGCTGGCTCTGCCGCCACACACACCACACAGAACCGGTCTGTGTCTCCAGCTGTGTGCCTGTCTTCCCCACCAAAAAGCAGCCCTTCCAAGACGGGCGCTGGGGTTTGCCCCCACTGCACCTTGCTTATTTCAATCACATTTGTGAAACTCAATAAGGACGCCAGAATTTCTAAACAGGAAGAGTCTAGACTGAAAAATTCACCTTGAAACTGCATTTCTGCAGCAAGAACAGGGGGTTTGTATTTAGATATGTTCATTTGATGCAGCTTAGGAGAAGGTCCCGCGCAGCTGATGGCTATTATAAGGATGTCTACCGCCCTCCTGCCTGGCCACTGGCTGACCTCTGAATCTTAGATATTTCCCAGTAGCTTAAAGAAACCAAGCAAACTGAAGTGTCCCCAGCGTCCGTGAGGAAGGGTTGTTCTTGGGTGGGCATAAGATAACCAAGGGCCCTGCCTCCCCCACCCGCTGCCAGGCATCTCCCACTTCCAAGCCACAAAGGCGTGCTGTTCAGGACCCCCAGGGACAGCAGGGACAACAGGCAGGGAGGTATGGGGGAGGGGTGGGAGTAAGGAACCGACCCACTAAATTCCAGCTCCAGCTACTAATTTGACAGAGGCGTGACAGCGTGTTTCCCCCAGAACCAGCCGCATTCCCCACGCCCAGCCCGAATCTCCTCCCGAGGCTGAATCAGAGACCGCGGCGGATCCCCCAGGAACGTCGGAGTAATTCCAGCTGTTCTCCCCCCTTGGAGAGCAGGAGCGGCCAGCACCGGAGGCAGGGGAGGGGAGGAAAGCGGGGAGGGTGGGCGGAGGCGAAAATGACGCCACTCCTAGCTCCAGCCAGCTCAGGGGCCGCCAAATGTCCGCGAGACCCCTCTCGCCCAGGCCACTTCTCCCACGCCGCCGCTGCTCCAATCGCGGGTTCCTCCGGGGGCGCACCCTGCCCAGCGGCGCTCACAGACACTTGCTCCCACTCGCGTGCTGCACTGTGACACACCCTGGACCCTCCCCCCAACACACGTTTACACTCACACGCACACCGCCCTGTGTGTGCTACGGGACTGAAGCGCCACCAGCCTCTCGGATCTACGCCCGTTCCCGACCCAGTCTGTGAGCCAGACACACCCACGCCCCCTTCTCCAGCCTCCTCGCCAGCGCCGCTCACCTCTACCATCCCCATCTACACACTCGCGCTCAATCTCTCCGTTCCCAAACACACACACCCACACCCACACACACACTCCCCTAGTCCCTTCTGCACCCACGTCCAGCGCGCACCCCTGCCAACGGCGCCAGCTGGGATTCGGAGAGGAAGCCAGGAAATGCTATCCTGGCGTTTTCGGGCCGTCTCATCACCCCATATCCGCAGCTAGCGGGGAGATGAATGGGAATCTTTCTTTTCCTCCCTTTCCGTAATTGAACACCCCCAACTTCAGCGGTGTCTGCACCCAAAGCCCCTTCGCGCCCGCGCCCCTGGGTGGCCGCACACTTGCAGCTCCGGGGCGCTTACTCCTGGGGTCCGAGGGGCTACAAAGGGCGGTCCCGGCGCTCCAACGGCATCGCACGGGCGGCCCCTTTCTGCTCCGCGTCGCGCCCGGGAGAAGAGGGCGCGGGCTTACCTAACGCGAGGGAGAAAAGAAAGGACGGTGCTGAGGCTGGCGGCGCAGCGCCCCGCGGAAGCCGAGGGCGGAGGGTGAGCTGGCGAGCTTGAGCGCGAGCGGTGAGCCAGACGAGGTTTGTTTACGTCCCGGCGAAGGGCGACTTTATAGGCACCGCGGCCCCGCCCCCGCGCCTCGCCCCTCCCAGACCCTCGCGGTCCCCGCACGCAGCCGGGACACACCCCTTCCCCGCTCCCTCCTCCCGGGCGCGTAGGGCTGGGCTGGGGCAGCGGCGCGGCGGGCGCCCACTGGAGCCGCCGCCTGTTGCGCAAGCCTTCGTAGGGGCGCGGCCGGGAGGGGCATCGGGGCCCGGGTTGTGGGTCGGCTCTGCAGTCCCCTCCGAGTCCGGGTCCTCGGCCTGTGCAGCGGGTGCGTATGCCCTGCCCGGAGGAGTTGTTTGTGTGCTTGTGCGTGTTCATGTGCGCGCTCGTGCGTGTGCATGTGGACTTCCTTGTGTCTCCGTGTGGGCGGAGGCCCCCCAGCTCTGCCTCAGAGTTTCTTCTAGCGCCGCGCCCTGAGCGACTCCCTTCACTTCCTCCGGGTCTCACCCGCTCGGCTCCCCAGCCGGATTCAGCTGCCTGCCCAGCAGCTGCCTTCCCTTTCGCCAGATAGGTTCCCTCCCATTCTCACCCTTCCTTGTCGCGAAAGCTCTCGCTGAAATCCTCGCTGCGGTTTAATCCCGTCCATCTTGCCCACCGCCGCCCAGCACCCAGCGCCTCCCCTTCCCCTCATCTTCCCAGTTCTAAGCACACTCACTGTACCTTGCCCACTAGGCTCTTCTCTCCTGCCCCACAAACCCAGATGGGAGGGTTCTCACCCCTTCCTATTCTGATTTCCTGAACTTTCAAGACACACCCTTTCCAACCTTAGCACTGTCCTGCTCTGCTGCTCTGTTTGTAACTATTGCCTGCATGTTCTCATCTGGCCAAAGAAACCAGCAATTCTCAACCCCTACTGCACATGAGACGCCCCAGAGGAGCCGCCAAAATTAATAAATAAATAAATAGATAATAAAAAGAGAGATGGACTCCAGAAAGGTTTAATCAGAATCTCAGGGGGTGCAAACCAACTGGGCATTTGGGGTTTTTACAAAGCTACCCAGGTGGCTCCTGACGTGCAGCCAGGTTGAGAAGCACTGCATGGAGGAACATGATTTTATGAATAAAGGAAGCCTGACTCATAGCTGGCACCGTCATTGTCCTCAGGCTACCTGCCCAGCGTTGAATTTGCCACTGAGCCCAGGACCAGACCCAGGGCAAGCTCAGGTTACCCTCCCTGCCCCTCCACAGACACATACGCGCGTGCGCACACACACTTCCTGCTGAATTGTAAACCTCTTTTCTATGCCAACCCATGCTGTCTCCAAGGCAGGGGCCATGGCTCTCCTCTGCATCCCACATGCCTCCCTAGGCCCTTAAACTGATTTATTATGTCATTCCACAAGGAACAGAATTGAGCTGCTCTTATGAGCTGGGTCCTGTGCTCTGCCACTGGGAAAGGACTGAAAAGGCAAAGACATTTTCTACAGGTGCATAGCATATACAGCCCCAAGATGCAGTTTCTCCATCCATACAGCGTGGTAGAGCTGAGCTCATTCATTCCCTAACTATATTAAGGACCTACTATGCCCAGGCACCATTCTAGACCCTGGGGACATGATCATGAACAACAACAACAACAGCAACAACAAAAATGTGCATCTCTGGGAGCCATCACGTTGTCTAAAGACCCTCCCAGATCAAGCAGTCTGTGTGCCTGTTTTCTTTTAGCCAGCTTACACATACCCATTCTCCCGTAGGCTCCCTCATTGTGGCGATTTATTGAGTGAACACCTTTGACTTTCTATCTGCTAAAGATACAAAAGTGTCAAGTTCAAAAGTGCGGAGTGTCAAGATAAGGAATGTCAAGTTCAAAAGCGCAGGGAAGGCAGCCCACTACTTCAGTAACAAATGGAACTCCTAGTGCATGGAAATGCAAGGGCATTTTGCCAGGGGAGGCCCTTGCCTGTCTGTTAGAAGGGGTCCTCAGGACAGAACGCTAAGAGCAGCCCAGGCTTGCAGCTTGAAACCCCGAGGAGGATGCCTGGTGGGAGGCTGGGCTTGTGTGGGAAGCCTAACCTTCTGGAAGACCATTAGCATTGAATAAGTCAGAGGACAGAGGAAGGAGAGTGGAGTGAAGAGAAAAGAGCTGAGAGGGGAGGCAAGAATTTGAGCAGTGGAACACAATTTTCCAAATGATGGTATTCTAAAATCAGAGTCCACATCACCTTGGAGAAGGCCTGAGGAAGACACCATTTGGATTCTACACTCCCCTCCCTCAGCCCAACACAGCCAATTTTCCTTCCCCATTGAAAAGGATGTTTTCTTCCACTGAGCACCAGATGAAGTCGTTTTCTCAAGTTTAGTTAAGTGTCACTCCACAGGAGAAAGACTGTCTTTAGTACAGGTCTGGATGCACATAAAGCATAGAGGATGCCCACCCTATGCAGGGGCTCCTTTCTGGGACCTGGGAGCTGCATGCACCTCCACATCCCCCACCGCAGCCAGCTGAGGAGGCAGAAGCTCACGGAGCTGAATGTGGGTGCAAACGCACTGACTTTACATTATTCCTCTTTCTCGCTGGTCAGCAGTAGAATCAGATTTGCTTAGTAAATGCACACGCGCTGCAAATCCGTCACAGGATGAGGTTGGATTTTCTGGACTGATGTCCACTGGAAATTTCTACTTAACAACACCTTAGATTTTATACCAGAATATTCTAACTAAATGTTCCAAAAATGACCATAGGAATCACCTATTCCCAAATGTCTTTCTTAAAACTCGTGGGGTACTCGGGGTTGGGAGAGACCAAGATGCAGCGGGGATTCATGGGGAAGAACCCAGTGGTCTGTGGCCCCAACACCAACTTCACCACTTATGAGCTGTAGTACCTGAGGCAAATTACTCCACCTCTCTGTGCGTGGGGGAAACGAATGAGAGAAACCGTCAGGCCTTTCAATCACAATTTATGGGCCTACTGCTGCAGACCATCATCTTTTCTGCTGTCAAAATGAAAAAGTGTCCCTAAAAAGTGAGTATCTTCCCAGCTCCAGTCCTGGGCTCCCTCGGAACCCCCTCTCTCCTCCAGCATCCATCTCTCCCTTTCTTTTGGATCAAACTAATCAACAAGTAATGATTCACTGCAATCAGTGATCCACCCTAAACCGATCCCCTCTTAATCCCAAGTCCCCACCTCCTGTACTGCAGCCCAATTCCTCTCACCCCGTCCTCTCTAAACTTTCCAAAACAGGCATTTGTACCTAAAGGCCCGTCTTATCTCCTCTTCCTTTTGCTTTGTAGTGTTTGTCAAGTTTTTCTTGAACCTGGTCAAATAAGTCTTCAAAACTTGTTAGGAAAGACAACAGCCTTTGTCCGCCGACTTTCCCACTTCTCTATCCCCAGAAGTCACCACTGTCTGCTCTTGGAGAATTATTTCTATCTTATCTTTGCCACTTGCAGACTCTATGCTCTTGGGCAAGTTATTTCATTTCCTGCCTCTGCCTCCTTGTGTATAAGATACACATAACAATATAGGGTCACTGTGATAAATAGATGTGTTAATATATGTAAAGTGCTTGTAAGAGTCCCTGGCACATAGAAAGCTCTCATTAAAGTGTTCACCATCATCCTCACTGTCATCATCACCATCATCATCATCATCATCATCTCATCCCATCCCTCCTGGCATCTTGCACACCTGATCATAGAGAAGTTCAGTAAATATTGGTTGAAGAACTGAGCAAATGCAGATGTTTCTCTTTGAACTCACCCCATCTTATTCGGTGTTACTGCTTGGACTCTGTTAGGAGGGAAAAGGGGATTCTACCAAGTGGAGGGACTGCCATCTGGGATTTTTACTTAAGTAAAAGTAAATTATCCCAGTTCTCTGCAAGCATGCCTGGCCTGTAATATCAAGTTGTGAGCAATGAAAATTTTTTTTAAAAAACTGTGAAAGGAATACAATTCCAAATGAGGGTGAAGGGTAGGCTATGTTCAGGATATGTAATAAATCCTTTACTTTGAACATAAATGAAGAGTTGTGCAATGTTTGGCCCTTAGAAAATCAGTTTCTCCTCACTCTTGGCTTGGATGAGTTTCCTAGGACTGTCATAACAAATCACCATAAACTGGGTGGCTTAAAACAGCAGCCATGTATTCTCCCACTGTTCTGGAGGCTAGAAGTAAAAACTCCAGATGTGGACAGGGACCTGCTCCCTCTGAAGTCTCAGGGAAGAATCCTTCCTCGCCCCTTCCTGGCTCCTGGTGGTTCCTGGCAATCCCTGCTGCTCCTCAGCTTATACATGCCTCACTTCAATGATGGTCTCCGTCAGCACATTCCTTCCTCTCTCGTCTCTCTGTGACCTCTCATCTTAACCTACCTAATTATATTCTGCAAACATCCTGTTTCCAAATACGGTAATTTTTGTTTGTTTGTTTTTTTAGAGATGGAATCTTGCTATGTTACCCAGGCTGGCCTCCAACTCCTGGGCTCAAGAGATCTTCCAATCTCAGCCTCCCAAGTAGCTGATACTACAGACATGCACCACCACACCAGGCTCTTTTGAAGTTTTGCATGGACGTGAATTTTCGGAGAGAAACTGTTCAACCCCATACATGGCTAACATGGATTTAGCAAGTATTTGTAGCATATTTGCTGAGAGATGTACTCAAGGGGCTGCTCAGAGCAGCCCTGACAACAGTGCACTCGTAGGATCCCGCCGCAGCCCCCTTTTATTCTCTGTCCCTCCCATGCCCTTGATCACATGGCCGGTTCCATTGTCATCTTGATTAATCTAAATCATAGGTCCTGCCTCATTAGGCCTTTCACTGCTCCTGTTGCCTGCCAAGTTCACCACGCCAGCCCTGGTGTGGCCATAGGGATATTCCTCGGCGAGCCCAGGCTTGTGTCTGCCTCTCCACATTCTCCTCCAGCCAGAGTCACTCACTGCTTTTCCTGAAAATATTCGTCTTCACCTACATCTCTGAACTTTTGACTAAGCTGCTTTCTCCTCCTAGAGAGCCTTCCCACCCCCTTCACCTGTGGTGACTTCACTCATTCACTCTTCCTGGAAACACAGCAGGGTTGATCACCACCCATTTCCTTTCCCCTTCTTCCTGCCGCTCCCTCCTTGAAGTCAGGCATGTCAGGGTGACTTGCACTGTCAATGGATGGTGAGTGGAAGTGACCTGTGTCACTGCTGGGTGGGAACTTTTGCAAGCACTGTGTGACTCAGCTGCTCTTCTGACTCCTGCCACTGTAACTAGCCAAACACCAAATGGCGGAGGCTCCATTCCCTGGGGCTGGGAGGAAGGAAACACGACGCAGAGCCTGCAACTGACCTAAAATGGACATGTAACATGGCAGTTGCTAAGGCAGGAATGTATGTGTCCCCACCGCCCCATAGATTTACATGTTGAAAGCCAACCCTCAATGTGATGGTGTTAGGAGGTGGGGCCTCTAGAAGGATATCAGGTCATGAGGGTGAAGCCCTCCTGGATGGAACCAGTGCTCTTATCAGAGAGACCCCAGAGAGATGCTTTTACCCTTCTGCCTTGTGAATTATAGTCAAAACATGACTGTCTATGAGGAACAGGCCCTCACCAGGCAGCAGGGCCTTGATCTGGGACTTCCCAACCTTCAGAACTATGAGAAATAAATTTCTGCTATTTATAAGCTACTCCGTTTCTAATATTTTGTAATAGTAGACAGGAAAGAAAGAAAACCTGTTTCCATGTGCTGCTAAGATTCTGAGGGAGGTTGTTACTGCAGCCTAACATAGCCCATCCTAACTGATTCACCATCCTCCAGGGCCCATGCAAACTGCCAGCTCCCCTAGCAAACCTCTCATTCTCCTGCAACGAAATTCTTCTTTTTTAAAAAATTCAGTACAAATTTGTTGAGAATTCATGTCCCACTAGGCACTGTGTGCTATACTAAGAAAAAACAGATAAGCAACAAAAAAAAGCATATTCCCTACCCTCATGAGAGCCACATCAGACCAAAACAAATGGCATAATTATATAATTGCAATTGTTGCAAGTGAAGATTATGTAAGCCAAGAATCTCCCCTACTCTGGAAAGTCAGGAAAAGCCCGCATGAATGAGCATGACCTTAACACCTTCAGACCTCCTGAGTATTTTGTATTTTTATTTTTATTAGTTAGAATTCTTTAATGTAGCCCGGTGTGGTGGCTCACATCTGTAATTCCAGCACTTTGGGAGGCCGAGGCAGGCAGGTCACTTGAGGTCAGGAGTTCGAGACCAGCCTGGCCAATATGGCAAAACCCCATCTCTACAAAAAGTACAAAACTGGCTGGGCTTGGTGACACATGCCTATAATCCCAGCTACTCGGGAGGCTGAGGCAGGAGAATTGCTTGAACCCAGGAGGTGGAGGTTGCAGTTAGCCAAGATTGCACCACTGCACTCCAGCCTGGGTGACAGAGTGAGATTCCATCTCAAAAGAAAAAGAAAAGAAAAAAAGAACTCATTAATGTATACCTGGCATCAATAAAATTTTGAATGCCTTCAGCAATAAAGGGGGGCAGGGAGTAGTTATGGGCTCATGCAGCAGTAAGGTCCAGAGGAGAAGCAGGTTCAGCATGGAGGATCCAGGGCTGATATCACCAGGACTCTGTCGCTAGATCTCAGCATCACCCAGGTTAGTCTTACTTGGTTTTGGCTTTGTTCTCTGACAGGTTCTTTCTAGATTAAATCACAAGGCTGTCAGGTCATATTAGGTCAATTAATTAGGGACCTCCTCTCTGAGGAAAGCAGATCCCTGAAATTTTTTCCTCATTTTTGGAGAGGTTTTGGGGAGCTTTGATACACCTTATATGCTTGTCAGCCACTTGTTCTGAAATTGCTGACCCTTCACACTCTACCCATGTTTTTTGCCTCACCTGATCACCTGCCTCCACCACCATCACCACCAACTGCACCTTCCAGCCAAACCTGCCTGCCTGCCTCATTCCATCAGGCCAGCCAGCTTCATGTCTTTGTGCCTTTGCTGTTGCCTCTGCAGGGTGGAACTTCTTGTTGGGGGGCAATGAGTCCTCTATCTTGGAAACACAATACCTTACATAGGATGGATAAGACTGAAGTGATCTTTGTTAACTAAAGGGAAGGAAAGGAGAGAGAGGAGGGAAGAAGAGAGAGAGAGAGATGGAAAGAAGGAAGGAAGGGAGCAGAGCAAGAAAGAAGGAAAAGAGAGGGATGAAGAGAGGAAGGCAGAGGAGGGGAAGGAAAGAGAAAGGGAGAAGGAGGGAGGGAGGGAAGGAAGGAAGGAAGGAAGGAAGGAAGGAAGGAAGGAAGGAAGGAAGGAAGGAAAGAAAGGAAGATAGAGTTCAGTCTAATATACAGACAATTGGCTTAAAACTACCCTCATTCATCGAGTATTAGACTGTAGGATGGTTCTTTGGCATTTTCTAAGCTTTAACCTGCCTCCAAGGCTGCACTTACCTTATTAATAGAGGGACTCAGTGACTTTCTGAGAGAGAATGATTGTCTTTACTGAGAGAAAAGTTAGATTTAGCCTCACTGGATCTCCCACCTGGCTCTTGACTGATGATTCCCTGCCACCATCACCTGGGATCTGGTTTAAGAATTGCAAAAAGATTTTGTAGCAATCATTCAACTTATTCCCCAACCTGATTGCAGGATAGTAACACCTGACTTTGCATTTTTTGTACACAGTTAAATTTCAAGTAGGACATTCCTTTGCTGGACCTGGAGGTACATTCCATCTTGGTCAATAAATTATCCTGCTCAATGTGATTAGAATTAGAAATGCAAGTGTAAGCCTTTTATTTGTTCACTCGCAATGCTTTCTGAAGCTGAGTCTAAATGGCTCATAGATTCATTCCTGATGAGTAGCCTACTGACCCACAACTCAGCAACAGCACTAATTGTGTAGGAGCCTATTGCTCCCTCTTTCTGGAAAGAGACTGAATCGTTCACCCCGTCCAGGCATTCCAGCAGTGTGTAATTTTGGCTCCCACTAGGACAAGATGCAAGAAGAGAGGGGAAATTCACCCCAATTCTAGACAACACAGGGAAGACTAGTCACCCTGCATGCTGCAAAAAAATCAGACATATGCACAGGGAATGATGGGCTGCAGCACAGAAGAGTTGATGTTATCTTCAAGTTACAAGACAGACCAAACCACAGCTGCCCTGTTCTTAAGCAAAAAGGGAGGTTATGCAGAGGAGAAACCAACAGACTTTTATGAAAATTGTCAGAATCAAAATGGAGTCAATTGTGTTTAAAAAAAAAAATTAAAAATGGAGTGAGGGAAGGCCAAAAGGACAAGGTGCTCATGCAAAAATGCTGGATAATAAGAAGTATCACAAAAGACTACAAAAAGCACAACCTTACACAAAAGCTATTGCAACCTTACACACACACAAAAATACCTCTGCAAGGGTATCCTCCCAGCAAGTCCCTGCCCAACCTTGGACTGATGCCATCCTTGTTATTAATCCTTGTAGCCAAGGATATAATTATCAAAAACAATTATGTGGTCCTCCTCATTTTTCCTTTAAAAGTCTTTGGCTTTTTTTTTTAACCTTTTTTTTTAACCTGTTTTTAAATCTTCTTAAATATGCATATAGTTTAGTATTACACATGTATTCCCATTGCAATGTTCGTTCTCAAAGAAATATTATTTTCTTTTTTTTTTTTTTTTTTTTTTTTTTTTTTGAGACGGAGTTTCGCTTTGTCGCCCAGGCTGGAGTGCAGTGGCCGGATCTCAGCTCACTGCCAGCTCCACCTCCCGGGTTTACGCCATTCTCCTGCCTCAGCCTCCCGAGTAGCTGGGACTACAGGCGCCCGCCACCTCGCCCGGCTAGTTTTTTTTGTATTTTTTAGTAGAGACGGGGTTTCACCGTGTTAGCCAGGATGGTCTCGATCTCCTGACCTCGTGATCCGCCCGTCTCGGCCTCCCAAAGTGCTGGGATTACAGGCTTGAGCCACCGCGCCTGGCCAGAAATATTATTTTCTTTAAGAGAGTCTCCCTCTCTATTATTTAGGATAACATAACTGGTGTCAGAAGTGGGATTTGAAGCACGATAATCTTTAGAGAAAGTGTGTGATTCTTGAGACTGGTGTGCAGTCAGCATATCTGAGTCCTTTGAACTCTTTTCTTCCATAGCTCGTCTTTTCATCCATGGTGAGTATTAGGCCAAGACCCCATTTTTCTGGTAAAAGCTCTTTGACTTTATTTGAGACCTGGACTTTGCATTCCTCCTGGGAAAATGAGACTTTTTTGTTTTTTTCTGACAAGTCCCTTCTAGTACAAAGTGATATTGTCTTTCTGATGGGTATACTTTTCTGGTTTCTATGGAACTCATGTTCTGTTAGTGAGGCGTGCCTTTACTGGTGCATTCACTATTGATTCCTTCTGCATACCTGGTTTAATATTTTCCTTGATCTGTGTGCCTGGCTTAAAATTTTTGTAAACATTTTTATTTTGGTTTATTTTAGTTTGGCTATGCATGTCTATATATAATTTGGATTATTTTCCCCCATGCTTGATGTGAGATGACAAATTAAAAGCCACTGGGGAGGTTGCCATCATCTAAAACACTGGTCTAAACTCTTGACATTCCCTGACAGGATTTATAGGATTTACTTTGCTCTCGAGAGAATAAGAAATGAAACGGAATTCTCAAATATTAAGGCATGCCAGGTTTTCTGGGACTCCATCCAGCTACATGGCTTTTCCTCATGCACATTTTTAAATCAGTGGCCATCATAGGAATCACAAGAACTCCCCAAGCTTGTTTTCCTTGGTACCAATTTTTAAAACTGCAACTGCAAGGTTAAAATAAAATGCCAGCATGTAAAAACTCCTAATTTATCTCCCTCACTTTATTTTCCTTTTTTTACCTCCTCTCTGATTGCTTTAAATCTGCTCTCTTTTTCACTGTTATTAAGATAATCTACTGTTGTTAATTTCAAAAACACTAAAAGGTTTTTCTTAGGGCACTTCAGCCAAGACTTTTAAAAAAGAGAGAGTGCTTTCAAATTACAACAGCTTCATGATAACCAACAACCTAACCTCGCACGCCTAAGAGTCATCCCTTTAGGAAATGTAAATTTAGGCTTACTGTGCTATGATCACTTAGTGTGATGAAACAGTTAATTAAAAGATTGATAGTCTAAAAGAGAAAGAACAAGATAGCATGTTTATAAAAGTTACGTTCTCAGATCAAACAGGTCAAAGTCTTGAGACAGAGCAATAATATAAGGTTTCTCTATGCAGCATAAAAATGTTGCTTAGTCTGCCACACACACACCAGCAAAAGCCAAGGAAGAAACCCCGAAACTATAAACATCTTTTTCTAAAATGTTCCCTGCCCACATCAACTAATCAAGCAAACCAGACCTGTAAACAAAAAGATAAATTTGTTGCTAAAATTCAAGGCCACCTGGTATTGTTCCCGTGTACAATTTAACCAGTCATAACTAAAATACAAACATTTAAATATTTAACCCCTGAACTTATTTAAACTAAAAAAAATGATAAAAAGAGGTTTTTAAAAATCAAACTGCAATAAAAACCTCTTTGCCTGAAGCTTTGATACACAGCCTTCATGAGATTACCTACTGGGTAAAGTAAAATGTAGCCGGAAAAACAGGTTCCGTTTGATCAGAAATATCATTTGGATCCAACTGTCCTTATATAAATCAGTGAATTTATACTGCTATGTTTTACTGCTTGAGAATCTGCTTTTGTGTATGTATTTGTGTTGTCTGTCTGTTTTCATTTTGTTTGTGTATTTTTCTACCAAAATATATTCAAAAGCCTTAATTAATTAATGAATTAATTGACTTAAAAGGAAACCTGGAGTACTTAAGTATTTCGTAAAAATACTAACTCGGTTTTAAGTTCATAAAACTTAGATAAATTTTTGGTAAATAAAATAATTTAAAAATTGTTGGTAAAATAAAAATAGAAATGTCTTCAGTATTGTCAACATATGTTTTTCCCTGGGTTTAGTTATCAGATAATTTTATATTTGTCTTTGTTAGATGTTTTAACGTGATAGGCAAGGTTTGACACTAAGGTCATAAAACTATAAACCCAGCCTAAAAACAGAATGATCTTTGTTTATGTAACCCTTTGGTAAGTAAAACTAATTTAATATTATTGATTTAATGAAAACAGCTGTAGTTTTGAAGTTATCCACAAAATACTCAAATATTTAACTTTAAGGTCCTTACTTGGGTGATAAACACCTGATAGTCACAGGCTATAAAAATGGTTAACAAAATAATAGTGTATGATAATGACTAGCCTTGTCTAATATCTCAGTTTTCATAAATAATCTAAGTATAGTTGTGAAAAATAAATAAATTAGGTAAACATAAATGGCACAAATGTTTATAAACTCTTCATAGTTTCAAAAAATCTTTTTGGTAACTTTAAATCTTAAAATTATATTAAATTAAGAAATAAGTACTCATTAAGCATCTGGGTCATTTTCAAATAAGATCAAACACTAAAACATACATTGCTAAACATAAATTTATTTGTTCCTGGCTTTTCAAATTTTATAAAAAGACTATATTTATGTCTATTAATACTCCTTGAAAATTATGTTATGGAGAAATATGTTCCTAACATTATAAAATGATTCTCATCTACAAAATATTGATATGTGACAACAAGTTCAAACTTTCTTACTTCCTATGTTTCACTAAAATTTAAGGTTACTAAGAGTTAAAATTCTACTAATTTATATATGTTACTATATACGAAGTATACCAAAAAAGTAAAATATCTTTTAAATGAGAAAAATAATAAGGAAGACATAAAACATGTTCTTTATTGAAAAAAACCTTTTTTTCTAATTCATAAGTTGTTTAAAGATTATTTCAAAATATGAATTTAAAAAGAAAATCAAACCAAGACATAAGGAAGCTAATGAGTAACACACAGAGAGAGGTAAAAACAACAACAACAACAAAAGAAAACCACTGTTACAGATACAAAAATGTATTTTTGGTAAAAAAATTAAAAAGAAAAAAATAAATTTCAAAATAATTAAAAAATATGTTCTATGGTAAAATGAGTGGCTATTTACAAAAGAAAAGTGGAACAAAACTAAAGACTTAAGCCTGTTGTCAAAGATCCGCACAGGTCATGAAGATTCCTAAAGGATAAATTTAGTTTTAAAAATGTGTGTGTAATCCTCATGTTCTCTCTTATAAGTGGGAGTTGAACAATGAGAACACATGGACGCAGGGAGGGGAACATCACACACTGGGGCCTGTTGGTGGATGAGGTTAAGGGGAGGGAGAGCATTAGGACAAATGCCTAATGTATCTGGGGCTTAAAACCTAGACGACAAGTTAATAGGTGCAGCAGACCACCATGGCACATGTGTACCTATGTAATAAACCTGCGCCTTCTGCGCATGTATCCCAGAACTTAAAGTAAAATAAAAATAAATAAATAAATAAACGTGTGTTTAATCAAGTTGAGTAAAAGTAAATTATTTTTAAGTCTTTCTAAAGATTGAGACATACACACACACACACACAGATACAAGTCTTCTGTTATAACTACAAAGAGTTCTTACAATATTGATCTTCTCTAGTAATATTTACAAGAAGTTACAAGTTTTGACTTTTAATTCTGAAAATTTTCAGCCATCATCTGAACCACAGCTTTTATTTGTTTTATAGTCTCCATTTAATGTCCCTGGTTTCAGGCTAACAATACTGTCTTCTTCACTTAAAAACGCAATTTCATTTCTAGAGGTGGAGTTTTTTTCTTAAAAGGTTTCAGTTCAATTTTGCTGTATCTCACAACAAAAAGTTAGAGGTCATACATTACTGCCTTTTGTTCTTCCTTTTTCTCTCCTTAAACAGATACATCTCTTTGCTTGGCTGGGGCGATAACACTGTCTTTCAACTTTTTTTGTCTGCCCCAGTAACTTTTTCCTCTGGTCCTGACTCTGTTGGTGTGGCCCAGTGTGAAAATGTTTGTCTGAAAGGCCTAAAAAAGTAATATTTTCCTCCAGTATAACTTGATTCTGTACTCTTGACTTTTCTTGGTATGTTTTGATTGTTCCATTTAGCAGGAAATTTTACACACTTTTACTTTTTTTAAGAGCCATGTACTCCTCTGCTTAAGGTAGTAGTTTTCTTGTTTACTTCTTCTAAGATATGGTGTAAACTTTAACCTTAGACACATACTTTTCTTGTGCCTGATTAAAGTTAAGTACCTTTTCACCAGGTTTGACTTCCAGATTATCTAAGCAGGCTTTCCGTAATGCAAAACAATCACACTGTACGTTTTTTCTTTACCTTTTGGTAACTGGCCTATAAAATAAAGAATTTGTAATTTCTTGTGCTTCATGTTGCTTTTATTAGTTTTTCTGATTACTTTAAAAAACTAAGCTTTATAAGCTTAGTTTTCTGTCAGGCCTCTGAGCCCAAGCCAAGCCATCGCATCCCCTGTGACTTGCACGTATATGCCCAGATGGCCTGAAGTAACTGAAGAATCACAAAAGTAGTGAAAATGTCCTGCCCCGCCTTAACTGATGACATTCCGCCACAAAAGAAGTGAAAATGGCCGGTGCTTGCCTTAAGCGATGACGTTACCTTGTGAAATTCCTTTTCCTGGCTCATCCTGGCTCAAAAAGCTCCCCCACTGAGCACCTTGTGACCCCCACTCCTGCCCGCCAGAGAACAACCCCCTTTTGACTGTAATTTTCCTTTTACCTATCCAAATCCTATAAAACGGCCCCACCCTTATCTCCCTTGCTGACTCTCTTTTCGGACTCAGCCCGCCTGCACCCAGGTGAAATAAACAGCCATGTTGCTCACACAAAGCCTGTTTGGTGGTCTCTCCACACAGACACGCATGACAGTTTCTTTTTAATATCCATGTAACTTTCTGTATTGCTTTTGAAGTCTTTGATTGTCACTCTGGTTAAATAAATGACTACTATTTCTGTGACCTGTTAACTTGTTTGATCAAATGTTTTGAAACTTTCAACTTCTCTGACAGGGTTTTCCAGGACCAAGTTCTAAATTAAGTCATTTTGACCTAAAATTAACTTTGAGATTTTCCAGTTGGGGCCCTGGAGAATCTGAAAGGATATATCTCTCATTTTGTAGAGATATTAAATAATTAGGTTTATTCTGTAAATTGTATGGGAAGAAACATTGCCAAATGATAAGTGATGCTAGATTTTCTTGTAATTGCATATATGGGTATGTTATTGACATAAACGTTCTAAAATTATAGAAAACTCTTAAAAATATTTTATCAGACTTGATTCTGGTTATTATGCTGTATGCCACAAAATAACCAAATTTCTTTGCCAATTTCTGGTTCTGATAAACTTTCATCAGGTTTTTAACCATGGTTATTCTAAGTTTTTGTTTTATACAGTTATTATTTAAAATACTTCTCTAAAGGCATCTGCAGTCAGATTCATGAAAAAAACTCTAACGAGTACATTTAAATACAGGCTTCTAGAAACTTCAAGATCAATGGACTAAATAAAAATGTTTTCAATTCTGACTTTTAAAAAACCTGATAAATTCATGAAACTGCTAACCAAGATCAAGTACAATAAAATAAATTATATAAATATAACTGAACTAATGAAAAAAGTATGGTTTTTATAGACTCTGTTGACCAGGCTGCACTGCAGTGGTGTGATCTCACTGCAACCTCTGCCTCCCAGGTTCAAGAGATTCTCTCCTTCCTCAGTCTCCCGAGTAGCTGGGATTAAAGGCACCCACCACCACGCCTGGCTAATTTTTGTATTTTTAGTAGAGATGGGATTTCACCATGTTGGGCAGGCTGGTCTGGAACTCCTGGCCTCAAGTGATCCGCCACCTTGGCCTCCCAAAGTGCTGGGATTACAGGAGTGAGCCACCACACCCGACCACAATGCTGATTCTTTATTTAAATATTTTGTCTTCCAAATTTAAGAAAACTTTCTGTCTTAAACTGCCTACAATTTACAGCAGGCTGGGCACAGTGGTTCACACCTGTAATCCCAGCACTTTAGGAGGCCAAGGTGGGCCAGTTGCTTGAGACCAGGAGTTTGTTGGAGACCAGCCCAGGAAACATGCGGAAGCCCCAACTCTACGGAAAATACAAAAATTAGTCGAGCATGCTGACAACTGCCTGTAGTACTAGCTACTCTGGAACTGAGACAGGAGGATCCCTTGAGCCTGGGGGTTCGAGGCTTCAGTGAGCCTGGGCAACAGAGAGAGACTCTGTCTCAAAACAAACAAACAAACAAACAAATAAATAAAAGAGTATGCAGCAATTTAGTAAAATATACCTTTGTAAACAAAAGTGAGAACATTTACTTTTTCTCTGCACACTTGATTCTTCCAAAATTTGAAAACTATTCATAAGTCTTCTCATTTTTTATGAAAATATAACTGTTTACTTAAGTTCAGTAAGATTCAGCTCTTTTTATAACAGGATACAGTTGAAAATACTGGTTAAATTACCAATATTTGACTAAAATACCATATTTAAATTGTTTAGAGGTACTACAGGTCGAAATCTGCCTTGGTTTGGCTTCCTAGGGACAAAAGGGTTTGTTTGGTTTTTTTGTTTGTTTGTTTGTTTGTTTGTTTTTTGAGACAGAGTCTCGCTCTGCTGCCCAGGCTGGAGTGCAGTGGCAAGATCTCTGCTCACTGCAACCTCCGCCTCCCAGGTTCAAGTGATTCTCCTGCCTCAGCCTCCTGAGTAACTGGGACTACAGGTGTGTGCCATCACGCCCAGCTAATTTTTATATTTTTTTTAGTAGAGAAGGGGTTTCATCATGTTGGCCAGCCTGATCTCAAATTCCTGACTTCGGGCGATCCGACCTCCTCAGGCTCCCAAACTGCTGGGATTACCGGCGTGACCCACCGCGCCCAGCCCTCAAAAGGTTGTAATTGTTTTAATTTAATTTAATGTAACTTAATTTAGGAGAGCTAAGTAATTAAACATGAGGCCAAAGTACGTAAGAAAGTGGCAGTCTCTTATTGCAAATATGCACACACTCTCGGGTGATGTTCTCCCGTCCACAAATGCAGGGGCCGAAGAAGTCACACCGCGCTTACCGGCAGCTGACTTTTATGCCTGGGAGCTGGAGGGGGAGGAGTTTAAGGCGTGTGTGTAGGAGTGGCTTCTTGAATTTCGGTGTCCCCGGCTTGATGTCACTCTGCGCATGCTCAGTTGATTTAGTTCTTTCCCCGGGCACGGGAAAATCTGTGATGAAGAACCCGGAAACAACAGGGACTGCTCCATCGTGTTCACCTTCCTCCATCTTGTCCCTTCCCCCTCACCCAAACAGTAATCTGAGAATAATATGTGGTCAAATCACTATTCTCACAGACAAGATTTGCTAAAACTAAGCTTATCTAAAAAACAAATGTCTTACTCTGATTGATAAAAATCAGGATGTCTATAGAGAAAACAAGTCTGACTCCAAAGAAAAAACTAAGCTGGGGGTGGTGGCTCATGCCTGTAAGCCCAGCACTTTGGGAGGCTGAGGCAGGCAGATCACCTGAGGTCAGAAATTTGAGACTGGCCTGACTAACATGGAGGAACCCTGTCTCTACTAAAAACACAAAATTAGCCAGACATAGTGGTGTATGCCTGTAGTCCCAGCTACTCAGGAGGCTGAGGCAGGAGAATCTCTCGAACTCTGGAGGTGGAGGTTGCGGTGAGCTGAGATCATGCCATTGCACTCCAGTCTGGGCAACAAGAGTGAAACTTCATTTCAAAAAAAAAGAGAAAAAACTATGATACATCTGTTGGTAGATTGCAGCCCTGTACGTGGTTTCCACATTCTCGTTATTTACCTGTAGAGTGGACTTAGATCCTGAATTTTCATGATTGCCTCCAATATTCAGCCACAGTTCTCCAACTAAGAACAAAAATTGCTCTATTCTTAAAGTCCTAAATGCTAAAGCTAGTTAACTTAATATAAATTTCAAGGGACAAGTCTCATGCCTAGTATATGAGCCGCACAAGAAGCTCATCAAACCTGATGTCATAACCAGACACAAGCAGTTGATGACTTCATGCTGTGGATGACTTTCCCAATGCTCTCATACTATATCAACTTTTTAATAACCTGCTTCTTTTTTCCCATAACCGTACATGATGAACATCTTTGCATTTTAAAAAATCTGACCACACTTTTTAAAAACTTTCTTATTTTAAAATACAACATGCATAAAACTGAAGTATACATTATAACAGAATAAATATAAAATGAACACTCAAGGACACAGCAGCTACCTGGGATAAGATGGAGAACATGGCCACTCCACAGGGACTCCCTCCAGGACTACCACCACCACCACCCATAAGGCCACATGATCTTTTCTAAGAACACATAATATTTGCTCCTTCATGTGGATGAACCACAGTTCATTTAATGTAATGTGTCAAATTGTTGGGCATTTTGAGTGTTTGTGGTTTCTGCTGGAGTGAATATCTCGCAGGTACTTCTGCATACTTACTTGTGTCTCTCAGTGATTTCTTTGGGTAAAGTCATAGAAGGGAAATATCTGGTTCAAAGGGTGTGCATATTTTTAAGGCTTTTGATACATTGTTGCAAATTGCCTTTTTATAGGCAGTAGGAGGGTTGGGTCTCAGCAGCCCTTCAGCCTGGTGGATGTTTACTCATCTGGTAGGTGAAAGTATCTCATTGTCTCAATGCATTTGGGTGTCTTTTCTGTTGATGAAATGACATTATTTATGTCATGTAATTATACTTGTCCTCCAAGAATTACCAGTGAGAGATCCTATTATTAAAACATATAATCTCAAGAGCGTGTCCTATCTCTATGTCCACCCATAAGTGATAAAAATCCCACCCCACCCTTTCTCTTTCCCACTCCACATCTGGAACCATTTATCAGCTCCCAGACTTGAAGCCAAACCTGACCTCATTGCAAAGTCCTTGGTTGTGCTAATAAGCAGCTACTGGAAACTGGGCTAAGTCACTCCCCTCTCTGAGCCTCATGGTCCTCAGCTGACAAGGGCTTAGCAAATGAGAGAAACATGGAAGTGGAATAGAATTATGAACTCTAACTTTAATAAACTAATACATGTTGAACATCTATTATATGCCAGGTACTGTGCTAGATACTTCGTGCCTCACGCATCCATGTGAAGAGACCACCAAACAGGCTTTGTGTGAGCAACAAGGCTGTTTATTTCACCTGGGTGCAGGCGGGCTGAGTCCGAAAAGAGAGTCAACAAAGGGTGGTGGAATTATCATTAGTTCTTATAGGTTTGGCGATAGGCAGTGGCGTTAAGAGCAACGTTTTGCGAGCGGGGGGTGGATCTCATAAAGTACATTCTCAAGGGTGGGGAAAATTACAAAGAACCTTCTTAAGGCTGGGGGAGATTATAAAGAACCTTCTTAAAGGTTGGGAAGATTACAAAGTACATTGATCAGTTAGGGTGGGGAAGAAACAAATCACAAGGGTGGAATGTCATTGGTTAAAGCTATTTTCACTTCTTTGGTGGATCTTCAGTTGCCTCAGCCCATCTGGATGTATACGTGCAGGTCACAGGGGATATGATGGCTTAGCTTGGGCTCAGAGGCCTGACACTTTGCATGCTTCATTTCTGAGTTTTACAACAACACTGTGAAGCAAGTATTATCATCTCTATTTTACACGTGAGGAAACGGAGGCTCAGAGAGGTGAATGACTTGCCCATGGTCCCACCGCTGGGAAGACTAACAGGCCTGGCTGATTCCCAAGAATCTGCTCTTTCTGGGAGGACCCAGCGCCATCAACATCTCTGGACAGTCTGGACAGGCATATGGAATGACTATCATTAAATGGTGTCTAGAGCATGTCTTATCAGAAATGTTCTTGGATAATCCCTTTTTTCCTGCTATGGTGGTCCCATTGCTGTTTGTCCCATGCACCCCTCCAGAATGTGGGGGGGACTGTTGCTTGCTGGAAGACCTCCCCAGGACTCAGAGCCCACTTTAGTTAAGCTCTGCAAGAATGATAGGAGGCTCATCCCTCCTTTGGCTCCGTTCTTTGTCTCGACCTCCTGTTACCACCACCTTCCCCACCTTCTCTTGGCTTCTCTGAGTCTCACCTGTCCAGGAAGCCCTCCATGATGAAAACTCAGAGTTAACCTGAAGGACTTTCAGAAGGAAAGAACAAGAAGAGAGGGCTTGCCATGACTAAATGTCAACCCTACACAGGGACTTCACCTACATCATTTCATGCGATTAGCACCCCAACTGTAGGAATTATTATATCCCCATTTTGCCAATGGGGAAGCTGAGCTTCCGGCAGGTAAAGTTCTGAACCGAGAGTTCATGGCTAATGAGAAGAACTAATACTTATTTAGCATATAAGCACCAGGGATGGTTATAAACCAGTTGCATGTAATTATCATATTCTACACATCTCCAAAAGGTAGGGTACTGTTTTTATCATCCCCACTGTATAAATGGAAATACCAAGGCAGAAAAAAAAAGTAATTTGCCAAAGATGTCCCAGCTAGTAAGTAGAGCTGGGATTAGAATCCAGGCAGTTGGCCAGGTTTGTCCCTAACCACCATGTCTGGATGACCCCAAACCTCCATGGTTTCTTTTTCCTAAGCAACGAAGTGCCTTCTAAATGCAAAGGTTGGTGGGGAAATGCTTGAAGTCAACATTCTCCCTGTGTAGTTTGAGGAACCTGACACCCAGAGAGAGTGTTCCTGGCTCTAGGTCCCAGGTCTTGTGACTGCAGATCCAGTCTTACCACAATCCAGCCCACACCACCTCTACTCAGAGGGAGAAAGGGTGTTGCTGCTGATCTCACCTCCTCCCTGCCCCCTCGGTGGTGGTGGGCCAGGACTCTCTCTGAAAGAGGGATCGTGTGTTTAATTATTATGTGAGTAACCGTGGGAGGCTTCCTGGCTGATTATTAATAGAAGCTGGAGAAGGTGTGCGTGTTTAGCAGCAGGCCAGCAGTTTGGGATGCCAGGCTGGCTTGGTCTCTTGGTTTGTGGAGTCACCTGAATGATTTGACTCATCTCCTGACTGAGGGCTTGGCTTCTTACTTCGGAGACACCCCATTCCCAAGGCAAATTGCTGCCTTGCCTCTCTCCTTACACTCGTTTACATCATCTATTTCCAGGCTGCCTGCAGGAACTGAAGCCTCTAGGCAAAGAGACCTGGATTTATTCCTTGCAGATCTCAGCTACATTGTCTAACCTCTTGGGACCTCAGTTGCCTCATCTTTGAAATGGGCATGCCGACATCCAACTCGTCATGAGGACTTATGGAGATGATTGCACCTCAGGCACTCAGGAAGCTGCCACCATTGTGACTAGTATCATTCGGAGTCTGCCACGTTGGAACCTGCTGGCCACAGACCCTAACAAAACTGTTCCTTTGCTGCAAATGTCTTTTCCAGGTCTTTCCCCCTTTTCTCCACATGGGGAGTGATGGTCCTATGAGGAAGAATAATGTATTGCAGTATTAGACAGTGGGGTTCTTCTTTTTATTTTTTTTATTTTTTTTTATTTATTTATTTATTTTTTTTTTTTGAGACGGAGTCTCACTGTGTCTCCCAGGCTGGAGTGCAGTGGCGCGATCTCGGCTCACTGCAAGCTCCGCCCCCCGGGTTCACGCCATTCTCCCGCCTCAGCCTCCCAAGTAGCTGGGACTACAGGCGCCCGCTACCGCGCCCGGCTAGTTTTTTGTATTTTTAGTAGAGACGGGGTTTCACCATGTTAGCCAGGATAGTCTCGATCTCCTGACCTTGTGATCCACCCGCCTCGGCCTCCCAAAGTGCTGGGATTACAGGCTTGAGCCACCGCGCCCGGCCCTTTTTATTTTTTTTAGCAGGGCTCTTGGGAAGAAACCTGGCCATTTGAGCCCTCTTGACCTGGGGGTTAGGGTGACCGGGCCCAAAGCAAGACACAGTTTGACTTTTGTTTGGATACGACTTAAGGCATGAAAAGATTTGATCAAGAATCACAGAAGGGAAGGAGAGAAACTTAAAGCTGGAGAAGAAAGAACACTTCGCCTGAGCTGGTGCAGGGTCTGGGGTTCTGCTAGCAGCAGGGACCCTTGCTCCTGCCCTGGGGAGGTAGAGGGACTGCTATGTCCTCAACCCACCCTGTCTGGAGAGACTGGTGCCCAGGCAGCAACCCCTGCTCCGAAGAAACCCTGAGTTCCCCAATGCCTGCCTGCTCTGTGAAAGAACACGTGAAACTTCGCCTGACATTGGTGCAGGGGAGCTGGGTGCCCACTCACGACAGAGACCGAATTTCCCACTGAGCCAGCGGAATGAGGGCTGCAAGTTCCCACGGACTTAAAAAAAGTAAGAAAAATGGATATTTCTTGCACACCTGAACTTGTGGCCTCAGATCTCTGCCCCTGCCCCCCTCCCCGCCACCGTGTTGGGACCTCTGCACCACTGCAAGGGCGAGAGCAGCAGTGCATGAAGCTGCCATGTAGAAAACAGGTCTTGAGAAGAAATGTCCGTGATAATACAGCGGCTGCAGTTCTGCGAAGGGACAACCCCTGATGGCTAGACCTGCGCTGTCTAATACAACAGCTGGCAGCCACACGGGTGTGTGTTTAAATTCATTCAAAGGAAATGAAATTAAAAATTGGCCACGCTTCAGGTGCTCAATAACCCCTGTGACCAGTGGCTGCTGAGACTGGCCACACACACTTCTATCATTGCAGAATGTTCTCTTGGTCTACTGGTTTATTTGTCTAGACAATTCTATCTAGAGTAAGTAACACGGAACAATTCCCCAAAAAGCACTGGGAGAAAACTTTCTTTACTCCTCTGCACAACAGGTGAAGACTACCTCTGTTTTCAGGGACAGTTTTAATGATTTCTAGCAGTCAATGTGGAGGAGGAGGCCTACAATTACGCATGGGGGTGGATACAATTTCTGTGGAGGAAGGACGTGTGTGCAAATAACTTCTACCTGGCAAGCACAAGAAGTTTGTGGACACTTTGTTCCTCGAAACACCTCTGTAGGGCCCTCCTTTGGAGACCTTCCAGGCTGGCCTCTCTGGCCAAGTCTCTACTGCCCACGTGTCCCAGCCCCTCACGATGATGACTCTGAAAAAAAGGTATTTTGGAAAAGCAGTGTCACGTGTGAGCCCCATTTTCTGTTTGCAGGCCTGTCTCTCCTCTGTGGGGGTTAGCTCTTCGAGAAACATCTCCAGTGTATCCCCAGCAGCCAGAGCCTGGCTACACACAGTAGAAGTTTAATAAGTGTTGATGAGATGAATGGGCACGTTGGCAGATGGGAGGCTGAATTGGGGTGGCTGCCTTTGGCCTCCAACAAAACTGGGTGTAAACTTCATCTTCTCCAGAATATCTTTGTGGACTCCAACCCCCAACTCTGGGCACAATGGTATTCCTAGATTCCGTGATTGCTTTCCTAGATTCCCAGAACGGGTTGTGGTATAATAGGTGGACGAGCTGAAGGATCCACAACCAGAAAACGGGGAAGGTTGGGAAGGGGAGGGTTCAGATAGAAACTCAGTAGACAAGGCGGAAGAAGAAAGCCTCATGGGGGACACTGGGGGTGGACAGGCCCTTCTGTCCAGGGGTTTCCCCAGCAGCAGCGGGAAGTAAGTACCAGGTGACACCTCTCTGTGTTGCTCAGAATCTTTTAAAATTTGTGCAGGGAGAATACAATGGAATATTTCACATGCGTCTTATATCCAAGCAACAGAAATTCCATTGCAGATAGGTGCTGGAGAAGCCTTTTATAAAGTTCCCCAGGGCAGGGCAGGAGGAGAAGCCAGGCCCAGGAGTCAATCCCAAGCCTGGAGGGTAGGCCCTGCTTTGGGTGACCCACCAGGCAACTGGGTGACCCCCTATCCGAGGGCCTTGCTCAACCCCCGTCGGCTCTGCTGGCGGCATTTGAGGGCTTCTCTGCAGGATGCCAGTGCAGAGCGCTGTTCTACCAGGCGGCCCATCCCTTCAGGTGTCTCCCTAGCTTCTCTGACAGCTTTGCCACCTTGCACCCGCTTGCCCGCGTGCTCAGTCACGTCCTCCTCGTCCGCCGCGTTCCCCAGGCAGCTGTGTCAGCCTCCCAAAATGCAGGTAAGCCTCTGGCCTGGGGCCAGGTGTCTCCGGCCTGGCTCACCTGCTGGGTAGGTGACTGTTAGCATCGCTGCCTCTCCCCTAAAAGAAATCCCCTATTTTCACCCTTAGGCACTCAGGTACCATACCGACTACAAACAGTTTTATCTGTGCCTTTAAGCATTTACAATTGAGATATCCACCGGTATTGAGTGAAACGCCTGTTTCCAGTAAACATTTAAGGCTGCATTCATTCATTCATCATGCATTGAGTTAGCTCAGACCTGGTTTGTCCGGGAATGTTCCCTACTAGGAGCACAGCGTCCAATTCCACTGAATGCTAGAGGGAGGAGCATAGACAGGAACCTCCGCCTTTGAGGTGTGGAGAGGAGGTGGGCGGGTACTCACCATCGTAATTGTAGCTTATTCTTACTGACAGCAAATCCTGTGCCAGGCCCTGTTCTAAGTACTCTCCATATTGAAAGCCTCAGAATATTCGTATCTGAGGGAGATGTTACTATGCTACCAGTTTTGTAAATGAGGAAAGTGAACACAGACAGTTTAAGTGAAAAAAGTGTCACATCACAGAGCTTGTAGCAGTTTGCTAGGGCTGCCAAAATAAACAACTGCAGGCTGTGGGGTTCAAACAACAGAAATGGATTCCCTCACAGGTCTGGGGCCTGGAAGTCTGAGATCAAGATGTTGGCAGAGTTGGTTTCTTCTGAGGCCTCTCTGGGTTGTAGATGGTTGTCTCCTTTGTGTGTCTTCAGATGGTCTTCCCTCTGTACCTATGGCCATGTTTTCTCCTCTCCTAAGGACACCAGTCACATTGGATTAGGCCACCCTAGTAATCTTATTTTAACTTGAGGACCTCTGTAAAGACCTGTCTTCCAATACAGTCACATCCTAAGGTACTAGGGGTTAGGATATCATCCTACGAATGTGTGGGACACAATTTAACCCATACTATAAGCTAGTAGGTGACAGAGTCGGGATTTAAATTCAGGCTGACAGGCTCCAGAATCCATGTGCTGCCTCTCAGAGAGACTTCCCACGCTGGGTAAAAAGTCTGCAGTGATCCTCTACCCTAGGGTTGGAGAAAATTTCCAGAGTCAGGGTACTGTGGGGATGAGTAGGAGACTGTTGGTACCCTCCAGCCTCCCCTGACAGCTTCCAAGCCCTGAGCACCCCATACGCCCTGGATGTCCTGAAGCTCCAAATGCATTCTCCTTACATGGCCAGGGAATTTCCTTCTTCCTTAGATGAGACAGGGAGACATAAACAAAAGACCCCCTTCTCTGCCAGGCACCTTTCTGGGCACTTCCCTACGGGACCCACTCAATTTAAATAATAACCCAGCAAGTTCGTGTTTGTCATCCCCAGGGAGTAAATGGAAGCCAGCTTCTTTATCATCCTACCTTTCTCCTAAATCTCAGAGACACCTCAACAGGGAATATTCTAGCTAGAAGGTCCTTATCAGTTACAGGTTTCAACAATCCTGTAGATAAAAAAACCAACGCTTAGAGAAGGATGTGGTATGTTGGAGTCACAAAGCCCATTCAAGTCAGAGGCATGACTCTAACTGTATGGCTATGAACTGTGAGACCACGGCAGCAGAGACTGTGTCTGTCTTCTCCATCCTGGGGACAGAGGACAGGGAAACCCTTTCTACATATTTAAGAATTAATAAATTATTCAACAATGAATACATTATTCAACAATGAATACATTAATTCCCAGCCCAAGCCCTTGTTTTGGTCTCAAATAAAGAAATAATGGGTTGTATTCAATCTCCTCTTCATCTTTCATAATAGAACACCAAATTTTAACAGATATCCAGCCCAAATAAATATTTCCCGGTTTCTCTTGTATGTGACTGTGTTTTGGCCAAGGCAATCTAATTAGAAGTGGTTGAAACCTAGAAAATACGCTTCAAGAAAAAGCATGCACAAGTTAATTTATTTCTTCCTTTATGCTGGCAAGAGTGAAATGCAATGGCTGGAGCCCCAGCAGTTACTGTGGACCACGAGGTGACCTTAGGCATGAAACCAATGCAGCACAGAACAACGGAGAGAAGGAACCTGATTAATCAACACTCTAGGGCTCCATACCAGCCCAGACACCTCCTCGGGTTGCCTTGGACACAACAGAGAAGTAAACACCTATGTTGCTTAAACGGCTGTTATTTGGGGTTTTTTTCTATTACTCATAATTAGACGTAATCTCACTACTCTAATGACGGAGCCCATTAGAGGCAACATAGATTAGTCAAGAGCTCAGAATGTAAATCCAGATGCACTTGCTAAGGGCATGACCTTATACAAGCTACTTCACTCTCTGGAGTCTCAGTTTCCTCATCTGTACAATGGGTTTAACAATAGCATTTATCCTCTTCCTCAGTGCTGCCTACTGGCAGCCATCTCCTCAGCATCATGGCCACCCTTAGACCCCTTATGAAGCCCAAGATCGTCAAAAAGAGGACCAAGAAGTTCATCCATCACCAGTCAGACTGATATGTCAAAATTAAGTGTAACTGACGGGAACCCAGAGGTATTGACAACAGGGTTCACAGAAGGTTCAAAGGCCAGATCTTGATGCCCAACATTGGGAGCAACCAAAAAACAAAGCACATACTGCCCAGTGACTTCTGGAAATTCCTGATCCACAACGTTAAGGAGCTGGAAGTGCTGCTGATTTGCAACAAATCTCCCCATGCTGACATCGCTCACAATGTTTCCTCCAAGAACCACAAAGCCATCATGGAAAGAGCTGCCCAGCTAGCCATCACAGCCACCAACCCTAATGCCAGGCAGCGCAGCAAAGAAAATGAGTAGACAGCTCATGTGCACATTTTGTGTTTAAATAAAACTGTAAAAACTGCCGCAAAAAAAAAAAATAGCATTTATCCCATGAGATTGGCATAATCCATCGTGTAGATAAACGGTGACACATCATATAAAGTACAAGCGCATAGCTCACTGTGAGGCCCAGGCAGTGGCATGCTCAGCAGAGTTCTTGCCTTTAGCAGCCAGACCCCAGCATGGGGGTGTGGGATCAGTTTTTGTCAGATGAGGATGATGATGATGATAATGATGATGAGGATGAGGATGCTTTACTTACTGTCACAAGTGACCATGAGCTAGCTTGGTCTTGACTGAGGGGCAGCCCAGGACTCCTGGCTGAACCTTCATCAGTGGAGCAGAGGGGTGCCAGGAAGAATAAGACACAGTGGGGGACTTCCTGGACAATCCAGCCTTTACCAGCTTGGAGGAGTTTTTGGAAAGGTGGGTGATTCCATAGGGATGTGGGCTGACCATTCCACAGTGCTGCAGAAATCAGAACAAAACAAAATGAGCTATAATAGTGAAACCATGTGCCCTGTGCATCCAAATTAAACAGCTCTACCACTCTGTGGCCCCAAATATGTTCCAACACTTCAAATTAAGGAACAAACAGAAATCAGATCCAGACAAGTTTCGTTTGGGAGGATTTGTTCTGCCTCATAACTGTTGTTTAAACAGGCAGGAAATTTACTCAGCCAGCTTACTAGCTCTGAGACCTTGGGAAGAAGCCATTTAAACTCTCTAAGCCTTAATTTTACCACTGTACAATGGGGGTAGTAACATCTACCTCAAAAGATGACTGAAAAGAAGAGATTAAATAGATTGTCTAGCAAACAGTCAGTACTTAATAAATATCTTCTGTCCATTTCCTTTCCCACAGGGCCACCACAGCAGAGCCTAGAGAACTAGTGCCGAGTGAACTGGGTACACAGCGTTTATTTCAAGTGTGTAACTGTAGGCTGGGTGCAGTGGCTCATGTCTATAATCCCAGCGCTTTGAGAAGCCAAGATGGGAGGATAACTTGAGGCCAGGAGTTTGAGACCAGCCTGTGAGACCCCATCTCCACAAAAAATACAAAAAAATTAGCTGGATGTGGTGGTGCATGCCTGTAGTCCCAGCTACTCAGGAGGCTGAGGAGGGAGGATCGCTTGAACCTGTGAGTTTGAGGCTGCAGTAAGCTGTGACTGTGCCACTACCCTCCAGCCTAGGTGACACAGCAAGATCTTGTCTCCAAAATAAAGAAACAAAATAAAAAGTGCAAATGCAGAAGAACATGTGTTGGTCCTACAGAATCTCCTGACGAAACTTGAACCAGGCAGGGGTCGAGTTCATGCCAGACGCCAGTCCCTCAAGGTACAGCAGGACCTTGCGGGAAAGCTCTGTCCATGACCCGGTCCACATGACATCAAAGAGAAATGTTTTGATGTTAATTAAATGATGTGAAAGTGGTAATCTATTTTAATGTTCTTTAAATATTAAAAGTGCTTTCTATTGTCATTTTTGATAGAATCTGAGAAATCAGAGGAAGCGAGATTGTGATGGGGCTTTAGATGTCTATCGAGAATTACTAAGCGGATTTCAGCTCTCCTGCACGGCAGTCAATGGACAATGGCTGTCTGGAACATGGCATTGAGAAGAATTCTCCAGGTCATAGGGTAGACTAGCTATGTCTAGGGTAGACTAGCAATCTCTACCCTAGACGTAGCGTAGAAATGTGACATGTACACATGGTCAGGGTATTTGCCATTCCTGACCTAGTCCCTTTGCCCCATCTGGCTAAACCTAGACTATGTGAACATAACCAATTATCTAGTGAGGCTAGATAATAGCTAGGTAGTTGCTCAGAGATCTCTCCCTGGTGAAAGTCTCCACTAGGCAGAGCTGGAAGTGAAAGATATGTTAACACATGGATCCCATGTGGTTACCCTGAACTGAGCACAAAATACCAAGCACTGTACATGCATTATTTCTAATCCTCCCAAGAATTCTGTAAGTTGGTCACAAGTGTACCCATTCCGTAGATTAGGAAACTGAGTTCTCATGAGCTTAAGCGACTTGCCCAGAGTTACCCTTAACTGTTGAGCATCAGAGCTGGAAGCTGCTCCCCTATCTAACACAGAAACCCACACTGTCTTTCCTTGGGCTACACTGTGCTTTCAGGAAGGAAAGGGAGCGGACAGTCTGACTAGGTGATGGCTGACGGAAGCTTTCTTGTTCCTCTGCCGTTGCTGGGTTGTCTGGACAACCTCCTCGGGCCTCTATTTGGCTTTGACTGTGGGACACAACCTTGGCTTTCACCAGACAGCTGGGTGCGTCCTCCCGTTGGGAAAGGTTGGTAAAGCCTGCGTTTTGCCCCAGACAGGTCAACTCAGGCCAGAAGCACGTTCTTCATGGACTCACCTTGAGAAAGCCACTTCTCTGCATGCAGGGGCAGGGCCGGATGCTGACTCAGGGCTGCCTGGATGGTCTGGGGTTGCTCATTCTTGCACAACTGGGAGTGTTACGACCTGCGGTCTGTCGGCCAGCCCCTTGCCTGTGAGCAGAGACTCTGAGGGGCCTATCCAGGCTCCTCCTTGGAACACAGGAGCCATTCCTCACCTCTGCCTTGTACCCCTCCATCTCCACGTGACTTTGTGCTAACTTTGCAAAGGTTTCAATGCTTATCAAGTATCTTTGAATAGGAAATACATTTCAATAGCTTACAAAATAAGCAGTTTCGAAAGGCACACAGGAAAAGTTCTTATCCCCATTTTTGCCCGCCATCCATTGAGTTCCCCACCCCTACCATAATAACCACCTTTATTACCTTCCTGAGATTCCTACAGAAAACAAACATGTATAAAGGTATATGCTTATCACCACGTACTTCCGTCACACAAAGTAGCATACCATAAACACCTCTGGCATCCTATTTCAAGTACCAATATATCCCGTATCTCTCATAACATATAAAAATATTTTTATTCTTTTCAGCACCTGCATATATGCCATTTAATGGATATAGTAAGATTATTTAATTAGTCTCCTCTTGATGGACGTTATGTATGTTTCCAATGTTTTACTACAAGCAATACTGCAATAATTTGTCACTTAGTAACTGAGCAAGCTTATCAGTTGGATAAATTCCCAGAAATGAGAGTGATGGCTCAAAGGGTGTATATGCTTTCATGGCTTTGCTAGTATTTCAAAATTGCCCTCCATAGAGTTTGTACCAATTTACGCTCTCACCAGCAATTTACCAGTTTCCACCCAATCTCACAAACACAATGTATGGTCAATATTTAGTTTTTTTACCAACCTGATAGATGAAAAATGGTATCTCAGTATTGTTTTAATTTGATTATCTCTTACGTTGTGTCTTTCTGTATTTTAAAAACTGTTTATGTTTTTTACTGTGAACTTTCTATTCATATCTTTGGCCCATTTTTCTTTTTGTTACTACTCTTTTTAGTATTTCTGAGAGCACTTTACATATTATGAAGATTAAAAGCTTGATCTGTAATATGACTTGCAAATATTTTGCCTAGCTTGATTTTGTCTTTTGATTTTGCTAATGGTTTTATTATGCTAGGTAGAAATTTTTAAAAATTGTATATCGTATAATTTGTCAATCAATTCTTTTATGAATATTGGATTCTGAACTGTAATTAAATAAGCCTTCTTACTCCATATTTTCCTGTAATATTTTTATAGTTTGAAATTTTATATTTAACTATTTTATCTATTTGGAATTTATTCTAGTGTATGAAGTGAGCTACGTTTAGACTGATATTCAGTGGACCTACTATTCTTTATTGAATCTTTTCTCTGCTGACTTAAGATACCACTTTTATCTTACTTTATACTACATTACAGAATGTATCTTATTGTATTAATCAACTTTCTCTCCTGTTACATTGGACTATTTATGTAACAGTGCAATACTAATTTAATTAATGATTAATCAAATTCACTAATTATTGAGCTCCATGACATATTTTAATATCTGATATGACATTGTTCGTTTTGTTCAGATTTGTCCTTGTTTTCAATATAGACTTTAGAATCATCTAGTTTACTTTGTTTGTTTGTTTGTTTGTTTTTCTGAGATAGTCTTGCTCTGTCACCCAGGCGGGAGCACAATGATGCGATCTTGGCTCACTGCAACCTCCGCCTCCTAGGTTCAAACAATTCTCCTGCCTCAGCCTCCCCAGTAGCTGGGATTACAGGCACCCACAACCACGTCCAACTAATTTTTTTTGTATTTTTAGTACAGACGGGGTTTTACCATGTTGGTCAGGCTGGTCTCAAACTCCTGACCTTAGGTGATCCCTCAGTCTTAGCCTCCCAAAGGCTTGAGCCACCACACCTGGCCTGTCTAGTCTACTTCTAAAACCAAAACTAAAACTTGATATTTTTGTTAGGATTACATTAAATTTAGAAACCAACTTAGAGAGATTTGGCATTGTTACACAATTGAATTTCCCTCACCAAGAACAGATTACATCATTTCCTTTGTTCAAGTGTACCTTTGTGTTTTATGTAATTATAATAAATTATGTTAACAGATTTTATAATATGAAACACATTCTTGAATTCTTGCATAAATTCTATCGGGTCATAATGTTTAATTCTCTTAGTGTCATACTAGATTTTATTTGTTAATATATTATTTAAAATTTTTGTTTTAACATCTATTTGGGAGACATTTTTTTGTGTGAAATCTTTCTCAATATTTGGTGCTGATGTGTTTTTCACTTCATGAAAGAATTACAAAATTTCCCTTTTCTCTATGTACTAGATTAATATAAATCATGCTGGAACTGTTTACCTTCTAAGGATTTGGCAGACGTCCTCTGTGAAAACATCTTTTCCCTTTTGCTCAGAGGTGGGGAAGAAGAGATGGTTAACTTTCTGGCAACTTTTTATATTTATTCTCTGGTAATTACAAAGTTTGAATTTCTGTTATTTTCTGGGGTCAAATTTCATACAATTTTTGTCTGGAAAGATTTTTATTTCACCTGGGTTCCAAACATTTTTTCAAGTTTATTTGCATTATGAAAAATTTTAGACATATATAAGGTTAGGAAAGAATAGTATACTGAGCTGCAGCTACCCAGGACCCAGCAACTATCAGTTCACAGTCACTCCTATTGCATGTGGAATCCCACGCTGCTTCCCCCCACCCTCCTCCTGAGTCTGGAGTATTTTGAAGCAATGCTGGGATATTGTATTCTTTTGCTTGCAGAACTTTCAGGCTGTGTCACTAAAACATAAGTATTATTTTTTAAACAGGAAATCATTCAGTTATTTGTTGAAATCAGGGTCCAAATAAGCTCTAGGCAATTACACCTGCTGGGTATGTGTCTTAAATCTCTTCATGTATAGGTTTTTCTGTAAATCTCACCTCCTCCTCTCCCAGATATCTTTCCTCAGAATTTATTTGTTGAATAAACAAAGTCATCTTCCTGGTAGACTTTTTTTAAAAATTTTTTTTTGAGATGAAGTCTCACTCTCACCTAGGCTGGAGTGCAGTGGCATGATCTCGGCTCACTGCAGCCTTCACCTCCCAGGTTCAAGCGATTCTTCTGCCTCAGCCTTTTGAGTAGCTGGGACTACAAGTGCATGCTACCACGCCTACCTAATTTTTGTATTTTTAATAGAGATGGGGGTTTCACCACGTGTGCCAGGCTGGTCTTGAACTCCTGACCTCAAGTGGTTCATGTGCCTCAGCCTCCCAAAGTGCTGGGATTATAGGCGTCAGCCACCAAACCTGGCCTTCCTGGTAGACTTTCTATAATCTGAAATGTGCTGATTTTCTCTCTAGGTATCATTTAGCATGTTCTTATTTCCCCTGCATTCTTCCATCTGGAGGCTAGATCAAATTCATGTTCTGTTTTTGGCTAAGAGTACGTTATAAGTAGTAGTGTGTCAAATTTATTTGAAAGTTGAGCAATGTGGTCTCATGATTCTTTTAATTTTCTCTCTTTTCATGATTATTTCCTACTTACCGTTTCTTATTTATTGAATCTTTTTTCCTTTTTTTCTTAAGCAGGTTGGATTATAGTTCATCTATTTTGTCTTATTGTTTTTCAAATCAATACATGTCAGTTTCACTTATTAGTTTGCGCTCTGCTTTTATCCTTAAAGTTACTTCTCTCTAGTCATATATTTCAATGTTCTTTTTCTAACCTTTGTGTCTAATGCATACTTTATTTTATTTAATTTTACATAATTATTTAAGTCTATGAATTTTTCTATGAGCACTTTTTATCTCTATCCGTATGTTCGGCTGCATTATTCCTTAGACATTCTACAGTTTGGGTTTGTATTTCCTTTTTGACCAAAGAGTTATTTAGAAGATAACACTTTTCAGAGTTTCCAAGTAAAAGAGCCTATAGTTTTATTATTAATTTCTAGTTTTATTGAATTATAGTTAGAAAATGGTTTGTATTGTTTTGACATTTTGGAATTTATTAAGGTTTTCTTTTTGGCCTAGCATGTTCAGTTGAAGATGTTTTAAAAACATTTGAAAAGGGAGGATGAGGCAGGAGAATTACTTGAACCTGGGAGGCGAAGGTTGTAGTCAAAGTGAGCTGAGATCGTGCCACTGCACTCCAGCCTAGGCAACAAGAGCAAAACTCTGTCTCAAAAAAAAAAAAAAAAAAAAAAAAAAAAAACCTAAAAAATTAAAAAAGGAATATATTCTAGTTTCAGGGTATGGCATTTGAAAATATGCCAAATATAGCTTATACATTATATTTTTAATTCTGTATTTGAATTTTTGGATCTATCAGGGACTTAAACGAAAATGAATTAAATTCTCCTAATAACCAGTGTTTTTGTTTCTTCCTCCTTTTAGCTCCTATAATTTGTACTTTATGGCTATTACTACTATTATATTTAGTTACAATATTTATAACTTTAATTTTTATCATGAGTTATACCCTTTAGTTTATAAGTTTTCAATTTTGTCTTATTTAATGCTTTTTTTGGAAGAATTCCGCTTTGTCTGATATTAAGATTGTGACCACTGCTTTCTCTTGGTTGCTTTTGCCTGCAAGTGTTGCACATCTTTGCATTTTCAATTTGTATGAACCACTTTATTTGATATGTCTAAATGTGATACATTATACATTGAGTTTTTCTCTGTAGTTCAATCTGGGAACTTTTTTCTTTAATAGGCAAGCTAAACTCATTTACGGTGACTGATATGACAAATAACATTTAGTCTTTTTTTGTCATATGATTTTGTGTATTGTTTTCTATTTTAAGAGTTTAAAAATTTAACAGGTGATCTCTGTGTGTGTGAGTGAGTGATTCTTAAAATTTGGAAAGTTAATATTTTTATTATAATACCTGTCTGCATAATTATATCTTGGTCTATTGCTTTAGTTTCTTTTAGTTCACTCCCATAAGTAATAATAAAATTCACACTCCCTGATTGGATTTCAGTTAAGGCTATTATTTTTCTTAGCAGTATCTTTTAATTATTAACTATGCTTAGAACTCCACTATTTGATGTGTCAAATGTAAACAATTCTTACACTTCCAACTATTGCAGATGAAGATATCAGCAAAATTACAATACTTCTCATCCCACTTTTCGTTAGCTGTATTTGTATTCAGCTCTGTCACCCAAACTCCATCTTTGTTTTAGCCTCAATTTACCAGTTAAATATATTTAAATATATCCATGCTCACAATCAACCTTTTGTCAAAGTTCTCCATGACATTGTGGTGAGCAGAAATTAGGTTCATCTTTCAGTACTTCTTTCCCTCAAAAAGGACTCATGAGAACGTTTCCTGAGTTCTTGCGTAGTTAAACCTATTTGTCTTTAAGACCAGCCTTGCTGGGTATAAATCTTTGTCTCACACATTCTTTTCTTGAAGGTATTGTTGTGTTGTGTCGTTCCACTTTACGTTCTGATATTGAATCTTCTGATATTGGGTTGCTGCGGCCTGTAGAAAATCAGCCTGATTTTTAACCCCTTATTATATGTGACTTGAGCTTTTTGCCTGGCTGGCCAAATAATTATTTCTTTACCTTAAGTTCAATAACTTTATAGGCGTATATTATCAGTGTTGACTACTTTGGATCAGTTTTCTCTGACATAGAGTATCCTTTGAATATATAGATTCAAGTCTTCTTTTATTTGAGGAAAATAAGTATGTTAGTCTCAATATTCACAAATTATGTTTAATAGTTTCTACCACATAGGGCGGTTGTGACGATTCCTGAGCTAATGCATGGGAATCACATGTTTCAGTGTCTAATTTCATCTTCAGAAATAAAATTATCATTATTATTATTACTATTTTAAAAGTATTGAATGAGTGCCTTCTCTTGGTTAAGCACAAAGTAATGCCAAAAATAGGTAAGTCACACACATTATCCTTAAGTACCCATGTGTGGTCATCATGTGGTATGTGCTTTCATCATGTAAACACGTAATACCAAAGTGCCCCAAGGAAGGACGCAGGAACCAAGGAGGATCAAAGACGTATTCATGGAAGCAGAGACTTTAATTAAGTTGAATGTTGGCTGTTATTAAATTTTATATGGTAGTGAGATGATGAAATCAAGTGAAAAGTTGTAGGCAGGGGCATTTTGGGCAAAAAGAACTGCATGAACCAAGGCTTGGAGGTGAGAGAGAGCATGGTATGTTTGAGAAACTGCATATGGCTATAGAAAGAAAGAATGATGGGTGGAGAAGTGGGAGAAGCAGATGAAGGCCATGTCTTGCAAAGTCCTGGGAGCCAGGGAGGAGCTGGGCTCCGTGATACAGGATGTGAGGGGCTTCTGCAAGACTATAAACAGAGTGTTCTAGTTAGATGGGGGCTTTATATTGGTAACTCTGACTACAGGATGGACGATGGATTGAGGAGAGTGGCAAGACCAGGAAGGACAGGGAGGGGACAGTTCCACTCATCTAGGTAAGATGTGCTGGTTTTCTGGCCCTCAATTACATCTGTATTAGTTAGTTCTCACATTGCTATAAATACCTGAGACTGAGTAATTTATGAAGAAAAGAAATTTAATTTGTTCATAGTTCTGCAGGAACCTGTACAGGAAACATAGCAACTTCTGCTTCTGGGGAGGCCTCAGGAAGCTTAACAAGCATGGTGGAAGGGGCAGGGGAAGCAGTCACAGCTTACATGGCCATAGCAGAAGCAAGAGAGAGGGGTGAGGTGCCACACACTTTTAAACCACTAGATCTCATAATAATTCACTATTATGAGGACAGGACCAAGGGAGAAATCTGCCCTCGTGATTTGGTCACCTCCCACCAGGTAACATCTCCAACAGTAAGGACTACAATTTGACTTGAGATTTAGGCAGGGAAACAGATCTAATCCATATTATTCCACCCCTGATCCCTCCAAATCTCATGTCCTTCTCACATTGCAAAATACAATCATGCCTCCCTAATGAGTTCCTCAAAGTCTTAACTCATTCTAGCATTAACTCCAAAGTCTCATTTGAGACAAGGCAAGTCCATTCCACCTATCAGCCTGTAAAATCAAAAACAGGTAGGTTACTTCCAAGATACAATGAAGGTATAGGCATTAGGTAAATACTTCTGTTCCAAATGGTAGAAATTGGCCAAAAGAAAGGAGCTACAGGTCCCATGGAAGTATGAAACCCAGCAGGATGGTCATTAAACCTTAAAGCACCAAAATAATATCCTTTGACTCTATGTCCCACATCCAGAACACACTGGTGAGGGGTGACCTCTCAAGGCTTTGGGTAGCTCTGCTCCGGTGGCTTTGTAGGATTTAGCCTCTGTGGATGCTCTCACAGACTGATGCTGAATGCCTGTGTCTTTTGCAGCTGCAGGGTGCAAGCTGCCTGTGGATCTGCTATTCTGGTGAATGGTAGCCCCCTTCTCACAGCTCCACTAGGCAGTGCCCCAATGGGGACTCTGTGTGGGGGCTCCAACCCCACATTTCCCCTCTGACTGACCTAGTAGAGGTTCTCTGTGAGGGCTCCATCCCTGCAGCAGACTTCTGCCTAGACATCCAGGCTTTTCCATACATCCTCTGAAATCTAGGCAGAGGCTTCCAAGCCTCAACTCTTGCATTCTGTGCACCCATGGGCTTAACACCATGTAGAAGTTGGCAAGGTTTACAGCTTGTACCCTCTGAAGCAGTGGCCTGAGCAGTATCTGAGGCCTTTTGAGCTGAGGCCTCCCAGGATGCAGGGAGCGTTGTCCAGAGGCTGTGGAGGGCAGCAGGGCCCTGGGCCTGGCCCACAAAACCATTCTTCACTTCTAGGCCTCCAGACTTGTGATGGAAGGGGCTGCCATGAAGGTCTCTGAAATGCCTTCGAAGCCTTCTCCCCATTGTCTTGGCTAATAGCACTGGGCTCCTTTTTACTCATGTAAATTTCTGCAGCCTGCTTGAATTTCTCCCCTGTAAATGGGCTTTTTTTTGTACCGCATGGCCAGGCTGCAAGTTTTTCAAACTTTTATGCTCTGCTTCTTCTTTAAATATAAGTTCCAATTTCAGGTCACTTCTTTGTTCATCCATCTGAACATAAGCTGTTAGAAGCAGCCAGTCCACATCTTAAACACTTTATTGGTTAGACATTTCTTCCCTATACTCTAAATCATCACTCTCAAGTTCAACATTCCACAGATACCTAAAGCAGGGGCACCATGCAGCCAGACTCTTTGCTAAGGTACAGCAAAAGTGCCCTTTACTCTAGTTTCCAATAAGTTCCTCATCTCCATCTGAGATCTTATCAGTCTGGCCATCTCTGTGCATATTACTATCAGCATTCAGATTGCAACCATTCAACAAGTTTCTAGGATGTTCCCTCATCTTCCTGTCTTCTTCTGAGCCTTCCAAACTCTTCCAACCTCTGTCCATTACTGAGTTTCAAGCCACTTCAATGTATTCAGATATCTTTTTAGCAATGCCTTACTCCTTCTACCAATTATCTCTATTAGTTCTTGCACTGTTATAAAGAAATACCTGAGACTAGGTAATTTATAAAGAAAAGGTTTAATTGGCTCACAGTTTTGCAGACTGCATAGGAAGCATAGTGGCTTCTGCTTCTTGGGGCTTCAGACAACTTACAATCATGGTTGTAGGAGGTTAAAGGGAAGGAGGTGAATCTTACATGGCCAGAGCCATAGCAAGAGAGACCGAGGGAGGTGCCACATACTTTTTTTGTTTGTTTGTTTGCTTTTGTTTTTGAGATGGAGTTTCACTCTTGTTCCCCAGGTTGGAGTGCAATGGCATGATCTCAGCTCACTGCAACCTCCGCCTCCCAGGTTGAAGTGATTCTTCTGTCTCAGCCTCCCAAGTAGCTGGTATTATAGGCATGTGCCACCACACCTGGCTAATTTTGTATTTTTAGTAGAGATGGGGTTTCTCCATGTTGGTCAGGCTGGTCTTGAACTCTTGACCTCAGGTGATCCACCCACCTCGGCCTCCCAAAGTGCTGGGATTGCAGATGTGAGCCACTGCTCTTGGTCATGCCACATACTTTTAAACAACCAGAACTCATGAGAACTCACCATCACAACGACAGTACCAAGCAGGATATCCACCTCCATGATCCAAACACCTCCCGCCAGGCCCCACCTCCAACACTGGGGATTACAATTCAACTTGTAATTTGGGCAAGGACACAGATCTAAACCATATCAGCATCTATGTGGATTAGGGCTCCTGCCAGCCCCTCTGCCCCTAGGCTAAGTGCCCTTTGCTGGTTACCTTGTACTTAACTGAACCCTTGGTCCCAGTGGAATGGAGAGTGAATAGCTCTAAGACAAAGGATAACATGACTCAGTTGGTTGACTGAGATAGACGAGGAAGAGGAAGAAGTTAAGATGACTCCCTGGGTTTCTGGTTTGAGCAAGTATGAGCCTGGAGAAGCCATTCACAGAGACCAGAAACACCAGGGGAGATGTGGGCTTGGTGTCAGATGAGTTCAGATGTCTTGGGGACATGGCAATGGAAACACCTTGGAAATGTCCAAAAGATGATTGGTTACATATTTCTGGAGCAGGAAAATATCTGATCTGGAGTGATCAGCATATTGTAGGTGGCATCTGAAAGCAGGGCACATATTTTACCTTCCGTAGATTAGAAATGTATTTCCGAAGATATAGTCATAAAAGTTCTGGACCGGTGGTTCTTAACCAAGATGATTTTGCCCCTATGGAATATTTGGCAATATCTGGAGACTTTTTTGGTTAACGTAATTGATGAGAGGGGCTATTGGCGTCTGGTAGGTAGGGACCAAAGATGCTGCTAAATATTTCACAGTGCATAGGGCAGCCCCCTTAACAAAGAACTGTGTTCACATTATCAGTAAAGTGATCTGATACATGAAGCAACAGTGAGATCTTAATGATTAAGCACTCAGTGTGTTACCTTGACAACTGAGATCATATCTCAAATCCCATTTCCCACCTGGGTGACCAGCTAAGAAATTTACTTGCTCACCCAGGCTCCAGTTTTCTTATCTTTAAAAACAGGCATAAATCAGGCCAGGCGTGGTGGCTCACAGCTGTAATCCCAGCACTTTTGGAGGCCGAGGCAGGCAGATCACTTGAGGACAGGAGTTCGAGACCAACCTGGTCAAAATGGTGAAATTCCGTCTCTACTAAAAATACAAAAATTAGCCAGGTGTGGTGGAGGGCACCTATAGTCCCAGCTACTCGGGAGGCTGAGGCAAGAGAATCACTTGAACCTGGGAGGCAGAGGTTGCAGTGAGCTGAGATTGCACCACTGCACTCAAGCCTGAGTGATAACAGCAAAACTCTATCTCAAAAAAATGTTTTTAAAAAGGCATAATTCATCCTTACCTCATTAATTTTGTAGGATACTTAATTACACATTAAAATGTGTATATAATAAGTACTCAGCCAATGTTAGTTTGTTTTTGTTTTTTTTATCTTACCCTACAAATCTCCTACCTTAGAAATTTAATTTCTGTGGGAAGCTTGGGTGTTCCAACCCTCCTCAACCAGGACCCAGGTGGCAGGTGGTGGCAGACACGGTGGCCTTCAGACCTCATGTCAACTCTTGACTGTATAGCAGGGCTCTCCAACACCTCTATTCAAAGATGCCTACCCCCCATCCTCCCTCTATTACATAAATCTGTCTCATGCTCACCACGGCACTCACCATGATGGTGTTTCTGTCTTTACTAGCTGGCCTGTTGCTTGCTTCCCCTGCAAAGTGTAAGACCAGGAGGAAAGGAGGCCTGTTTGTCCTAGAATCCTTTGTGCATAAAACACTGCCTAGAATATCACGGGCACACGATACATATTTTGCACACGAAATGAATAAATACACAAATAATTCTGCCCCAGTTTAAAAACAAAACAAACAAAAACCTGTCAGAGCAAAGTTATAGTCACAGCCCTCTGTGACTTAGGGCTGAGGGTCTTCAAAGACAGAGATGGAGGTGGGGGAGGTGGCCCACTGGCCACAAAGACCCTGCTGGGGGAGCACACACTTAGAGCAGGTCTAGATACAAGGCCAAGCTCCTGGAGCTCAGGGAGCTGAGAAGAAACTGCAGGAGGGAAGATGCACATAGCTTCACAAACCTCAGAAGGTGCTGTTGGTCTGGCCTTCTTAATATAAAGAATTTGGAGCTCGGCTCCTGCTTGGTGGAAACTAAAAGAGCACCCACAGATAAGTAAGCCCATTTCCTTGCTGCTCAGGAAAATACCCAGGTCTGCAGACGAGCAAGACCTGCCCAAGCCACAAGGAGAGGTAAGGAGAGGGAGGTACCAGGATTGCAAAGAAGGTTTAAAATCACATTTATTTGTTAGAAGGTCATTCCTACTGGCCTTTTAATTCACACCCCTGTTACTAAAATTGCAGCATTGTCTTTCAAAACAGTCCCTTGAATGCAGCATCCTTCACTCTGTGGTGGCTCAAAGCTGTTTCTGAGTCTACCCAGGTTGCTCCAGTGTTGGCTATCAGGAAGCATTCTCCTCTGCCCAACTCTCAACAAGAACTCATTCATTCAAAAATAATTTCCTGAGCATCCCTCCTGTCTGAAAGATGTGGACACAGAGGAGTAAGATGCTGTCCCTGACCTTGAGGAGTTCACAGTCCGCCAATGGAGGCAAACATGGGGGACAGCTTCATGGTGATGGCAATAGGTGGAAAGACATTTGTGGGGTTTCTAACAACCACAGAAATCTTTATAGAGTTAGAGAAATGGAGGCAGTTGGTCTAAAGAAGCTTGTCCGGAATGCTCAAGTCAAAATGAGAAAGCTGAGAAAACACAGAGTGGCCTTTTAGGTGACTTGAGACTCTCTCATTATGTCGCCCATACAGTTTTCCCTTCTGCTCCAAGGCCCCAGGTAGAATTTTCCCTTCTCCTCCAAGGCCCCAGGTAGACGGGCCCCCTGAAGCCATGTCACATGACTAGGCATGGAGAGCAGAAGTGACTGGTGGCACCTGCCATTGGCATCTCCAGTGTCCACTCTGCAGGCTCCCCTTTCCTGCTGCAACACTGAGCAGTAATGCTCCTGATGGTGGCGCCCCCACCAGCTTGGGCCCTACAGGTAGGATAAGCATGTGAGCCCTCACCTGCTCCATGACAGTTACATAGGGAAAGTAAGAAACAAACCTTTATTGGTTAAAGTCACTGAGATTTTGGTTTTTCTTGAAGCATAGTAGAGTGTGTCCTGACTGATACCACCCAACCCCAAATGACCTTACTCACAAAGTCTACAATTTAATCCCTAGAAATTTCTTTTCTCAGGGTAAAGATTGATACATTTTATTGTATTAGTCAGGCTTCGCTAGTTTAGGCAACAACAAAAATTCCCTAATCTAAGATGGATTTATTTGGCGCTCAGATCAGAGTCAGATTTGAGTCATGCGGCTCTATTCCATACCGTGCCTCTGCCATCAGGACACATAGCCTGCAAGGCTGCTGTAACAGGAGAAAAGGGAGGCAGCAGATTGACTTGTAACTGACAAAAGCCACTCTGCTCACAGTCCATTGGCCAGAAATAAACATATGGCCCCAAACTGGATCTGGGATGGTCAGTCTTACGTGTCAACTTGAATGGGCCATGAGATGCCCAGATTAAACATTCTTTTGGAGTTTGTCTGTGAGGGTGTTTTAGGATGAGATTAGCATTTGAATCAGCAGACTCAGTGAAGTAGATGGTCCTCCCCAGTGTGGGTGGTCACCATCCAGTCCATCAACAGCCTGCATAGAGCAAGGCAGAGGAATGGGGAATTTCCCTCCATTTTTACAGCATTACTGCTTGAGCTGTAACATCACCTCTCACCTTCTCCTGCCCTTAGAATAGGATTGACATCATTGGCTCCCCTGGTTCCAGGCCTTTGGACTGATCTTCAGCTTGCACATGGCAGATCATGGGAGTTCTCAGCCTCCGTAGTCACATGAGCCAATTCCTCATAATAAACCTCTCTTCTCTCTCTCTCCATATATATGCATGTGTGTGTGTGTGTGTGTGTGTGTGTGTATTAGGTCCCTCTCCTGTGGACTCAGAACATGATCAATTTCCATACTGCACCTGCAGACAGCAGGTAGGAGGTATTCTTGGGCATCTGTCATGCTGAACTAAATGCCTTTTACCTGTGTAAGCTCAAGAAAGTCCTATAACCTCTCCATGTCTCCGTTCCTATATCTGTAAAATGAGAGTAATACTGCAATCAATCTAATAGGATTGTTGTGAGGAATCAATAAATTAATATATAGGAAGCATTTACAAGTCCCTGACACAGCCGGGCGTGGTGGCTCACGCCTGTAATCCTAGCACTTTGGAAGGCCAAGTCAGGTGGATCACAAGGTCAGGAGTTCAAGACCAGCCTGGCCAAGGTGGTGAAACCTCGCCTCTACTAAAAATACAAAAATTAACCAGGAGTGGTGGCAGGCACCTGTAATCCCAGCTACTCAGGAGGCTGAGGCAGATGAGGCAGAGAATTTTTTGAACCCGGGAGGTGGAGGTTGCAGTGAGCCGAGATCAGACCACTGCACTCCAGCCTGGGCAACACAGTGAGACTTCGTCTCAAAAAAAAAAAAAAAAAAAAAGAAAAAAAGTTCCTGGCACAAATTATAAAACTGCTAGCTATTATTTTTATTATTGTTACTTACTATTATCTACCCGTCTCCTGCCAAACCCTGTATGAACCACAGTCTGGCTAGTGTGAGTTACATAGGTGTGCCACCCTACCCTGCATCCATCATTTGTTTACTGTACAAAAATTTTACTTCATATCCCACCCCACTTAAAAATGTGCTACTGAAGTCAAGCTAAGGGTATGAAAAAAAAATGTGCCAATGGACATTCATGCAAGAAAAACAGTTGTTTATGATGACCTAAGCTCAGAACCTAGCTACATGTTATGTAGGCACTCAGAAGGGCTTTTGTGCACACTGTTAATATTTCCTAAATGTTCTAGGAAGCATCTACAGTGTAAATTGAGAGAAGCTTGTGCTTTATTTGGTCTGGAGTTCTTTCAAGAGTTTCTTGCTATTTGGGAAAATTATAACACTCACAGCAATTCTACTCATAGTCTTTGAATCACCAGCAAAACACGCCCAAGTTGGTCTGTGTTTATAAGTGTGCATTCACAGTGGTTTCTTATTTATACATGTTGGGAATCTGATTGTTTCATCATGTCTTCCAGTATGGTCATGCCCAAGCACCTGCATATTTAGAAATGTACTACAAATCATTTTTATTCCATTTCTCCTTTATATGTAAAAGTGCATCAAATCTATTGTCTTAAGATTATATATGTAAGGAGATCATAGGATCTATAATTTGGATTTTAGATAGTAAAGAAGATCTACTTTACAAAGGGGAATGGAGTCATCAATTTATTTATTTTCTAGGAAATAAATGGGTCAGAAAGAGGAAGCTTGCACTGGCAGAGGGTGTGGTGGAATTCCAGGTATGTAAACAGTGTTTAGAGAAGTTAACCTATGCTCCTCTATCATTCTTCCCTAGTCTTCTGAACTGTATTTTCTTCTAGCTTCTAAGACACAGACAGTATCCTTGCATCTTTCTCTTTTAAATTATCTAGAAATAATTTTGTTTCTTGGCCCTCATATCCCAGTGGGTTTGGGTTTTTTTGTTTGTTTGTTTGTTTTGTTTTGTTTTGTTTTAGAAGAAACAGCACTGGGTGAGGAGACAGAGGACCTCAGTTTGAGTCTTCGGCTTATGACCTCGGGACACTGCATTTGTCTGCGCCTCTGTTTCTTCATCTGCAAAAGTGAGAGCAATCGTCTCATTTCTGAGCAGGGAGTGTTTTAAGCTCTGTAAGGGGCCACAGGAAAACAAGGCAGCAGGCCCAGGAGGGCCAAGACCACAGCCCCTGGAAAGAATAAATCATGTCTCCTGGAGAGCAAGGCTTGTTGGGAGGAGCTCAGACTGGTTCTGCCCCGCAGTAGGCCCTGGGACTCAAGTCTGCTCTCTGAGCCTCAGTTTCCCCATCTGCAAAGCAGGCACAGAGGCAGAACTAACTAGATGAACTCTAAGCTTCCTTTGCTCACAGAAGCCCTGTAAAATTAATTTAAAGGTAGATTTGCCCACGGAAACGAGAAATATATTTATTCAGAAGAGATAGTTTCTGTGTGATGGTTTAATTTTGTGTCAGCCTGACTGGGCCAAGGCGTTAATGCCCTGATTCACCATTTTTTTCTGAGTGTATCTGTGCAGATATTTCTGGATAAGACTAGCATTTAAGTGGGGGGACTTAGTAAAGCAGATGGCCCTTCCCAATGTGGGTGGGAACCATCTAATCCATCGAGGGCCTGAATAGAACAAAAAGGTAGAGGAAGGAGGGAAAGATTCATCCCTTTTGCTTCCTGCATGCCTGGTTGAGCTGGAGCATCTCATCTTCTCTTGCCCTTGGACTGGGACTTATAGCATCAAATTCCCTGGTTCTCAGGCCTTCGGACTCAGGCTGGAATTACAGCACTCACTTTTCTGGGTCTCTAGCTGGTGGATAGAAGATGGTGAGAATTCTCAGCCTCCACAACCACATTAGTCAATTCCTCACAATCTTTTCATTAATTATATCTATATCTGTATCTATATGTCTTTCCTATTGGTTCTGTTTTTTTGGAAAGCCATAATACATTCTATTCTAATGATGGAAAGAAGTTAAGCCCCAATTGTTCCACATGTCTGGGAATTGCGTTGGAAGAAATAGTCTCCTAGTGGAAGGCGACGGTGGTCATTTCCACATACTGTGGAAGCTCCCAGACAAGGCACATTGTATCTGAAACACAGGCAAAGCGCTGTCACTCATACTCTGGGTTAGTACCAGGGACATGCATTCTCTCATTTGACTAACATATTCTCTCTCTAACCAGGCTCCATGCTGGGTGCACCACTTAGGCCACACTAGGTCATCAGAGGAAGCAGATACAGAGAAGAGCTGAGCCCAGGCTCTGTGCTAACTGTGATGACCGAGGTAGCTCAGACAACTGTGGCAGGGAGTATAGAGCAGGGTCACCTCACCCAGCCAGGGCACATAGATGTCAGGAGAAGTGCCAAGGAGGCATAATACTTCTAGATAAAGAGAAGGTTTGGAAAGCATGGTAGTTCCAGGCAGTGGGAACAGCCTATGAAAAAGCATGGAAGCATGAGAAAATGTGGTGGGTTTTAGGAATGATTAATAATCATATCTATTGCGCATAACATATGGGGTTTGGAAAACCTAGAATTGAGGCTGATTGAGTAGATAGGGGCTGGCCAGGAGGGCCCTTGTATACTCTCATGAGGAGTCATGACTGGCCTTTGGGCAATTGGGAGCCATTGAGGAATTAGAAACAGGAGGCTGACATAGTCAGATCTGTGTTTTCAAAAGACCTTGATGTCTTCCATTATGTGCGGAAGCACCAAGTCAGGGAGATAATGCGAGAGAGAATGAAAATTGAACCACGACTGTGGCTATGGGAGTCAATGCAAGACTGATCTGAACGATACTATAGGTGGAAGAAGAGAAAAGGGAGATCAGAGGGTAGCCTGGGTGGCTGCTGTCAACAAGTCCTTGGGTAGGGAATATTGCCCAGACATGTAGGGGATAAATGTAAGGCATCTGAAATATAAGATGATGATGGGCAACTGATATAGGACACTGTCACCTTAGTCTTTGTGCTAATCCTGAAAGTTGGTTGCTTTGGGATGTTGGATTTTCAGAGAGAAAGTGACTTGCCCAAGTTCACACCTCCAGGAATCCAGCTATGATTACAACTGCCCTATATTAACTGGGACCTGGAAGGACAGAAGTTTGAGAAGCCCTACCAGAAGCTCTCAGTGGCCTGCTGCTGTGCCATTGAAATGTATTTCAGCATCTAAGAGAGACTGCATTGTCCTCCCGGCAGCCCTGGACCGGACCCTGTAGCATGATGAGCTACTCCGGAAGAGAAGAGACAAAGTTCACTCCTCTGAGCAGCAGGGTCTTTGGTTGCCATGTGACTGAAGATGGGTAGAGATTTTTGTTTTGTAAACATAATAAAAATAAAAAATAATACAACGAGATATGATTTCTTCCATGAAAAACCAAAAAATCTCTCTCATAGTCTCCCAGTCTGAATGCCTCCTTCCTTCTCTCTTCCCTTTGGCTCGTAAATTCCTCATTCCTGCCAAATAGGTTGGTTGAGTTGGAAACATTAATTGTTTGCTCTGGTGGATGCCAAGGTTCCTGCCTGGCCTTCCTCATCTGGCCCAAGTTCATGTGCCTTTCAAAGCCCAGCTTAGATGACCCCTTTTCTTGGACCCTCCCTGCTGCCCAGCCATGCCCCCACTGCACAGCTGAGGTCAGTCACTGTCTCTTGAGCCCTCCTCAGCTCTGGGGTGACCCTCCTCCTCTCAGCACCTGCTCCCATGGGCTTCCCCCTTAGACTCTGAGAATCCTGTCCTGGCAGTGGGGGCCTTGTCTTCTCTGCCTTCATATCTTCCTTCCTAAAATGACTGCCACCAAAATGCTGAATCAATGGACAAATGGATGAATAAATAAGTGGATTTAAAAGATGCTAGTGAGGTGAGCTGTCATGAACACACTCTCTCTGAGACATTAAAAATGTTCTATTAAGTTATTTTTATAAAACACATGCACCAAGCCCAAAATATCCTTACAGTGTCCAAGTTTCTAAAGTGAAAAGTGAGTCTTCTTTCCAGCTCCCAGATCACTCTCCAGATGCTGTTGCCCACAGGCGTCTTCTTCTGTTTTGAGACATTTCCCTTTTACATTGTTGACACAATAGGAGGCATGCTGCACAAACTGTTCAAATAAAAGAAATAAAATAAAAAGAAATATTTGCATTTCTTTTAACAATATCATGGAGATCGTTCCACATCATTTTCCATTCAGAGTTATGGAGTTCCTTTTTACATATATATAATAGTTTATTTGGCCAAGCTTCTATTGGAAGACAAGGATGACATGCCAATTAATATTCTCAACTCCTGGGCTTGTTATCCTTCATCCACACTAGAACTAGGTACTCTTTTATTCATTTTGGACCTTGCTGGTGACTTCTGGTTGAAAGAGATGGTGGTGTCAATGTGCATTCAACTGTTCTATTTTCATTGTATTTACTTAATAATTAATGTTTTTAAATACTTTTGCCAAACACTGTGAAAATACTTCAGAGGCAGGGACAACATCATACACAATAACTGCTCTCATGTGGCACTAAATACATGTCTGAAATTAATGGGTAAATGAATATTTGGGTGCTCGAATCTCGATGATATGAGTTGGAAAGGGTTGGCGAATATTTTCTGAAGCAAGGTCAGTGGCTTAAAAGCCCAGTTGATTAAGACATTTCCTGCATTATATTCCACCAAATCAATGAAGCAATTCATTTAATCCACTTTCTATTAATGGCTGGTTAAGCTCCTTCCAATCCTTTACTATTGTAAACAATGTTGTGCACTTTTCTGAGTATTTTCTTATGAAATAGCTCTAGAAAGTCCTAAATGACAAATGGCTGAATCAAAACGTTCACTGTTTTTAGAAGTTTCTGATATATATATGATCGATTTTTTTCCTCTAGAAGATTTGCAGAAATTTTCACTCCAACAGCCTCTGAATCTTTGTCATACCTTCTTCCATCCTTGGGCAGGGACAAATCATGTGAAATGTAGACATGTGTTTCTTCAATTATTAGTTCTGTTGAGCATACCTTTACATGCGTGTTGGCAATTTGTATTTCTTGTGTGAATTATTTGTTCATTTCCATGGTCTGTTTTTCCACTGGGATTTTGCTTTAGTTCTTTCCCGGCAGAATGTCACTGTGGGGTTTCCAATGAACCATGTCCTCTGGTGTGTGTGCCCTTGTTCCCTGCCCCCTTGAATTTGGCCAGGCTGCTTGGGTGACTCACTCTAACTGATACCATGTGGCAGATGTAACACTGGGACAGTTATAGGGCTAAGCCTTCAGAAAGCCTGGCAGCATCTGCCTTTGCTCTGTTGGAAGCCAGCAGCCATGTACCAAGTCCAGCTACCTTCACACCCCCAGACTGTGAGAAGTCCGAAGCACCCACATGGAGAAACCACAAGGAAGACTGCTGAGGCCCAATTCCACAGCCTTGCCTGAACTCCTTGCAGCCAGCCACGTGTGTGAGCCATCTCAGAGGAGGGTCCCCCAGCCTCCCCTAGCCATCTGAGCTGCCATCCCCTGTCCAAATTGTAGAATCAAGAGCAAATAAGTAAAACAACTGTCGTTTCAAGCCACTAGTTTGGGGTAGTTTGTTACACACCGAACTACCATTAAAAACCCAAGACACTTACATTATGTAAGAATTCTACAGATGAAGATTTACGTATTGAAGGTATTAACTGTCAGAAGTTAACTATCATGGTTAGATATCAAGGTAAGATCTAACCACGATTCATACAGTATATTGTGTGTGTGATGCTCTTTAAGTCTCTTTTAACCTGGAGACATGTCTCCAGCCTGCACCTTAATTATTTTGTATTTTTGTACTGGTGGAGAGAAGCCAGATGTCTTGAAGATTGTCTCCTCTAGAATTGTCTGCTGCCTCCTCATCCACTTGCAGTTGGTTTCCAGCTGGGCTTGGACATGGTCATTTTCAGAGCCAGATTTGGTCTGTGGTGTGTCTTTATCAGCAGCCCATCTGCAAGCCACGATGAGAGGACTCAGAAGAAAGTAACCCTGCCAAAGCCTTAATTTCAAAGTCCAGCCCCCAGAATTGTGAGAAAATAATTAAATTTCTGTTGTTTAGTTCTTTGGTACTTTTTTACGGCAGCACAAGCAAACTAATATAGCAGATAATCCTTAACATACCCCCAGCATGCAGGAATTCCTTGTCATTACATAGTATAGGTGAAAGAGGTGAGGTTAGAACAGATTAACTCACCTGTCCAAGGTCATCTGATATGGTTTGACTGTGTCCCCACCCAAACCTCATCTTGAATTCCCATGTGTTGTGGGAGGGACCTGGTGGGAGGTAATTGAATCATGGGGGTGAGTTTTCCTGTGCTGTTCTCATGACAGTGAATAAATGTCATGAGACCTCATGGTTTTAAAAAGGGGAGTTTGCCTGAACAAGCTCTCTTTTCCTGTCACCATCCATGTAAGATGTGACTTGCTCCTCCTTGCCTTCCGCCATGATTGTGAGGCATCCCCAGCCACGTGGAACTATAAATCCATTCAACTTCTTTCTTTTGTAAATTGCCCAGTCTCAGGTGTGTCTTTATCAGCAGCCTCTGCCAGCCACAATGAGAGGCCTCAGAAGAAAGTCACCCTGCCAAAGCTTTCATTTTGGACTTCCAGCCTCCAGAATTGTGAGAAAATAAATAAATTTCTGTTGTTTAGGTCTGTGTTATGTCTTACGGCAGCACAAGCAAACTAATATAGCAGTTAATCTGTGACATACTCCCAGCATTTACGAATCCTTATCATTAAACATTATAGGTGAAGTTGAGGTTAGAACAGATTCAGTCACCTGCCCAAGGTCATCCTACTAGCAAATGGCAGAGCAGATGCTCAGACCAAAAACTATCTTATTCCAAACCCCACACCAAAACCTCCTCCAAAAAATGTCAACAGAAATACCAACATACTCAGAATGTCATATGGACTGGGAATGGTATAAGATTCCTGCCCTCTGCCCCATTTTCTTGTGAAATTTTCTCTGGACCTGAGAGAATCAATAAATGACCCCTCCCTCACTCAACACTTCTGTCCTGTCTGGGCCACATATGTCGGGGTTAAGAACATGGAATTTGGAGTTAAACTGGTCAGGATCTGAGCTCCTGGCGACTTGGCTGTGGGTTTGCTGTGTGAAGATGGGTGTTATTTAACCTCTCTGAGCCTCATTTTCCTCATGGAGAAGACTTATTTGCTCTCAACCTTGTGAGGTAACTGTGGGAATTCAGGAGACAAAAGCTGTAGCTCAGGGCCCCGAACTTGGCCCCGAGGGGTACCCAGTAACTCAGAAGCCTCAGGACAGGAGTCCTCAGGGCAGTTCTGCTCTCTGGGCCGGTCTCAGCAGCATCCCCTTCTCCCCCAAGAGGTCTCTTGGCCACCAAGGGACTGGGTCTCACTGGGCCTCACTGGGCTGTGTATCTTCAGAGCACAGCCCAATGCCTGGCTCCTAGTAGGCCCTTGGGAAATATGGGTTGAACAAATTAAAGTGGAAACAGTAAATAGAAAAACAAATCTGTTTGGAAACTTCTGTGATGCTATTTGTGCTTTTAGATATAATCTCCCAGAATCCTCTTATTTTAATAATTTAGAATTTTATTAAGCTCCTTAAGAAGATGCCAATCGACCTTGTGGTACTACAGGGTGCTGGCCCATTCCAGAGCTGAGCTTCAAAGTGGGTCGGTGGCTGCATCCCCCTGGCCTAGGTATAGTATTCTTCCTCATGGGATCTGAACTCTAGGTCTTGTGATTCATACAAACATATGCAGGGTGCCCCTCAGATGTAATTTAAGGACCCTCTCCAAGGGACAGGGCCAACTCTGAGTAGAAGTGCTGTAAGCCCACTAGTGGGGTGGGCAGAAAGACAAGACATGCGTGGGTGTGAAAAGACATGTGTGTGTGTGATGTTCCTCTCCCACAGCGGGAGGCATCCAGGGTGCCAAGGCTGGCCCACACCACCTCTGTGACCTCCCTTCCCTACCCTGCCAGCATCTGGTCCACGCAACACTGTATTGTGCATTTGAAGCTCAGCGATCGTTTTCTAGGGCACGACTTAGAAACTGGGACACAGATCACTATTGATTGGTGAATACCAAGAGCGTTTCCTCACAGGGCAGAAAGGGTCATTGGCAATTCATTTATTCATTCACCCGTGCATTCACTCACTCAAGAAACTGGCTCTGATCAAGTGCTTGCTGACCTGGGGGTTCAAAGATAAATGAGACCTGGTCTCCGCCCTCTAGACACTTCTGGCCAAACACAAACAAGCATGACACTAAATACCTACAGTGATGTGTGCTTTGCAGAGCCAGGTATGGTACTGGGGAATAAGAGGTCAGGATCTTAACCAACCTAGTGTGAGGGAAGGGAAGAAAGGGGGTAGGGGGACAGGATGGTCTAATTAATAGAAGTGCTGGTCTTTAGGTTCCTGCTCATGAAAATACAACACGTGCACCATCATCTTTATTCTCCTAAGAACCCCAAGAAGATCTGATTCTCAGCCCTCATTTTATAGACAGAGTATCAAGGTTGACAGAGGTGGGGTAATTTTTCCTAACAAGAAAATGATGCAGATGGGATCTGAACCCAGATGTCTGACCCTGAACCCAGATGTCCGACCCTGAGTCCGGCCACTACCATCAGGCAATCAGGAAGGGGCAGATGCAACTAAGACAGAAACTCAAAAGCTGAGAAGGGAAAGAGCAGCCCATCAGAGCTACAGTGAGCGTGGCAGGGCAGGGGAAATGGTGAGTAGTGGTGGGGCAGAGAGGGAGGATTGAGACCTAAGGGGCTCTTGCCTGGAGCCTCCATTAGCTCAGGGTGGGGCAATGCCCAGAGAGGTGAAGGGAATTGTCAAAGATACACGACCCCAGTGGCAGAGCAAGAATTTTGACCCAGCATTCTCTGCATGAGAACCTGCTGTTCTTGGCTGGGCGTGCCGGCTCATGCCTGAAATCCCAGCACTTTGGGAGGCTGAGACAGGTGGATAACTTAAGGCCAGGAGTTCGAGGCCAGCCTGACCAACATGGTGAAACCCCATCTCTACTAAAAATGCAAAAAATTAATTGGGTGTGGTGTGGTGGCACACGCCTGACACATGAAAGGCTGAGGCATGAGAATCATTTAAACCTGGGGGGCAGAGGTTGCAGTGAGCTGAGGTCGCGCCGCTGCACCCCAGCCTGGGTGACAAAGCAAGACTCTGTCTCAAAAAAACAAACAACAAACAAACAAAAAACCTGCTGCTCTTTCCTCTGCAAGGGCTGCCTGGCCAGCCCTGGTCAGCCTTGGGCCTGAGAGGAGCCAAGGTTGGCTGGGCAGTGAGGTGGGGGATATGGGAGGGAGAGAACCAGTTATCTGCTTTTTTTCTCTTCTAGTTAAATAAAAACTCAAATAACAAAAGTGCTACCTAAGCCCTAAGCCTTCGTGCACACAAGGCCATATCCAGATGGATTTGCTAGGCTGGTTGGTCGAACTCCTCTGGAGATGGGGCCAAAGCTGGCAAATATTTAACCAGGGAGGGGACGGGTAGGTCCCACGCTTCCCCAGACCTGCACGACTCAGCCCCAGCGATGACCCCAGGTACTTGGAAGAAGTGCTGTGTGAGATTTCTGCCTGCATCTGTCTCCCCATCCCCCACCACTGTGGTCTGGGGTGTCTTCAGGCAGCTGCAAGCCTGAAAGGTGCAGGATCCATCTTTTGCTGGAAAGAAAACTTCTCCAGACCCTCAGCACTGAACAGCTGAGGTGAAGGAATCTTCTACAATCAGGGCATAAATGCTTAGAGGGAAGGTTTATTGTCTCTTCTTTACAGATGGGGAAACTGGGGCCCAGAGAAGGGAAACCCTTACCTAGTGTCACCACAGCAGAATAGGGATGTAAACTCAGTGTCCTGACAGCCAGTTGTGGGCTTTATCCTCCCCAGCTTAGTCTGCCCGGGCTGCCATAAACAAACATCACAGACTAGGGAGCTTAAAGAACATACTCATTTCTCACAAGTTTGGGGGCTGGGAAGTCCAAGATCAAGGTGCTGGCAGATCTGGTGTCTGATGAGGGCTCGCTTCTCAGTTTTCAGGTGGCCACCGTCTTGCTGTGTCCTCACATGGAGGAGACAGAGATTTCATGTCTCTTCCTCTTTTTATAAGGGCAGTTACATCACAAGGCTCCCAGCCTCATGACCTCCTCTAATCCTAATTGCCTCCCAAACACCTCGCCTCCAAACACCATCACACTGAGATTCAGGCTTTAACTATGAATCTGGAGGAGGCACAAACATTCAGTCCATTGCACTCCCCAAGACTGGGATATACCTTGTGCCTCTTTGGTTCTTCACCCAACTGCAAAATCTCTATCCCACCCCTCCTACCCCTATTGTCAAAATCAGTCTGTCTCCTCCCGGGGTCCTGAGCACCCTCCTCAGGGGCTCAGGAACCTCTTCATCCCTCTCTGCAATTCTGGAGCTGGCTCAGTGCCTGGCCCAGGGCGAGTGCTAAGGGAATATTTATTAAATCAATTTAACTTTCTCTCTTAATGCATTCCACATCCTGCTTCCAGAGTTATCTTTCTGTTTGTGTACAGGAGGGCAAGGCAGGCAGAGGGTTCAGCCCATGCAAAGGCCTCATGGCAGGAGTGTTCATAGTCAGTACCAGGAACTTGGAGGAGGCCAGTGTGTGGCTGGAGCACAGAGCAAAGGGAAAGTCTCAGGGCAGTGTGTTAGTCCACTCAGGTTGCTATAAAAAAGTACCACAGACTGGGGGCTTAAGCAACAGACACTTATTTTCTTACAATCCTGGAGGCTGGAAATCTGAGTCCAAGGTGTCAGCAGGACTGGTTTCTTCTGAGACCTACCTCTTTGGCTTGTTTGCCATCTTCTCCCTGTGCCTTCGTGGGGTCTTCCCTCTGTTTGTATGTGTCCCAGTCTCTTCTTATAAGGACAACAGTCATATTGAATTAGGCCCCACACTAGCAGCCTCATTTTATCTTAATTACCTCTTTAAAGACCCTCTCTCTAGATGCCGTCACATTCTGAGGTCCTGGGGTTTAGGACTTCAACATAGGAGTTTCTGGGAGACACAGTTTATCCATAACAGGCAGGGCCTTGGAAGGCTTTGCAGAGCCTCAGAGGGAGTTTGGACCTTATTCTAAGTTGCTGTGAGACCAGCAGAAGCCTTTCAGCCAAAAGAAAAAGCACTTTTGCTTTTGAAAAAGATCCCCATGGCTGCTGTGTGGTAACTCAACTTCCACGGGGTTAAGGGTTGAAACAAAGAAGAGGCCCTTGGAGTGGCCCAGTGGAGAGATGATGGTGGCCGGACCAGGGCAGGATGGGGAAGGTGGGGAGAAGTGGCTGGGGCGGGGTAAGTTTAGAGACAGAAATGACAGTCATGCTAACAAATGGATGGATGGAGGATTTGAGAGACAGAAGATATAAAGGAAAACTGGATTCAAGTCTTGCTCAGCCTCACAGTGGTGAGGTGACTTTGGGGAGGTGATTTCATGTCTCTGGGCTCCTGCTAAGAAGTCTGTAAAATCTGAATCAGGAGGCACAGCTCACCGGCAGACGGGGAAGTAATGTGTGGAAAGTGTCCCATGGAGGTGCATTCATGGGTACTGATGCTGAGCATCCAATATATGTCCCCCAGGCCAGGCACTGGGCCCGACATCCATGGTGGGGGTGATCCAGTCCCTGTAGGGGTATCTCCCGTGCCTCCCAGGGAGTCCATTCCAACACCCAGATGCTCTGTTCAATTTTCAGCAACGTCTACCCTTATTTCTCAGTTTTATCTCTCTAAGTTACCAAAGCAAGTCCATGTCACACTTGTCCCTTCAGGTATGGGAGTCCCCTGTTCCATTCCCATCCTGTGGCAGGTTAACATGGAGTCAGAGATTTGGAGATTTGTGTTAGCTTTTTTTTTTTTTTCCTTGAGACAGGGTCTTGCTCTGTTGTCCAGGCTACAGCACTAACCTCCAGGAGTCAAGTGATCCTCTCAACTTAGGCTCTCAAGTAGCTGGGACTACAGGCGTGCACCAGTGAATCCAGCTAATATTTCTATTTTATGTAGAGACAGGGTTTCTCCATGCTGCCCAGGCTGGTCTCGAGCTCCTGGGCTTAAGCAATTCTCCCACCTCAGCTTCTCAAAGTGTTGGGATTATAGGGGTGAACCACCACACTTGGCCTGGAGGTTTGAATCCCAGCCCTGGCTCTTAGAGACTGTGTGATCCTGGCTGGTCACATCACCTCCTGGGGTCTTTCTTGCTTTCTTCAGACATAAGGTAAGAATAATCATAATCGAATCACAGGCTGCCGTGAAGAGCAAACAAGATGAGCTCACACAACGGTCAGGACCCAATAAAGGGCAGCAATTTTAACATCAAAATACATCTGTGACAAAATAAAAGTTACTTAAACTTTGTGTGGGAGGCTTCTTGCAAGCTTTAGGATGGGGAAAAACAGATTTGGTGGATTTCCCAGTTTTATTTCCTAGACCATGCCTATGCCACCAGTGAAGCCATTGTCTGGATCATTAGTTGTGGTCATTTTCTCTGTTAGGGTCCCAGTCGTCTTCTCCTCCCTGAGCACACGCTTCATGTGACCAGCATCTCAGTATTTCTGTCCCGCTCTTGTTACTGTGAGTTATGGCTGTCATTGACACCACCCTACAGCCCTTCAGAAAGACTTCCGCCTGACGCCCACTCACTTCCTGCTGCCCTCAGCCAAGCATCATGGCCGCCCAGAACAGACGTGATGGGGATCAGGCTGTGCTTGGCCTACGGGCTTCTGCTGAGAGGAAACTCTTTGTCAGCTGGGACGTACTAAAGAACGGGCTGAACTCTAGGTGGTCCCTACCCCACCTTACCAACCACACACCCGTTATGTCGTCCATTCCACTCTGCCTTCCCCTTTCCCCCACCCCATAGGAGTACCTTCCAGACCCACTCACCTTTTACAGAGGAAATGACCAACAAGACCACCAAGGCCTGCCTATCCCAGAGAGCAGCCTTAGAGGGATGCAGATGGGGTTCACCAACATCATTTTTGAGGCACATGCATAAGGTGTTAAATAAAATCAAACCACAGCAGACAAAATTTCTTCCCAGTTCCTTTGATCCTTCTGGTTACATCGAGGAGCAGGCCTCAGTTTCCCACCAGGGCAGATGCTAACACTTCCTCTACTCTCTTTTAATCTGGAAAGAATAGTCTCTGGACTGGGCACCTCCCCAGGCAGCTGGACCTAGCTGGAAGTTAATATCTTGCTTTCTTTTGATTGTGTTTATTTTTACCCAGGCCAGCCAAACTGCTTCTCCACTTAGAACAGCTATACACTGGTTTTCCTTTAATTTTTATATTTCCATTTATACAAAGGGATCCGTTAAATTTTCAAAAATATAGAGGAATGAGTTTTTAAAAGTGTACTTGGATTATGGCAAAAATCATAACTGTGGTACATGAAAAACTACCATTTGGAAACATTACTTGGACACAAACAGGAATCCAGGCAGGGAGAAAGTGAGGCCCTGGAAGGGGCTTCCCCTCAGCTAATATTTGGTGGAGCTGGGCCGATGGAGGGAGTCACATTTGTTATGGGCTCCCTATGCACTAGCATTGTACACACCCAGTTGCTCTATACAAGCAGCCTGCGAGTTGCTATTTTCCCTGCAGAACCCAGTTCTGAAAACTGGGTTTCAGAGAGGTTGGGTGACTTTTCCAAAGTCACACAGCTAATTGAGGTAGAGGCAGGACCAGAGGCCTTGTTTCCTGGGCCTGTGTTCTTAGAAAGAACCCTAGCCTAAAGCCTCCCCCAAAAACCCCCTCTCCCTGCCCTGTACATCTGGGGAGCTGAGTATATAAGGCCTGAGCTGGCCTTTGTCTTGACATAAGGGCAGAACTTCTCCTTGTACTGACCCACAGCCAAATGCTGACTCACCTCCTAAACCCACAGAACTCAATTTTCTCCTACAAAAGCCAAGTTCAGCCCAGCCAGAATTCTTGTGCCAAGGAGTACCTACTTGGGGCTAGGGCCTCATTTATATTAAACTGACTTTGCATACAGCCTTCTGTGTTAGCCCATTTTAGACCTTAGTATACTGAGGCCCAGACTGGTTCTATAACTTGTCAAAATTCACCCCGCTGAGAAGAAGAACTGAAATTCCCAGTCGCGTGGGTCTAGCTCCAATGCTGACATCAGCATCAGTATCCCTTCCCTTGACCTATAATTTCAGAGAAGCCCCAGTCTTCCTTGACCCCACTATCTCTGCAGTAACCTGAGTCTCTCATCCTAATCTCCCTCCTGGGGCCGGAAGCACTGCTTTTGGCAGCATCTGTTAAAAAGGCCACGTGGACTCCCACTATGACAGTGGGTTCCTGGGAAGAGGTGGGACTGGGGATCTGAAGGAGGCAGGTAGGTCCAGCTTCTCCCATGACAGATCCTGCCTCTGGGGTATTCACACCCTTGGCCTCGAGGGGCCAGAGCAGAGGGAAGGGTCTGGACTGGGAAGTCAGAAATCTCTCTGGTGGACACTCACTCACTCCCAGTGACCTTGGGCAAACTGTAGCCTCTCCATTTACTCATCTGTAAAATGGAAAAGAGCTTCAGGAATTTTGAAGTTGCAGGCATCATATGGCCCACAAGCTTGTCTTGGTGTTTTTAACGAAAGATGAATAATGCTGAATATTTAATCTCTCTAAAGTAATGTCAGGGGGAGTCAGATAGAGGGTCTGTCTACAAAAGGTACATCTCCCTCCCTTCCTCCCTTTCTTTCTTCCTTCCTTCCTTGCTCCCTCTCTCCCTCCCTTGTTCTTTTCTTCTCCTTTCTTTTTTTTCTCTCTCTTTATTGCTTTCTTTCTCTTCCTTTCTCTCCCTCCATTCCTCCCTCCCTCTCATGTCCCACCCTCTGTCCCTCCTCTTTTCTTTCTTTTATCTTTGCTTGTTTGTTTATTTGTTTGTTTCGGGGGAGGGCACACTGATGCATGTATGGAAAGGAAAACTCTTCCTGTTAATATACAAAGTGAATCTGTGGCCACGGCTGCACCCCTCATTTTCATGGTCTGCTGCCTGTCCCAGGAGGCTGTGGCTCTGGACTGGAAGGGCTGGAGGTCCCCTCCCTGAGGACAGCCTCTGCAGCTGCTGGCCAAAGGCACGGCAGCCCCAAGAGTCAGCCGCCCGAGGCTGAGTCTGGAATGTCTTGTTTTGTTGTGTCATTAACACAGTGTTCATTTTTAGGGCCTGACTTGGGAACGGGTGCCAAGAGCATTCCTGAGGGGTCAGAAGGGAGCGTGTTTATTGTCAGGCTACAGAAGTAACTTCCTTCAGTAATCCCTCAAGTACTCAGCAGACCTTCATTAGGCACCTACTACTGTGTACCAACCACTACACCAGGACCCAGAGATGCAGAGAGGATCAATTAGCTCTAATCCCTGTCCTTGGACAGCTCCCAGGACTGTGGGAGAGGCTGACCTATCAAGGGACAGCCCCCAGGGGTAAGAACAGTGACAATGGAAAGCCCAGTGCACCGTAGGGTAGAGATGGTGACGCAGAGGGGTGGCCTCCAGGCTGCTTGAGTGCACCGGCCCTTTATTCTAGGGAATGTACTAGAAGGCCATAGTTACCTCTCCAAGAGGGCCTTTTGCAAAGGTATTCTTTTGCAGTGCGTGATTTTTTTTTTCCTAATTGCAAGACTCACTTATTCCTACTTTCAAAAATGCTATGAAATATGTGAGTCCAACAGTAAACATTCCTCAGAGATAACCAATGTTGGCTGTGTGCATTTCTTCAGCATTTTCTTGCAGGCTTCAGCATAACTAACACTCCTGGGGCCTCATGTGCCCCAGACCTCCTGAGAAGGCAGCATGCAACCGCTCACTAAGGTAAGTACCATCTGCACGTCCAGCTTACATGCAGAGAAATTGAGACACACTCGGAATGAGTCACTTGGTCCAGATCACGTAGGAAGGAAATAGCAAACCAGGACTCAAACCCAGGATATCAGGCTCCCTCTGAGCCCTTACTCCTGAGAGGCAAGAAGTCAAACGTGGCTAGGCATGGTGGCTCAGGCTCGTAATCCCGGCATTTTGGGAGGCTGAGGTGGGAGGATGACTTGAGACCAGGAGTTCAAGACCATCCTGGGTGACATAGTGAGAGATACCATCTCTACCGAAAAATGTAAAAATTAACTGGGCATGGTGGTGGCATGACTGTGGTCCCAGCTGCTCAGGAGGTTAAAGTGGGAGGACTGCTTGACCCCAGCAGTTTGAGGCTGTTGTGAGCCGTGATTGTGCCACTTCACTCCAGCCTGGATGACAGAGCAAGACCCTGTCTCAAAAAAAAAAAAAAAAAATTAGTCCAGTAACTCCCCCATCCTCACCTGGCTAGTGTAGGAGCCAAGGTTTGCACCCAAGCAGTCTTATTCCATAACACTTGGACTCAACCATGCTCTTTGCTGCCTTCAGCCTAATGATTACATATATATACTTACATGAAAACATTATTTACCAGTGTCTCATGGTGAACATGATATTCTGCACTTCAAGTAGATCTTGTATCACTTTCACTGTTATTACAAGCAAATCTGCCTCCTTCACTTCAAGGTCAATTTGGCAATCCAAATCTCAGCATACCATTGTTGATTTGCCCAATGTCTTCTTTATAATTTTTTTGGGTGGTTTCTGATTATCTGCGCTTGCAAACAATGCTTCCACAGAGATCTCGGCACAGGTTGCTGAGAGTTGCATCAGGACTGATTCCTAGAAGAGGGACGGCTGGGTCAGTGGTGTGCACCTGCACACCCTGGCATACCTGCCCAGAGGCCCCTGCAAAGACTTCCAGGGCTCATTTTCATCACATAAACGAAGAATGTCAGAGCCAGGTGGCGTTCAAAGGCTTTTCCCCACCATAGCTGGTGGTGGGACTCCATTTCACAGTTTTCATGCACTGTGCATTTTTATCTGTACTCCTAGATGGCTTTGGGAAGGTCATGATCTAAAAAGGAGCAAAAAAAGAGAAATCAATCATGCTGTCAGCAAATGCCACGGTGCAGTCAGCAGCTGACATTTCCAAGAGACTTGGCTTGGCTTGGCAGTTCTTGTGTGTAAGTTCTTGTAAGTAAGGAAGTGGTGCCTCTTCCTCCAAGCAGCCCCAGAGAGCAGAATCCCGGCTGGATTTCAGGTTTTCTGTGCCCCCGTGGCCAGGCGCCCTTGTGCAGTGCACAGCCTGACCAACCTTACACATTATTTTAGTTAGAGCTGTAAGCTGGATCCCAGCTGCCTGGACTCAAATCTAATCTTTAAATCCTATTAACCATATGCCCTTAGGCAAGCTACTTAAACTCTGTGTGTCAATTTCCTAGTGTGAAATAGAAGCTGATTATAATAATAGTGCCTCCCTTATAGGGCACAGCAGCAGCCGTGAGGAATTAAGTTAAAATATCAAAAGCCCTTAGAAGAGTACCTGGCATATAATAAACACTCCATAGACATTTGCTACTGAGCAATTAATAATCCTACTGTGCCATTATTTACGGAGGCGCTACCATTCCGCCCCAAGGCTTTATTTTTCTCCAAATACAAAGACTTTCTTGGGCTTTCAAGGTAGCATGTTTTGATGGAAAGATGCTGGGTTGGGGAACCAGAGATAATGCAGTTGGAATCCTGGCTTCTTTTCCTTCCATCCTTGTGACTTCAAGCAACTCCCTTTGCCAATCTCACCTTGACTGTGAAGAATTTTGTTTCTATATTGGAGACCTAGTAGTGTCCCTAGCAAGGAACTGCACAGTGGATACTGGTTTCTCTCCCAATTCAGGACACTAGGACTCAGCACAGGATAGAAGGTGAGGGTTTGGGTCATTTCCCAGGAAGGGGGTGGGAGGTGGAAGAATCCAGAGAGAAGCACACATTTTGTTCCCAGTGCAGCCTTGCCAGCCTCTCGAAGGCCTATCCCAGGGCCATCCCAATGCCCAGCCCCTGGCAGGCTTCCACATGCCAGGCCAGCATTCCTGCACTTCCAACCTTGCTCATTCAAGAGCCAACACTTGCACCACCTCCTCCTGGAAGCTTAGAACCTTTCTCCAAACTAGGATTATTCCCTACTAAGACCTCTCACATCTCTTAGCTTGTGCCTTTTTTGCAGGTGCTTTGATTCCCCTTGTACTGAGCTGCTTCTATTCTCTTTAGGAGACTGGCAACTTCCTAAAGGTAGAGGTTGGTGTAATGGGGGTGGGAGCATTGGCAGATGGTGAGATGGGGACATTGGAGTTGTCTATCATGGAACAGTTCCAGGGTTTAGTTCCTAGTCCCACCTCTCACTAAGCCAATATCCTTGGGTAAGGCACTTAACATCTCTGCTTTTCTTTTCCTTCCTTAGCATGAGTTGGGAGATAAGTGGCCACCGTTACTGAGTGTCTACTCTGCCCTGCTCTGCACCTGTGGATCTTCAGAACAAAGAAGCTTAGTTCTTCTCCTGCCCATTTTGTAGGGGAGGAAACAGTGGAAACTCAGAGGTGCAGACATTTGCCTAAGGATATACAGAAGATAAGGAGCAGAGCTGACATCAGAACTCAAGCTTGCAAATGTGTATGTGGGCCACCATGCAGCATCTGCCACCTGTCTCACAGCACTGCTGGGGGAACAGGGGAGGCATTGGAGGTGGCGGGCTTTGCCCTACTACGCATGGCATATGCATTTTAAATAAGGACTTTGATCTGGAAGCAGGATAGGGTATTTATTGCTTCAACTCAGCTTGATTTGGGCTCTTTTGTCCCACAAATGACACCAACCCTCACCAGGCCTGAAGACCTTGTCTGGAAGAGAAGGAGCAGTGGCGTGAAGTCAGAAGAGGCGCGATTACCTGCCAGCTTTGCCTCTGTGTTCTCTCCCTGAGCCTCTGGAATCACATTTCAGCCTTGGTTTTGCTATGAGAATTTGGAAGCAGCATGTGTAAAAACCCTAGCTCAGACTGGGCACTGGATGGACATCAGCAGTGAAGATTCACCGAGTTTGCCCCAAGGCAGGTAGTGGAACAGGTACATTAATGCATATCCCAAATCCTCACAGCCACCCAGAGGTAGACCCTGTTACTGTCATCACAGCTGCCCAGTCAGAAAACTGAAGTTCTGAACAACGCAAGAACGGCATTGTGAGTGGATTTTCAACCCAGGTGAGTTGGCAGACATGTGTAAACGCTAGATTTGACCATTTAGTTTATGACACAGCACAACCCACGAGCTTGGAGTGTTTATATGAGAATTCAGAAATACAGACTCAGGGGCAGGCATTGCCTGGGTCCATGTCCTTTCCCCCGGGCTGTCTGCCCCTGGGCTGTTTATAATGTTACTGGAATTTACTTAATGCCAAGTGAGTAACAGACTGTTCACCAGCATTTGTTTTGTGACTCTCACTTTTAAACCGGGTTGGAGTCTAACCCGATAAGGCCCAACCCAGTAAACAGCCTATGGAATGACAAACATTTCTGTTAGCCTCAGCAACGGCTACACATTACGCCTCCCATTGGCAGAAACTGCCCCTTTGTAAAAGAGATGGTAGTTTGGGAATGACATAAACAAGGGTAGAAAAAGTCAATTCCTGCAAAGCTTTTTTTTTTTTTTTTTTTTTTTTTCCCTGAGACGGAGTCTTGCTGTCTCCCAGGCTGGAGTGAGTGGCACAATCTTGGCTCACTGCAAGCTCCACCTCCCGGGTTCACGCCATTCTCCTGCCTCAGCCTCCCGAGTAGCTGGGACTACAGGCGCCCGCCACCACACCTGGCTAATTTTTTTGTATTTTTAATAGAGATGGGGTTTCACTACATTAGCCAGGATGGTCTTGATCTCCTGACCTTGTGATCCGCCCACCTGGCCTCCCAAAAGCCTTTTTTTCCCCCTCATCTTACTGTATCCATTCCTTTTACATGAACTGGCATGTTGGAAGAGCATTACAATGACAGGTGCCTGGGTTTAGGCTGCGTGACATCAGGCGAGTCACTTATCATCTCTGAGTATTACCGTCTTCAAGAGGAATAATTACACGTATCCACCTGAGTGGTGAGGAATAATAAGACAGAAAAAAGCAAAGACAGTGCTGACAGATGGGCAATGCTTGATTTATGTTAATTTTTTTCCTTTCCTCACTGTTAGGCGTAATTTTATCTGTTTCTTTTTCAGAAATGCATTTGAGTAGAGATGTGCGTTTGTAAGAGGTTGCTCTTGAGAATGTGACAAAAATCGCTGTGTGCCACCTGGCTTTCTTCTTTGTGAGTCTATATCTAGGTGTGGACTAGATTGATGGTCTGTGGTATTATTCAAACCAGCAGCATTTATTGAATACCATTGTAAGTTTGGCCCGATGGAGCTGGGAGCTGGGGAGTTGAGGAAAACCTAGTACTGCGGAAAGGAGCTCACATCCCAGCTGGGGAGGCAGGAAGCTCTAGCCTGAATAAACCAGGGATTGAAGAGACAAGCACAGCCTCTGAGTATCCCCAGGGAGTTATTCCTCCAGATTGTGGGGCTCTGGGTATACTTTCTGGAGGAGATGGTATGTTCAGAGTCCCCCAAGCATGAGTGAGGCTGCTACCGGCAGAGATAAGGAGAAAGGCATCCCAGGCAGAGGGAACAACAAAGAAATGGCTGTGCTGTGCAATTTGTGAAACAGTCATGGGGAGCAGTGGCTCTCAAACTCAAGTGAGCATTGGAATCGCCTGGTGGGTGCATTAAAACACAAACTACTGCACCCTGTGCCAGCACCAGAGCTCCCAACTTGGGCAGTCTGGAGAGCAGCCCGTGAGTTTGCATTCTAACAAGTCCCCAGGCGCTGTTGCTGCTGTTGGTCCACACAGGAAGAAGACGTTGTAGAGGAAGCAGATAGGTGGGATGGAGCCAAAGCATGGAGGAACGCGAACACCCGCCTGGTGCATCAGTCACTGGCTATAGCCATCGATGTGTTCATTCAGTCCTTTACTGAGCAAGCAGCACCTCTGAGCCCTACTGTGTGCTAGTACAGTGATGGACTCTAGGTATACAGCAACGAATACAGCAGTCTGGGTTTTGCCATATCTTTACCCTGCTAGGGTTCTCACAGGAGGATGGATGATATCCTATGTGATGTCACAGGCTGATGACCCTCTGGGCATCCAGGCACAGAAGGCAGGGGCTCTGGAGGTGAAAGTTGCCTTCAACCTCATGACCCCTTAACAAAAGGCCTCGTCTTACCCATGTTAAATTCAGTTTAGTTTAAATGTTTCTTCCTACATAGTGAACTATCACCTAACTGGATGTGTTAACAGGCTATAACCAACTCTAGTACCAATCTCTGGGTTTCAGCCAATCAAAGACGGCCAACTGTTCAAACCATGTTCAAACAAGTCAAATGCCAAGCTAGAACCCATCCAGCTGTTTCTGTACCTTACCTCCATTTTCTATATGTCACTCTCTTTTTTTCTGCCCATAAATCATCCTCGACCACGCGGTAGCCTGGAAGCCTCCCTGAACCTATCCTGTTTTGGGGATTGCCCAATTCAAGAACCATTTTTCACTCAGTTAAATTCTGTTACATTTAATTTTTCTAAATGTAAGGTTTTTCTAAGGTTTTTCCTTTAACGCCCAAAACACCCTGTGGTGCTTAAGGGAAGAATTGCTGCAGAGCTGACTTTCCTAATAATGAGGGTGATTGAGTCTAATTGTTGCAATATAGGGTCGGCTGCTCCAACTGAGACCAAAAACAATGTGATGGAAACAAAAGAGTATTTTATTTCTCTTTTCATGCAATGGTCTGGGCTTCGGAAATTTCTGGAAGAAATGTTTGTTTCATCGGGGCCCTGGCTCCTTCCTCTGTACTTCTCCACCCTCCCTGGGGTGTTGCTTCATTCACAGGGTTGGCGATGATTTACAGCCAGGTGCCCCAATGCGTAACTCGTGGGCATGTTGCATGGAACACAAGGAGAGTGGTGCTCTCTGGAGCCATGCAACACAGTGCTGTCTCTGTGAGGACAGAAACAGGAAAGGAGTGTGAAGAGGACATCCTTTCCCTTTTAGGGCTCACCCTGGAAGCTGTGCACCTCACTTCTGCTCACAAACCACAGACCAAAACTATCCCATGGCCTTAGATGGCTGCAATGGAGGTTGGGATGTGTGATCTTTATTCTTGGCAGTCTTGTATTCAGCTAAACCCCAGCCATTTAATGAATGCAATCTATTCTCTTTTACTTCATTCTTTTAGATTAAGTTTTGTGTAGTCATTCTCTCTAAGGTGTCCTACTCCATCATCTTGCCTCCCTCCTTTGTTTATTGAAGAGATACAGATATTTCCTTGTGGACAATTATTTTACCCCATCAAAATTCTCTGCAAACCTTCTAGAATTAGATCCATTATTCTCAATTCTAACTTTTCAGCAGAATCACAGGAGGGGTGAGGATGAAGATAGGGGAGGCTATTAATAGTGATGTTCCAGCCTTTTGGCCAGAAAAACAAATTTAATTTGTTTGTGGTAGGGTTGAAACATCAGGAATTTTGTAAAGCCCCCACTCATTATCTAGGTTTAGTTCTTCTTCTCCCTTAAAGTATTAGGTTTCGGCTATCAGTCAGTGAGCTGAAAGACGAGCCATAGTGAACAGGAGGTGTGCAAAGGTATGCATTGAAATGTTGAGTGCTGGCTGCACAAAAACTGAGCCAGATATAAACACTTAGCACCCACAAGTGCTTGCCACACTGCCTCTGAAATGGAGCCTCCGTCCTACTGGCCCTCAGTGTCAACTCTTTGATAATTGATCACCAATTGTTCTGTGAAGATTCACTCCACAGCAAGTTTCTCTGTAGGTGGAGGGGAAGGAAGACAGGTTTAAACAGCAATGTCAAAAAGAAGGGAGGAGGAAAAAAGATATTCCAGGTGGTTATCTGGAGCTATAATTTAACTTCCTTCTACAAAGGTGGTCTGCCCTTAATTATATAGGTGGGTTTTCTGTATTTATTTATGTATGTATATGCATCCATTTAATTGCCTGTGTTTATAGGTTAATACCCCAAATGACCCTTTATTGGGATGAGACAGAATAATTCTTCCATTCCCTGCATCCCTATTCACATCCCTGTTCCTCCAGATGCTGACTTGCTTGTTCCCTCTTCCTTGAAACATTCTCCTCAGGCTCCACGTGCACAGTGAAGAAGCAGGCAACATGGCATCAGCCAGATAGAGAACCCATCTGCATAATAAAAGATTAGGGTGGGGCAGCCAGCTTCTTCACAAGCTATGCAAATGGCACACCTAGTCCAAACCAGTTCTTCCCTTGCTATGCAAATGGCCTGCCTGGTACAACCAATCCTTTGTGTCCTATGTAAATCAGACACCACCTCCTCAAGCTCATCTGTAAAACCTCCTGCAGTTTGCCACAGACTGGAAGACCCACTCGGGAGCCCCACTCTCTGCAGTAGAGAGAGCTTTTCTCTTTCTTTCACCTATTAAACATCTGCTCTTAACCTCACTCCTTGTGTGTCCACATCCTTGATTTCCTTGGCATGAGGGAATGAGCCTTGGGTATTACCTCAGATGACGATAATGCTTCATCTGCACTGGATGTGAAAGATGAAGAATGCAGCCCAGACTGCTGCTGGCAGCCACTTTCTGATGAGAGAGGAATGAGCCTGTGGGTGAAGCCAACACAGTGGAGGGAAGGATGGAGACATGGAAGAAACTGGGCCTTGTTGATAGCCATGGAGATGCTGAATCAAGCCTTTCCTGAAGCCTTTTATAACTGCCAAGATTTTCAGATCTTACATCAACAAATTCCCTTCATCATTTAGTCTGGTTGTTGTATGTATATGCTGTTTCTTGTAGCTAAAATCATTGTAGCTTTTGTGAGATATTATAGTAGGTTCTGGAACATAGAAGATACATGCTCAAGTTAGTTACCATGTGCCCTGGAGACTGCCAGGCTCAGAAAACCATGCATGCCACCAATACATCTGTCCCTCAGCATTTTTATGTAGACAAAATCAAGTTAAAATGAAAACCATAGATGGTCTTAAGTGGGCACAGAAATCCTTAGCCTCCTTCAGTATTATGGAGGGGGCTATCTCACCTTTTTTAACTTCCTTGAAGGTAGAGCTGATTGGGGTGGGCAGTGGTGCTAGTATATAAGCCTTCTGCTTTTTTCTCTTTCTCTTTTTATCATTTATTTATTTATTTATTTGTTTAGTTTTGGCTGCTTCTCTGAGTCACTGCCCAAGATTGTAGAACATGTTATTAAGATGGGGTGATTACCGAAATTAGCTCTAACTTCACATGGCCCTGCAAGAATTGGGTGAAATGTGAACCCTGGAGATAGGCATCTCTTTCTCAAGAGTCTGCTACATGCACACTGGTCTGAATATGATCCTTCACTTCATCCAAGGGTAGGAAGCATTAGTCCCTTTGTAATGATGATGATTTTTATTTTTGAGGGTGGGTGGGTAACTACTTTTGGTGTCCATATTCTTTTATTGAAAATGAAAATATCTTTTATTTCCTGATAATGCATGATCTCGATCAGCCTTTACTGTGAATTATCCCATCACTATATACAGCTTGCATGATCTTTGAAATCTTGCACAAAAATACCTTGGGGTTATAAATTCAGTCACATTTGAATTGATTGTGGTGTAGATGAAGGTGAATTCAAACTGGGTCTCTGTATAGCTGTGTGGCCTTGGGAAAGTCACTTAGCTTCTCTGAGCCATTGTTCTTCCTGGGAAGAGTTGTATTAGGCCAAGTAATGGCCCCAAAAGATAATCTGGGTCTTAAGCCCTTAAACATGTGAATGATACTTTATATGGCAAAAGGGATTTTGCAGATGTGGCCAAGCTAAGAATTTTGTGATGGACAGATCATTCTGGATTATTCAAGTGTGCCCTAATTGTCATCACAAGTGTCCTTATAATGCAAAGGGGATTTGGCAGAGAAGAAAAGATGATGTGGCCACAGATACAGGGATCAGAGTGCTGCGGCCACATGCCATAGAGTGCCAGCAGCCACAAGAAGCTGCAAGAGGCCAGGAACAGATTCTGCCCTAGACCCTCTGCAGGGAGCACAGCCCTGAAGCCACCTTGATTTTGGCACAGTGAAATTGAGTTCTAAACTTCTAGCCTCCAGAACTGTGAGAGAATACATTTCTGCAGTTTTAAGCCACACAGTTTGTAGTAGTTTGTTACAGCAGCTCTAGAAAATGAATGAAAGCATCGCCAAGCACAGTTAGAATTCATGAGAGAACACCCATCCCCCGAAAGTCTACTGCTCTGAAATAACACCTAGAATATGTCCAAAATTAAGATTCCCAGGTTCCACCCCAGAAATACAAAACCAGAATGTTTAGGGGGTGGGCCCTGGGCAGCTGCATTTTTAACAAGCTGCCAGGTGATGCATGTGATTGGGGAGCTCCAGTTCTTTCATCAACATCAAGCTTGGCCCTCCCAGCAGGCCTGGAAGACAATTACCACTGAAGAACCCAGGGAAGCTGGAAGTAAAGGAAATCTCCAAGGAAGAAGGCTGGATGGGTACAATATCTGGGCATATAAAGTTCTTATCTATATTTTCATCTGCATATGTAGAATAAAGACACATTGTACATACATTAAAATAACCTAAACAGTACCTGCTCTATAGAAGAAAATAAGAGAAAATAATCCACACTTGCCACTTCAATCATGTGGGTAGTTTTGCTTGCTCTTCCTTCCCTCCATGAGAGTGTACCCCCAGTGGGTGTGAAACAGAGATGAGAGCCTGTTCCCTCAGTTCCCAAGTGCTCCCATTGTGTGGGACCTTTCACAACACCAGTGCCGCGCCAGGATTTAGCCAAGCATATTTTGATAAAATGTGGTATAAACCATTTTTGCTATGTATTGTGTATAACTGTGCAGAGCCATTGAACACTTCTTCAGTAAATATGTATTGAATATCAAGGATGAGCCAGGCTCTGGTATAGGTGGAACAAAGTGGCAAAGACCCTGTCCTTAGGGAGCACAGATTCTAACAGGGGGAGCCAAGAAACACAAGGAATAAAGAAGGAACTAAATGGCTTGTTAGTTGGAAGTTAGTTAGAAGAAAAATAAAGCAGACTAAGGGAGATCTGATGACTCAGGTTGAAGGGAGGTTTCAGTGATCCATTGCCACATAACAAACCCCAAATGTAATCATTTAAAACAACACCAATTTATTATTTTCTGCAATTCTGTCATCTGGGCTGGGCTCAGCTGAGTGGTTCTTCTGCTCCATGTGGAGCCTGCTGGTGCTGCACCAACTGAGTGGGCATGTCCTCTCACTTGTCTGGCACCTAATCTGAGATAGCTAGAACAGTTGGGGGTTCTTGGGCATCTCTTTTCAAGTGGCTTCTCCACCAGGCTTGCTGGGGCTTCCTCACAGCACGGTGGTCTCAGGAGTGGCAGATTTCTTACATGGAAGCTGGATTTCAAGAGGGAGGAAGGGAAAGCTCTCAATATGAGACATGGGCAGGTACAGTGTTATTTCCACCATGTGTACTGGTAGATGGAGTCAAAATCTAGCCCAGAGTCAAAGGGTGGGAAAAATCTTGCTGCCTTTTGCTATAAGGAGTGGCATACACATACAAGGAGGGAAGGTGTTTGAGGCAGCTACTGTTGGAAACTACCCTTCACAGGGAGGGGGACTCTTTTATATAGGAGAGGTCTCACTGAAAAAGGTGCACATAAGGCAAGGCCAGAAAAAAATAAGGGAGACAGCAATATGGATATGTGGGAGGAAATAATTCTAGGCAGGCTGGGCATGGTGGCTCAGGCCTGTAATCCCAGCACTTTGGGAGGCCAAAGCGGGCAGATCACTTGAGGTCAGGATTTCAAGACCAGCCTGGCCAACATGGTGAAACCTCATCTCTACTAAACAAATACAACAACAACAAAAAAATTAGCTGGGTGTGGTGGTATGCACCTGTAGTCCCAACTATGTGGGAGGCTGAGGCAGGAGAATCGCTTGAACCCAGCAGGCAGAGGTTGCAGTGAGCCAAGATTGTACCACTGCACTCCAGCCTGGGCAACAGAGCAAGACTCCATCTCAAAAAGTAACAAAATTCTTGGCAAAGGGAATAGCAGGTGCAAAAGGCCCTGAGTCAGAAACATACTTGGCATAACCGAGGACCAGCACAGAGTCCAGTGGGGCTGGAGCAGAAGATGTGAGGCCAAAGGTGTGGAGATGAGGTTGGAGAGAGTCTAGGTTGGCCATGGGGCATTGATGGTATTGGTGCATATGGGGTCACAGGGGCTACGAAAGGACTTGGTTTTAAACCTGAGAAGATGTGGTGTAGAGTGACCAGCTGACCCAGTTTGTGCAGGATGAAAAGGATTCCTGGTATATGGGAATTTCCATGCTACAACCAGGAAATAGACAAAAGGGAAGAGGCAGGAAGACTCAAAATATGAGGTGACTGCAGTACCCCAGGCTTGGGAAGATGACAACTTGGCCCAGAGAGGTAGTCATGAGGCAATAAGAACAGACATGGGCAATCCCTGCACGGTGTGGTTTCCCCCAACTGTGTGGCATGGGCAATTTACAAGCTTCCCAAGGGTAATTTTGATTATACAAGACTTCGATATAACCAGTTATAATTTGACGGCAGCATAAAGCACAACTTCCTTGATGCTATATGTTCAGCAATGTCCCCTGGGTCCCATTCTGCCCAGCAGCCACAGGCAAATGGGCAAGGGTTGAGTCCAAGGCGTCCCCATCATGAGGCTTCCCCTTGCCCCATGGCAATGTAGAATCTCCTCTGCCAAGCTGGTTTCAACTTCCTCCCACTTCACAGCTGTTGGGCCTTAAACTCGAGCCTTAAACAAGAAACACAGCACTGCCAGGAAAGCCCAGGAAGCTGGCACAGGCTCCCTGAACTTGGTGATTCCCCTGCTGGTTTTATTCTCATGCCATATGGGCCAGCTGAGGCCAGATCCCACAGTCGGCATGGAGACTCCATGGTTCTTGGACACGCATGTCTTGGTCCCTGTGGTGAAGGGACCACTTCCCCAGTGGGAGCCGTGGAGGCCCCCTGCTCTCTGTGTCCATGGGTTACTTTGGCAGTGGTTCCTGAGCACTGGCCTAGGGACTGGTCATTCAGAGAGAACTGTGGCAGCCCAGCCCCACCCCTAGTAAGAGAGATGCAGCCCACAGGGAGGGAGACATCACACACACGTCAGTTCAGTTGCAGGGAGCCAAATTTCTGACAGACGGAGGCCCAAGGAGATGGGGAGGCTCAGAGGCGGCCCGGGTTCCTTCCTGGAGGAAGTGGCAGGCAGAGGAGGACTAACCAGGGCAGAAGGGGACAGGACGTGTCCCAGGCAGCCCAACAGCTGGAGTGGGAACAGGAAGCCCCATGCCTGTGGTGTGGGGGGTAAAGAGGCACAGAATTTCGGTTTTGCCAGAGTGAGAAAGTAAGAAGGGAAGGGGCAGAAGGGGAGGAAGAGAGGCGAGGAAGTTGGCATCCTGTCTATAGCAGGGAGCTTATAGAAGTTTCCATGCCAGGCAGAGACAGGGGCAGCTTTCCCTGAACCATCCCCCAACCCCAAGTCTTTGGCCACCTGAGCACCCAGCGGAGGCCCCTCTGCATGCCCCTCAGACTGCACATGAGTGCCCTGCACCCGCCTCTCAGCACTTTGCACCCTCCCCTCCCTGCTCCACCCTACCTGCAAGATAACAAAAGGCACTTTCTCCTTCCTCCCATGACCCACTTTCCAGGGCCAAAGCAGGCTGCTGATTTGATAACCTCGACCACAGGTACCCTGCCCACAATAACGTGTTTGCTCACACCCGGATTCCAACAGGGCAGGGCCCGATACCTGGAGTGATCTACACCACAATGCCTCAGATGGGAAAGGAAAGGGGCCTTCCTCAAGGTCCCTCAGGTCCCACCAGGCCTGGTAGTCACGTTTCCAGACTGAGTCTCCTATCACTAAAGGTAATCAAGGATCGACCGTGGAAAGATAGAGCTGGTCAGGGAGAATCGAGACCAGTCAACCTCCAGTCTCCAACCTCATAGGGTCTCATGCCTGAATTCTGTGTCTACCTCCTTCTTTATTCACTGCCAGTCCGTCTGTAAACATTCGCTGAGTGCCCCTGGGTGCCAGGCAAAGACGGGGCTGGCTTCCATTCCCAGCTCTGTCTCTCGCCAGCTGTGCAACCTGGGAAACATAGCTTGTCTCTGTGCCTCACCTACAAAGTGAGAATTCAGTTACTGTGAGGGTCAGAGATAAGGTACACAAAGCTCCTCGTATACTGGAAGTGCTCAATAAATGCTAGCTGTCGTCATTCCTTCAGACATGAAGAGGTCTGAGAGCTCTGGAAAGTTCTGACATTATAGGGTATCTCTGCTGGCATCCCACGGCCCAGGAGGCCCTGGTGTTAGCAACTCGCTCCTTTGCAGGGAGACAGCTGGTCCCGTTGAAAATGTAGACACCTTTGTGGCCACCCGTTCACCTGCACGCGTGCCCGTCTCACACTCAGCCCCCATGCCCTTATTACAGCAGTAGCTTTGAGGGGGCTATTATCCTCCCCAATTGTATAGACACAGAGGTGGTGTGTCCAGGGCCACCCAGAAAGTATGGAGCTGCAAAAAGTATGAAGTCCAAGCCTCTCGATTCCACAGACATGGTGCCTGGGCCATTTCTAGACACATCCGTGCATCCCAAGCTGCTGCTCCTGGAGTGTCCTTCCTGGCTGTTCAAGCTCCAGCATTTCCTGCAGGCCCCAGTTCACAGGACCCTCTCTGAGAGGGCTTCCCGTGGACCCTGGCAGAGTTTTAGGTTTCCCCTCAGCTCCCGCAGACCTTGCACATGGCTCTATTACAGCCTTTTGGAAAACTACTGTTAATTATCTGTTTATGTCTCCATTCCATTCCCCTGACCTGGAGCTGCCCAAAGTCCAAGACCTCGGCTTGAGAGGCAAGTCTGTTATCTCCGGGACCTTATCGCGCTCTGCCCTGGGTCACAGTCGTTTAGGTTTCTGCCTCACCTCCCTAGCGGGCTGCCCTCACTTCAAAACATTTAAAAAACCATTTCTCTTTCTATTAGCCAGACTTTCCCTAGCCACAACTAGGTTGAGGCTGACAGTTTCCAAACCACAGGTTGGGGGCATAGGCAGGAGGGGAACATGCTGAAGGAGAGGGGCAGAGGATTTCCATAGCCTGGGAAAGTTGGGGAGAGGGAGGAGAGAAGAGAAGAGGAAGGAAGAGGAGGAGGAAGGAGGAAAAGAGAGAAAGGAAGAGGAGGAAGAGGGAGAGAGGAGAAAGAGCAGAAGAAGAAGAGCAGAAAGGAAGGAGGAAGCTTAATGTGTATAAAATGCACAGTGAAAACAGGGTTGACTGAGGTTCAAATGTGCCTTCCTGGGCAGCTCTTTCTCCAGCTCAGCTCTGGCTTCCCAGGGCCTTGTTTCTAGGTGCCCCTGTTCCAGGCCCACAGAGAGGCTCTTGTGTGGCTGATGCAGGTCGGCCATGAAGAAGCTATTTCCAGCAGGCTCTTTACTGGTGGAAACGTGCACCTGCCTAGGATCTGGTACCACACGTGATGGGCAGCCCAGCTGTGGGCCAGATCAGATTCTGAGGCTGGCTTTGGCACCAGCTGGCTGTGTGACTGTAAGCACGCTACTAGGACCTTTGAGCCCCTATTTCTTCCACCCTGAAACAGGACTAGTAATTCCCAAGCCAGAGGGACCTTATCAGCGTTAAATAAAATGATGGAAGCAGGGTTTGGGGCACAGAGTGGGAGGGTGTTAGGACAATGGTAGCTCTCTTCCTGCGAGCAGCATGCTGACAGCTCAGAGGTGTGTGGATGCAGCCTGGACGTGCAGCTCCTCTTGCCAGGACTTGCGCAACTGATGGGATTTGTTGGGTGATCCGGTGACCTGTGGAGCAGGTTGGAGCTCTGGCCGGTGGGGAGTGTGGAGGAGAAATCCACAAACCAGGGAGCCTAAAACTGCATGGCAGAAAGTTCTGAGCATCAGAGATGATGTGGCTAGTGCCACAGTCTGAGAAGTTCTCATTTTGAATTCCAGAGTCTTTGGGGGAAAAGAATCATAGGTATGTGTTTCTAAGGTCTCTTTCTATTGCAAATGTCAGAAACTCAACTCAAATGGACGTAAGATACAAGGAAAATACTCTGGCTCATGTGGCCCAAAATTCTGAAGGGTTGCGAGTTTCAGGCAGGGCTGGATTCAGATATTTAGACATTGTCATCAGAATAGCATGTGTGTGTGTGTGCACATGCGTGCACGTGCATGTGCATGTGTGTGCGTGCATATGTGTGCCTGTGTGTGCACACATGTGCTCATGCATGTAGCCATGTCTACGGGCCATGGCTCTACTCTCTTTTATGTTGTCTTCAATGTCAGGCAAACTTCCCAAGCAATAATTAAGGTTTGGTCCTACAGCAGCTTCAGGCTTGTACCCTACCCATTTACCACTTACTATAGAGTTTCAGCAAAAGCCCTTGGGGCAGCTCTCACTGGACTGGTTTGGGTCATGGTCCAATTAGAGTCAGTCACGATGACCAGGGGATGGAATGTTCCCAATGGCCAGATGTACTCACTGGCTGAATAATGTCCACACACCATCCCCTTCCCCTATGTCCACATCCTAATCCCTGAAACCTGGGAATGTGTTACCTTCTATGGCAAAAGAGTCTTTACAGATAGATTTAAATTGAAGATCCTGAGATGGGGACGTTCTCCCCAGCTGTCTAGGTAGCCCTGGTATAATCACAATAGTCCTTATCAGGGGAAGTTGAGAGAGAAGAGGTGGCCTTGGAAGCATAGTTGGAGCCAAGGTTTGAAGATGGAGGAAATGGCTCTAGCAAGGAATGCGAGTAGCCTCTAGAAGCTGGGAAGGGCGAATAAATGATTCTCTCCTAGAACTTCCAAGAGGGAGTTTGGTCTTGCTGACACCTCTTGATCCAGCAAAACCCATTTCAAACTTCTGAGGTCTGGAGCTGTAAGAAAATACACTGTTGGCACACCGGTAGTCCCAGCTACTCAGGAGGCTGAGACAGGAGAATCACTTGAGCCTAGAGGCGGAGGTTGCAGTGAGCCGAGATCTTGCCACTGCACTCCAGCCTGGGTGACAGAGCAAGACTCGTCTTGAAAAAAAAAAAAAAAAGAAAAGAAAAGAAAAGAAAATACACTGGTGGTATAGGAAGCCGCTAATTTTGTGGCAATTTTTCACTGCAGCTGTGGCAAGCTCATGCACCAGGCTGGTTCACATGTGCATCTCTGGAGATGGGGCTGGGGGACATAGAGAGTCCCCCAAACTAGATGGACTGAATGTGAAGGAGGGGCAGGACCCAAAGGCAAACAAAGCCCCTTTACCAAAGAAAGAGGGTGTGGGAGATGGGCTGGTGAAAAAGAAGGCAGAAGATACAAAAGACGCACAGGCATTGTGGGATTCCTTTCGTAGGAAGTTCAAGATCAGGCAAAACAAGCTCATGGAAAGACAGGTTGGGGCTGCTTCTCGGAGAAGGGCTGTATATTGACCAGGAAGGGGCACCAGGAGTCTGTGAAGCTGGGGAACGTTCTCTGTCTTGACTTCAGTGGTGGCTTCATGACGTGTATATATCTAAAAAATTCTCACAGGTCCACTTAAGATGTACACACTGCGTTTTTCTCTCTGGGTGAGTCATTCCTCAATTAAACAGCAATAACAGGGATAATTCATGGCACCAAAACTCTGCCATTTGAACCCAAGTAGCTGTCTTCTCTGTGCCCTAATAATATTCATTCATCTTAGTCTTCACTCATTTGACAGAGGAGGAAACCAAGGCCCATGTGGTGAGGTGCAGAGCACAGGCGGAGTCATGTAGCCAGACCCAAGCCTGTCCACCGTGCCCTTCCTCAGCTCCGACGCTTTGAGCTGGCCCAGTGTCCTGCTCTGCAGTCAGGGGTGGGCCCCTCACCAGCACTGCCCCACCTGACGTCACAGTTACTCTTCGGGGCCTCCTGGGGAGAAAACATGAGTCTCTTCTCTTTTTCAGTGCTTTTGGGCTGCTAGAAACTTCCGCTCCCTCACTCACCTCTGCTGTCACTCGCCTGCTCTCACTCACCTTCTGCTCTCACCCACCTCCTTGGGATCTGATGCCCAGCTGGGGTCTCACAGCAACCCTTGTTACTGCCCCTATGGAAACACAAGACCTCCTGGGGCAGCGAGGTGAGGTTGTGCTTACTCTCAGCATGCCTTGTGCCATTCACTCCCTTTTATTCATTCAACAAACATTTCCTGAGGGCTCAGGAATTGGGGATACAGCTGCAAATGGGGCCTCAAGGCCCCTGCTCTCAGGCAGCTGACGGTCCAGATGGGAGACACACAGTAGCCAGGTACGAAACCATATGACTCCATAGATTACCCAGGCACCTGCCATGTAAGGGGGAAGCCAGATCACCTGGGCACCCAGGAAGCCCCTGCTGCTCACAGCCATCCTCTCCTCTCACCTTCAGCACACACTTTGGCTTAAGAGGGAGAAGCAAACTAAGCCGGGGGTATTAAATGAGGTCCCAAGTCCTCCAGCGTCCAAATCCTCTGAATGGCAAAGCCAGGCTTCTCCCCAGTGAGAATCTGGTGCCCTCCCTGCTCCAGGCTGGCCCGCTGCAGTCATCAGCCTCCTCTGAGCCTCAGCTTCTGACTTCACAGAGGCCCTGCCATCTGTACAGCACGTGTCCTCAGGTCCAGAAGAGACTGGGCAGAGCAGGTGTTCATATCCATCTTTCAGACCTGCAAGCTGTGGCTCAGAGAGCAAAGAGTCCCACCCAGGGTTACTGTTGCCGGTGGCAGGGCCTGGCACCTAACATCCATGCACCTTGGGTAGAATTATAGGCTTGTCTCCTCCACTGACCTGGGCTCCAGGAGGGCTGGGGCAGGGTCTGGGTTCAACTCCTAAACCCCAAGTGGGCCTTTTGCTGGGGCCTGGGAAACCAGGGTCTTTTCCCCGCTGGGGCTTACCCAGGCCATGGGTGCTTGTCAGTGCCTGGCACAATCCCAAGGCCACTGCTCCAGGCTGGAGAAGAGGAGGGCAGTGGGAAGGCTGAAGGCAAGGGAGGGCTGAGGCTGGAAGCCACCTCCCATCTCCCTCCCACATGGAGACGTGCAGCGCCTCATGCCCCTCCCAGGAATCCCTCAAGGCCCAGAGGTGACTCAGCAACACGTGAGCTAAGCTGTCCGGGCTGTGCCCCACCTCTTGCCAGATGCAGAGCCCAGTGGGTGGAGGGAACGTGCCACCTGCCACGTGCACCCCTGCAGCAGCTCAGCCAGCAGCAGCAGAGCCGCCCCTGCTTCTCCCTCCCAATCTCTCTCCTCTTCTTTGTGGGGACCTCACATGTTCCTCCTGCCTCCATTCAACCCTCACCTCACTCTGCAGGCATTAAATGCAGGACTGGTGGTTTGCTGTGCTGATGGTGCCACAAAAGCTACCTCCTGCAATCCTCTCTGCAATCCTGCCAGGCCAAGTGGGGAAACCAAGGCTCAGAGACGGTTTGTGACTTATGCAAGGAACCGAGATTCAAACTTAGCTCAGCCTAACCCTGAAGACTGTGCGATTTCTCTCTCATGAGCCATGCTGAGTGAGATCATTGACAAACTCTACCCCCTTTTACCCATTTTACAGAAGGGGAGGGAAGACTGAGGCACAGGGAAGGGAGGTGACTGGTGGGGGAGAGAGACCAGCATAATGTTGTCCTAGGACAGCACGGTGGCTCTCTGTGTCCCCAGGGCACTGTGGCTGACACTGGGATGGACTCCCTGCCCTAGGAATGTGTGGTGAATGAATGAGTAGGTGCTGAATGTGCTCTTTCAATGTGATGGTCACAGGCCACATGTGGCTATGGGGCACTTGACGTGTGACAAAGAAACCGAGTATCTCATTTGATTTAATTTTAATTTAAATGTAACATATCAATACTGTCTACAGCTGATATATTTCAAGACACACAGCATCATTTGCACCATGCTTTAGCACTTGTAGAGCAGTTTATAGCCTCCATCTGCTCTTCCGATTCTCAAAACTCACCAAGATCCACATTTCCACTTTCCAGAAGAACCTGAACTTCAGAGAGGTCAAGAGACTGGCCCAAGAACACACAGCCAGGACGTGGCAACGCCAGAGAACCTGGCCACCCTGACTGTCTGCCAAATCCCTTTCCACTTTGTGCTTCAGTCACAGTCGCAAGTGCTTACATGGCAGGTCCACCCCCCCAGTGCTGTGCCTACATTACCTCAATGATTCCATCCACTTCCCTAGGGGAAAAGGACACCAGTGTTAAAGTTCTAAGATGAGGGGACACAGAGAAGCCGAATTCCTTGCCCACTGCTGCCTGGTTAGAAATCAGCAGAGCTGGGGTTTGCATTTGAGGGTCTGGGACTGGACTCCAACCTTTGTTACTATGTGAGTGGCCTTTGAGTGGTGTGTGGAGCTTGCAGAGTCAGCAACGCTGCTGTCACCGAGCGCCTTGGGTGATGCCTGAGTCTCTGAGCACTGGGAAGCCACTGGGAGGTGTTGAGCTGGGACCATGGGAGCTTTAGGAGAGGGCTCTGCTGAGGCCTGGGGAGGGACAGCTGGGGTGAGCTCAGGACGGGGGTGTGCAGTAGGAGACTGCTTAATAGCCAGGCACTGGTCACAGAGAGGGAAAAACAGAATGACTAGTTAGAGGACTTGGCTGCAAAGCCAGGCTGTGCAAAGATGCTGCCCCAGCACAAGTAGGGGAAGGGATACAGCCCAGAATTCTCAGGCGGTAGCCGCACTGCCAGGTGGAGGAACAAGAAGGCCCATGCAGAACGTTGCTGGAGGCAAAGGTGCATGATGAGGAGCAGGCGGGGTCTGTGGGAGGAGTCCCCTGTGGTGCCACAGGCTGCTGCCCAGGGCCGGTGACCCAACAGGAGAACACAGAGACTGCAGACAGGAGGCTCCAGGGCACAGGGTTTCCACATGGCTCTGCCCTTGGTGGCCCGAGGCCCCCTGTTTAACTCCAAGCCGCAGCTGCAGCCTCCCAGCCAACCAAGGACACCAAACATACCTTGTCGCAGGTTTCAACCAGACATACCAACGGTGACAGGTAAGATGCCTCCGCCTGCATCTTCCATCTGCTCATGACTCTGAACACTTGCTTTAAGAGAGGGACAAAAACCCTAAAGGGAAAACAAACAAAAAGTGTCAGGTGATTCTGCTTGTAAAAAACTGACATACGATTAACTTTGAAGAAGGCTTAAAAGCAGCTTTATTGGGTAACAGTATAAAAAAAAAACTTATTTAAAGGAACTACTTATTTAAAATTGCAAACCTCCCACACACCTCATGCCCTGTTCTTCTCTCCCATTTCTCTTCCTTTGTGGCACTGATCAGGGTTTCATATGCGGCTTTATGTAAGATACAAATTTATTCTGCTTAAAGGCTATCTTCTTCCATTGGAAACTAAGTTCCACGAGAGAAGGAATGTTTTGGACTTTCTTGTTCACCATTGAACCTTCGGAGCCTAGAATTGTGCCTGGCATATAGCAGGTGCTCCATACGTTTCTGCTCAATGAATGAATGAAAGGGTGGCAACAAGAAAGCAACGATGCAACGTAATAACGTGGCACCCATGGAAGGAGGTGAGGAAGCATCTGTGAGGCCAGTCAATCACCGGGTGTCGTGCATCTGACATGCATTCAGGGGCTGCTAGGGACCAGGCCCTGGGCTACGGCTTTACAGAGGTGTCAAGCGAGGAGAACATTGTCTGCTAAGTCACAATATCTGGCTAGCACAGCTGAGGTCTCAGGTGAGGCACATTAAACTCAGCTCAAGGCCATGAGCAAGGTGATGAGCAGGTTTGCCTGCTGCAGGCCGGTCTAGCCCGGCTGTTGGCAGAAATAGCAGGGAGAACTGCCCCAAGCAGGGAGGGGAGGGGCTTCCTGGCCTATTTTTTGTGCTGGCCATTCCTGTCTGCTTCTCCTCCAACCCACCTAGCTTCCCCTTTCATCCTGCAGACAGTCATCAGTGATTTGAAGCTGGGCTTGTCACTGCAAAGAATCTGGAAGCATTTCTAGGAGTTAGAGCTGAGAAGAAAGTGATGAGATGCAAGAGGCAAGACAATGCCAGGCTGGTCGTGGTGGACGCAGAGCCCTAGAAGGGGCAGCTTGTGCCACGGAGGGGCCAGCAGAGCCCTGTCTCCTCTGCGAGTGAGCTCCTGTGTAAAACAGGTGCTGCAAGTTCTAGAGTCAGACAGGGCCACATTCAAATCTACCAGTGGCCCTTCCGAGCTGTGTGACCTTGATCCAGGTACTTTTCCTCTCTAGACTCTGGTTTTCCGCACCTGTGCATGCATGCACATGTGCCCACACATACATACGTGTGCGTGCGCACACACGCACACACACACACGAGAGTAGTATATGTTTGCCTCACAGGGTTAATGTAAACATTATTAAATGGCATACATATAAAGCTTCCCTTTCCGGGCTTTGAGCTCAACTTTTAAATGCTTTTTAAAGAGATTAATAATCAATAATCAAGTGATGCACACATATTGCAAAACAATTATTAAAATGAGATAATCAAGAAGAAGAAATTTAAAATCACCTATCATTATAAGAATGAGAAGAAAAGCCACAGGCTGGGAGAAAATATTTACAAAAGACATGTCTGATAAAGGACTGTTATCGAAAATATACAAAGAACTCTTAACGTTTAATAAAGAAACAACACAATTTTTTTTTTAATGGGAAAAAGGCCTGAACAAATACCTCACCAAAGGAGACACACAGATGGCAAATAAGCATATAAAAAGTGCTCAACATCATAAGTCATTAGAGACTTGCAAACTAAAGTCTAATGAGATGTCACTATTAGAACGGCCAAAATCCAAAACACTGGCAACACCAGATTCTGGAGAGGATATGTGGAGCAAAAGGAACTCTCATTTGTTGCTGGTGTATTAGTCTGTTCTCACACTATAAAGAATACCACCTGAGGCTGGGCACAGTGGCTCACACCTGTAATCCCACCACACTGGGAGGCCAAGGCAGGTGGATCACTTGACGTCAGGTGTTCTAAACCAGTCTGGCCAACATAGTGAAACCCCGTCTCTACTAAAAATACAAAAAATTAGCTGAGCGTGATGGCAGGTGCCTGTAAGCCCAGCTAATTGGGAGGCTGAGGCAGAATTGCTGGAACCTGGGAGGCGGAAGTTGCAGTGAGCAGGGATCATGCCACTGCACTCTAACCCCGGCAACAGAGTGAAACTCTGTCTCAGATAAATAAATAAATAGATAGAATACCACCTGAGACTGGGTAATTATAAAGGAAAGAGGTTTAATTGACTCACAGTTCTGCAGGTTTACCAGAAGTGTGGCTAGGAGGCCTCAGAAAACTTACTATCATGGTGGAAGGCGAAGGGAAAGCAAGCACCTTTTTCACAAGGCAGCAGGAGGGAGTATGTGGGAGAATGAGGAAGTGCCACACTTTTAAACCGTCAGATCTCGTGAGAATTCACTTATCATCACGAGAACAGCGTGGGGTAAACTGCCACCATGATCCAATCACCTCCCACCCATTCCCTCCCCTGACACGTGGGGATTACAACTGGAGCGGAGACTTGGGTGGGGACACAGAGCCAAACCATATCAGTTCGTAAGAATGCAAAATAGTACAGCTATGTTGGAAGACAGTGTGGCAGTTTCTTACAAAACTGGACATGGTTATACCATATGATATGGTTTGGATCTGTGTCCCTACCCAAATCTCATGTTGAAATGTAACTGCAATGCTGGGGCCAGGTGGGAGGTGACTGGATCATGGAGGCAATTTCTTGTGGTTTAACACCATCCCCCTTTGGTGCTGTTGTCGCGATAGTGAGTTCTCATGAGATCTGATTGTTTAAAACGGTTTGGCACCTCCCTTCCTCTTGCTCTGGCCATGTGAAATGCTGGCTCTCCCTTTGCCAGCAAAGGTGAGTAAAAGTTTCCTGAGGTCTCCCCAGTAGAAGCCGCTATGATTCCTGAACAGCCTGCAGAACTGTGAGCCAATTAAACCTTTTTTCTTTTTATTAACAGATTACCCAATCTTAGGTATTGATAGCAGTGCGAAAATGAACTAATACACCACACTACCCAGAAATTGTGCTCCTTGGTGTGTACCCAAAGGATTGAAAACAAATGTCCACATGAAAACCTGCGTGCAGTTGTTTGTAGCAGCTTTGCACGTAATTGCCAAAACTTGGAAGCAACTAAGATGTCCTTTAGGGAGTGAATGAATAAATAGAATGTGGCTCATCTAGACAGTGGGATATTATGCAGCACCAAAAAGAAATGAGCTATCAAGCCATGAAAATATATGGAGGAAACTGAAATGCATATTACTAAGTGAAAGCAATTAATCTGAAAAGGCTACATACCGTATGCCTCCAACTATATGGCACTCTGAAAAAGGCAAAACTAGTGACAGTAAAAAGATCAGTGGTTTCCAGGGGTGAGAGCGGAGGAGAGAGGAATAAGCAGACAGCAAAGGATGCTTAGGACGGTGAAACTCTGCGTGACACTCTAACGCTGCATCCATGTCATTATACATTTGTCAAAATCCATGCAATGTGCAGCACCAAGAGTGAACCCTAATGTAAATGGTGGTCTTTGGTGATGATGATGCTTCTCTATAAGATCATCAGCTGTCACAATGTATCCCCTGATGGGGGATGTTGATCATGGGGGAGGCTATGCATGTGTAGGGGCAGGTAGTATATGGGAAATCTTGGTACCTTCCTCTCAGTTTTGCTGTGGACTTAAAACTGCTCAAAAAAATAGTCTGATAAAAAAATCATTGATCATCCCATCCCCTGGTTGTATTTACTACTCTGTTCCTAGCACTTAGTGTGCTTTCTGGCACATAAATGGGCCGTTAACTCAATAAATGTTAGTTGGGTAAATGAAGGAATAAACAAATAAACCCAAAATAATGTATTAACATTTTGGTGTATACAATTCCAGGGTGTTTTTTGCGGGGTGGGGAACAGAGTCTCGCTTTGTCAGGCTGGAGTGCGGTGGCACAATCTCGGCTCACTGCCACCTCTGCCTCTCAGGTTCAAGGAATTCTCCTGCCTCAGCCTCTGGAGTAGCTGGGATTACAAACACCTGACACCATACCCAGCTAATTTTTTTTTTTTTTTTTTTTTTTTTTTTTTTTTTAGTAGAAACATGGTTTTGTCATGTTGGCCAGGCTGGTCTCGAACTCATGACCTCAGGTAATCTGCCTGCCTCTACCTCCCAAAGTGCTGGGATTATAGGTATGAGCCACCATGCCCGGCCAAACTCCAGTTACTTTCTATGCACATACATACTTTGTTCATTTAAATGAGATTCTACAGGACACATGATTTTTTATAATCAGTTTCATCTCTTGATATACTGTAACTGTTGCTCCAGGGCGATAAATACAGATATTCCTGAGGACCACTTTAATGGCTATGAGTCATTCTGCCATGTGGATAGACCATCATTCATCAAATTTAGCCCTTCTTTTGGCATCTGGGTTGATTTCATGTTGTTGCTTTCAGACACAACACGACAGGCATCCCCATATGCGTGTCGTTTCCTACGTGACTGTTTATCTGTCAGGATCAGTTTTAAACAGTCTGGGCAGGAGAGAGGGAAGATGGAGGTGATGTCATCTTGGCTTCTGGGTCTCCTGCCTGTAGGGGCGTCTCAGTGATGGTGTGCTGCGTGACTCATCTTCTCTGAGAACCTTCCCTGTGAACACACCAGGAACATGCCACCTGCATCAGCCCCACAGCGAGGGTGACCATGTGACCAACCCCAACAGAAGGCCTGGTGGTCTGACAGGGAGGAACATGCTCCTGGGGCCAGCAGGGCAGAGGGGGGCCTGGTTCTGTCACCCCTGAGCACCCAGCAAGAAAACCAGTCAGGCCTAGATTTGAGGCCTGGACTGCCACTTGTTAGGGTGTGTCTTTGGCGAAGTGACTTAACCTCTGAGTTTTGATCTTCTTATTTGTAAAACAGACATCACTCACCTTGTAGGGTTGTCAGGGGGATTAATGGTGATGATACATTAATGCTACAGGAGGTGTTTGTGCAGAGCTCAGCATGGGCTGAGTTCAGCCTGAGTTACTGTGTTGACATCACCACAAACCTGTACATAGGACATGGTGCACCTCGCACCACTCTGAGCTTCTACCTGCTGTAACGTACTGCCCTTCAGCCTTAGTCATGGACTGCTTCAGGAAATTTGTCAGATAGGAGCTGAGCCAGTGGGCCCCTGGGTTTAGAGTTTATTTTGGAAAGAAACATCCTCACTCTCCCGGTGGGGCCTGTGTTCTCAGGGTGGGAAGAAGGGATTGGACCACGAGACTGGAGGTGGAACCATGGCCCTCAAGAGCTCATGATCTGGGAGTCACCAGAGCTCTGAGCATCTGCGTCTCCATCTGTAAACCAAACTAGGGCTCACTGGGTCACTAGGCCTTCCCAGCTCTGACAGTTGCAAAATTGCTTCTGAGAAATGATAAATACAACAACCTACACCAACCCAAATTCAGCCCAAAGCCCTTTTTTGTAAGGGTCGAAAGCTAAGAATGGTTTTTACATTTTTAAATAGTTGAAAACAATCAAAAGAAGAATATTTTGTGACATGGGAAGATGATGCAAAATCCAGATACTAGCATCTATAAATAAAGTTATATTGGAAGCAAGCCACATTCACTCATTTGCACACTGACTATGGCGGCCTTGAGCTGAGGTGACGGAGTAGAGTGGCTGCCACGTGCTTCTGGCCAGCAGAGCCTGGGAGGTTTGCTGTCTGGCTTTTCCCTGGTCTAGGGTTGACTGCAGAGATTACTCACCATCTTTGGAATATCTGGAATTTTTCTTTCTTTCTTTAAAGGTCACTACTTCCAAAGACCAATAATGTTTAGAAAATAAAACAGAATGAGTAGAGAACTTCTTTAGCTTGTCCCAGATGCCTGGGCAGACAGCCCACGGCCCAGGGTTCTGCAGGGTTGGCCCAGGGCAAGGGTTTGTGGATGTGTGGAGTCTCAGTGCCAACCCCCTCTTTTGACACGCTCACCCTGCAGAGATCCAGTTAAGACATGCCCCTGTGAAGGGGCCAAAAAGGGATTAAAGAAGAAAAATCTGTTCAGTGCAGTGGGGCTAAGTGCATGAGCGTGGAATCAGAGCTGAGTTTCAACCCCATCTACCTACTTCTTAGCTTGTGATCTTGGACATGGTACATAACGTCTCAGTGACTCAGTGTGTTTATTGGTAAAAATGGGGGAAATAATAGAATCTATCTGTATTAGTTTGCAAGGGCTGCCACAATAAAGTACCACAGACATGGTGGCTTAAACAATAGAAATGAATTCTCTCACAATTCTGTAGGCTAGAAGTTCGAGATCAAGGGATGGTCCCTACATATCTGGTTTCTTCTGAGGCCACTTTCCTTAGCTTGTAGCTGGCCATCTTCTTCCTGTGCCCTCACTTGGTCTTCCCTCTGCACCCTTTTGTGTTCAAATCTTTTCTTATGAGAAATCAGCCACATTGGATTAGGGTCCACCCTAATGAGTTCATTTTACCTTAATTACGCCTTCAAAGACCCCATCTCTAAATGCAGTCACATCCCGAGATCAGGGCTTAGGACTTCAACATATGCATATCGGGGGCATATGACTAAACCCATAAATGCTACCTCATAGGGGGATGTGGGGACTGAATGGAATCGGGAATTTGGAAAATTAGTGGTTTATGGAATCTTAGTGAGTCTTCAGCCAATGGAAGCTCTTATTTTCATTCATCACAATTAATATGCATCATGAGGGAGCTATTGCAGTGTGTGGAAGAACACTGGAGGGACATACACGCAGGGTTTGAGGGGTTCCCGGGTGGTTCTGAGCAGCCCCGTTGGGGACAGTTGGGCAGTTTGGTCACTGCGCAAACCCAGAGGCTGGTGTTCATGTTGTTGTTATTATCATTTTCAATTTGCACACTGATGAGAGACATTTTTCTGGCAGATGTCAGAAGAAAGAGCACCTTTTCTGAAATCCCCACAGAGGCTCGGTAAGCCCAGGGCAGTGCTGCTTCCTAGCCTGACACTCAGGTTGAAGAATGCCATGTGGAGAACAGAGCCAGGCACACAGTCAGTGCTCAACACAGCTGTGCTGGACAAGTGCCCGCCAAGGGTCCCTCTCCTGGCTATTCCACCGGAATGCAAATTGCACGAGGGCAGGGGCACTGTCCCAGTTTCCATCTCGGCCATTGATGTGTTTCAGCCTCTACACAGTTTCTGGCACATAACAGGTGCTCAGCAAATATTTGTTGAATGAAGTCAATGGATCAGTTATAGCATTGTTTTTTCCTGTTCATTTAACAAGTCTTCTGCAAAATGCGTAGAGACTCAGGATGGGGGCACACTATCTATTGAACACTACCGTGTGTCAGCTGCTCTCTCACTCACTGTAGCCTTTATGCTTCCCTGTCCTGTTTCCTATCATCACAGCCCTGGAGGGTGGATCTTTTCCTGGAAAGGAAATGCACTGTCCATCAGAGCCAGCCGCCCCAGCTCTCTGAGCCTCCGTTCCTTTTGGCTGGAAGTACTAGATAAAACGGCTCAGCAGTGTGTCATGCACATAGTAGGTGCTCAAAAAATGTTACTTAGCCTTCTCCTCTTTCTCACCCCAGGATGGCTGGAATAATTCTCTCCATTCCAGCCATCAGCATTTCAAGCCCTCTCTTCATCCAGACGGCCTCACTGTTTATTCCTGGGACTTCAGAGGTGAAGGAAAAGAATAGAGCCGAGTGGAGGAAGAGGAAGGAGAAGGAGACCCCACCAAGGCCATGGGACAGGGCCTGAGGAGCCAACTCCTGAGCCAACACCCCCACCCTTGCAGGCTCAGGGACCTCCCATGCAGCAGTCAGGGGTCACAGGTGGCTTTGGGGATAGATAAATGTGACAGCTGCCTGGGCTCCAGGCCTGGAGGAAGCATTGAGCATCTAGGGCCTAGAGCTGAATGGGCCCTTTCTCTTTCAGTAACAAACACATCCCTTGTTTGTAGGTTTGTTTGTGTGTTTGTCTCCCCAGGCTGTTTCTGTTCTCCTTCTCCTCCCACACAGCTCAGCCTCAGGCAGGCAGCTCCAAGAGCCCGGGGCTTCAGCACTTCCAGAGCATTGCTCATCTCTCCTCCAGCCAAGTACAGAGAGCATCTGGGGATCAAAAGAGAAGGGGGGTCTTCAACGGGTCCAAATCTACTTGGAAAAACAACCTGTCTGCTGAACTGACCTTAGGGAGCCCTTAACAAAGCGCAGGCACCATACTGGGTTTAGGCAGATAATCCTCACAGCAGTCCTTCAGGGCCGGGCTAGTTAGCCACACTTCAGATTGTGTCCCCCTCTAGCTTCAAGCTCTTCAAGGCTCCACTTTTCTCACCAGATGAGGAGCTTGAGGCATAGAGAGCTCAATGCCTTTTCAGTTACAGTGGTTGAATCTGACCCCTGGACTCTCTACCCTTCTGCCTTGGGTGAGGATCCAGGCTCAGTACCCTCCTGCTTTGGGTGAGGATCCAGGCTCCGTACCCTCCTTTCTTGGGTGAAGATCAAGAATCAGTACCTGCACCTCCCAGTTAAGCTTCCAGCTCCATCATCCTTTTCTTTACTACCACACCACTGGCACCTAAGTGCTACTATGCTCTCTGGGCCTCATTCCCCTCCTCTGTAAAATGCAGACAGCAACAATCCTACCTACCTCAGAGTCTGTCTTCAGGATGAAATGTTTTAATTCTTAGGAAGCACTGAGACCATGGCTTGGTCAAGAGAGTCCAGCTGTTCACATTTTCTCATCTTTGAAAGAACAGCTCAAGGAGATGCTGTTGTTATTCCCATTTTACAGGTGGGGCCACTAAAATGCAGGGAAATTAGGTAACTTGCCCAAGGGCATCGCACTGCTAGGAATCAGAGGTGGCATGGGGGTTGGCTCTTTCTTGCCAAGGTCCCATACTGAAGTCCGGACAGGATGGAGGTAGAACCAGGAAGTCATGAGCCTGGATAATGACCAGAGGAAATCAGAAAGCTGGAGAACTTTTAGGTCATTCCACATGTTCAGATTTGTGAGGACCAGAGGCAGAGGAAGGCTGGGTGCCTAGATGTCTCAAAGGAGAAACTGATGTACTTGGTTGACTTGCAAACTTTGAGGGAGTTAGAGGAAGTCCTGATGTCAGCACCCCTGTGCCTTCTTTTCTGTTTCCCTGCCAAAACCAACACAGCAAGCATCCCCGAGTCACTCAGAAGCCTTGGACTGATGTGGCTCAAGTATCAGTGAACACTAGAAACTATCCCTCTCCATTTCTCTTTTTTTTTTTTTTGAGATGGAGTCTTTCTCTGTCACCCAGGCTGGAGTGCAGTGGCGCGATCTCTGCTCATTGCAAGCTCCACCTCCTGGGTTCACATCATTCTCCCTCCTCAGCCTTCCGTCCGAGTAGCTGGGACTACAGGTGCCAGCCACCACACCTGGCTAATTTTGTGTGTGTGTGTGTGTGTGTGTGTGTGTGTGTTTTAGTAGAGATGGGGTTTCACCGTGTTAGCCAGGATGGTCTCGATCTCCTGACCTCGTGTTCCACCTGCCTCGGCCTCCCAATCCATTTCCCTTGAGTTTCCTTCTCATGCTTCCCACACAAGGCCGGGCTCACTGGCTGCTTTCTTCTGATGGAGACTTCCTATCCCCCACCCCTCCCTCTTCCAAAGCAATGGGGCAAAACAGTGGGGCTATGGGCTGCCAGCACTGTGCTGTGCAAAACACAAGGCCTCCTGATTAAGGTGAAATGGTGTCGTTGTCTGGGATAAATACCCGAGATCTTTTGTCTCAAGGCCACAGAAAACTAAGATGCGGATACACAAAAAGTGAGGTTCAGAGCGGAAGTTTAATAGGTGAAAGAAAGGTAAGAGCTCTCTCTGCTGCAGAGAGAGGGGTCTGGAGAAAGGGGTTGCCGCTTTGGCCGTGAAATGCAGGTTTTATAGATGAGCTTGAGGAGGCGGTGTCTGATTTACATAGGGCACGAAAGATTGGTCAGACCAGGTGTGCCATTTGCATAGTGCATGAAAAACTGGTTAGGACTAGGTGTGCCGTTTGCATTGTGCACGAAGAAGCTGGCCACCCCAGCCTAATATTTTATTGTGCAGATGGGTTTTCTACCTGGTCTGCGCCAAGTTGCCTGTTCCTTTGCTGTGCATGTGGTGACAAAGAAAAGGGAAGATGGAGCCTCCATGTTGAACATACCTGGCTTCCAGGTAGCCTTTTTTTATTGGTCCGGCTGCCGGCATTCACCTGTGCAAGTTTGCAGCTTGCTTACCTACGTTTGCAGCTCAATTTCTCAGGCTCCTCTTTGTTAGAAAGGAAATGATTTGGGGGTTGTTTTTTGTTAAAAAGTAAACTTTGCCAAGGACTCTTTTGCCCTTACTATCTGCCTAAATTATTTCTTTCCATCTCCTCTATCAAAGGCAAACGTGCCAAGGCCTCTCCAGTTCCTTGAACACACCCTGGGGGCTCGCCCAGGCTCCGAGAGAAGCATGCCCAGAAAAGCATATATTCTTCAACCAGGCAGGGTCTCCCAAGCAGATTCTGCACGTGTGATGCTTCTGCTCTGGGGTGGGGAAGGAGGGCAGGAATAGGTGGAGAATGTGTGTAAGTGGGGACTCAGGCTTGGCTCATGAGGGAAGATGGAGTCAGCACACAGCTCTCCAAGGGTAGGTCTTAGTACTCCACTTGGTGGTGCGGGTAGTCTTGGGCAAGCTGCCGAGGCTTGTGAGCCTCAAGGTCCTCTTTGGTGAAATGAGAGCACTGGGATTCCGGGCTCACTTCACCACCTTTCCTCCTAAACTCTGAGCGTCTAAGTACTGCAGACTGCAACTCCATCATCCCCCTATCCCCAGGGCCTGGGCCATGCCAGGTACCCCATTTACTGGCACTGTTGAGTGCACAGTGCATGCCAGGCATCCCACAAGGACCTTCTCATGTTACCCTCACTGGCCCAGTTGGTATCTCCGTTTTACCCATGACAAGGCAGATGCTTGGAGAGGGGAGGGGAAGTCAGCATGCCCCAGATGGAGTTAGGACATGGTGGCCATCAAATCACAGCCGGGCTGATGCCTTCAGAACCTGCCAGCTTAACCTCCCCGCTACACTGGTACTACATGTGTTCAATAATTACTTATCGAACTGATGGAATTCAATGTTCAACTGAGGCAGTTGAGAGAAGGTGATGTATATAAAGAACCTAAGGCAACATGTGGTATTCAGTAGGAGTTTAATAAATAGTGTGTAGCTCCTCAAAGGAGCTGCCCTTTAGGGCTGTTGGCAGATTTTCTTGAGATAAAGCCATGTATAATCCAACACCCCAGAATGCTCAATAAATGCATCAAGTTCAAGTGTTCTGACTTAGCCCCGGAGAGGCTGAAAATCCAGTCCAAGAACATCTTTCCCACTGAGAAAAATGGTTGCACAGGCTGTTTGCCTTACTCAACTGTTTTGTCTGAGCCTGAAGTACCACCATAGGCACAGTTGGGAGGTGAAGGCCAAGTCCTGGCAACACTTCTCACTGGTTTGAAATTCTGAGCTTTGGCCACAGAAGCACCATGTTTTCTGGGAGTAGCTATTGCCTGGAGAGAATGTGGTGAAGGAGAGAATGTGGTGAGGGCGAGACCTCACCCTTCCCTCAGCAGTTTCAGGAATAATAACACACAACAGCCCATGATGATGGAATCTATTATTAAGACTGTTCTAAGCACTTTGCATGAGTCCACTCCTGGGTGAGATAAACACTATTCTTTTCTTTTTTTTTTTTTCTGAGACAGGGTATCACTCTGTCATCCAGCTAATTTGTGTATATTTTGGTAAAGGCGGGGTTTCACCATGTTGGCCAGACTGGTTTTGAACTCCTGACCTCAAGTGATCCGCTCAGCCTCCCAAAGTGCTGTGATTATAGGCATGAGCCACCACACCCGATAATCACTATTCTTATTCCCATTTGTAGATAAGGAAACTGGTACGGAGAGGTCAGATAATTTGCTGAAGGTCACACAGCTAGCAGGCAGTGGAGCTGGGTGGGGTTTGAACTTGGGCTTTCTGGTTTCATAGTGTTCTCTAGTAACCCTTCTACCCTGCTGCCTTCCACAACCCAGCCTGTAGCCAATTCTTCTGTGGTTAAGGGAATCGTTTTGCATGGTACTAATAGACGAACATTCCTTGTTCAATGTTATTCTTTTTTCTGAATTTTCAAAGCAACTTTTTATGGGTCCAGAGACGAGTAAGATACCTTCACTGGCCCTTGAAGGACTTATACTCTACTGGAGAAGGAAAAATGAGGCCATAATTTCACTTTCTCCTTTTGCCAGATTATGAAATATCAGGAGAGGCATGAAATTGACCCAAGGTCCCACAGGCAGGGAGGGGTAAAGTTGGAATTCTAACCCAGGTCAGGCTGCCTCCTTTCCATGCTCCCGAGCCACTAGAGAATGTACTTTGGCAGACACGACAGCTGTGTGCTAATATTTGACGGGCCCTTGAGGGGAAGAAGTTCTGCCTTCTTCTCTGGGATTCCAGAGGGGAGGACTACATCCTTGGTTGGAATTTAGAGGGAACAAACAGAGATCTAATATGGAGAAGACTTTTCATGGAGGGGAGCTCATGTATTTCTGAGGAATGCTTGCGTTTCAGGGACTACAGTGTATCTCTGGTGGTATAGAGAGACTAAGAATCCAGCCCCAGGTTAGCTCAGGACGAAGGAATGCAATATCTTCTTGCGTCTGTTTCTGTCCTGTCTGGAATTGAAAGTGCTCTAAGGAAAATACCCAAGGCACTCATGTTTCCCCACGCAGCAGGCAGCAGACAGCATCTTGATTGGGATAATATTATTCTGTAGGTTCCTTCCATGATTTCCTCATAAATTCACCCTCATGAAAATCCAAGAGGAGTCCAGTGTTTATGTAAGACCCTGATCTTATTCTTCTTCCTCTTATGAAGTTAGATTAAATTAGTTAAGAAATGAAGAAAAAAAGAATTAAAAAATATTTCATCTCCTTTTCTCTGCATGAGTAAGTATGTTTGCATGAAAAATAACAAAATGAATCAAAGAAGGAAGGAGGAAGAGAAGGAAAGAAAGATTGATTCATGTTGCTGGGAAATGAATACATCTTAAGGAGAAAAATAGGCTGGTGTGGTAAGCCTACCCACTGGATAATGTCCATCAGAGATCGGGCAGCTGCAGAAGAACCAGTATTCACTTTCCTGTTCTCAGCTTAATGATCTGGTTAGGGAATACAGCCTCCATCAAATCTGGGATTCTAGAATCATACACGAATTGCTGTTTATTTCCTCCCTCTTGAAAATGACCTTAGCGATTGCCCCCACAGGATTTAGAATCACACACACACCTGAATTTCAATACTGGCTGCACTTCTTGGTGACAACAAGACTTTGGGAAAGCCGTGTCATCCCTCTGCATCTTGGCTCCTCCTCTTGTGAAAAGGAAGGAGCAGTCACACCTCTCCATGAGATCATGTGAGGGTGAAATGAGATTGCATGTGAAATGCTCAGGAAATGAGCTTGGCTCATGATAAATGCTTTTAAACAAAGTTATTTCCTTTCCTCTCTTTTAAGAAACTTTCCTAATTGGAGTTTTTAAATTGTGAAACAATTTCATTGTGTTTAGTTAAACAGTACAAAGTCTACTTCAAAAAAAAGTTGATAACCTTTTTGTGGCAGGGAATGCTATTTGGCCATCCAACATCCATTATTCATTTCTGTGTTAGTAATAAAACTATTATACTATCTGGGCTGCCCAAATACCATGCCATACAACAAGATACAATACAATATATCACAGTTACTGTGGCCAGCTAAAATAAAACTACATTTCCCAGCTTCCTTTGCAGCTAGGCATGGTTGGTGGGACTTCTGGGATAGCTCCCTGAAAGAGGCATAAACTGTTTCTTCCTTGCTCCTGCCTGGGCATGATACTGCAAGCACTGGCTGTCATCTTAGACCACAGGTGGCTTGAGGATGGAAGGATGTTGTTAAGGGCAGTGGAACAGAAAGAGACAGAGCCTGAGTGATGACCTAGAGCTGCAGCTGTATTAGTGCAGGACCATCTATTTCTGAACTTCCTTTACAAGAGAAAACTAAACTTCCTCTTTACTTCAACCACTTATTTTGGGGATTTCTGTTGTAGGAACCTGAATCTAATTATAAGTGATGACATGTCTTTTCCTTCTAGTCCCACCTCTTGACATAACTGGCATTAACAATTGTGTTTTTCTACATGTTTCTTTATGCTCATAGCAAAGATATATTTATGTACACACTTGTATAAAATGGTATCATGCTCTATACCATACTTTTTCATTGCTTAATCATATACATTTCAAGGTAAAATTTCTAGATCAGGGTATGCAGTTTTCTAACCTAATCCTTTTAACATTAGGCTATAAAATTATAGTATGGATACATTGTAATTTATTTTATTTTTTTAAAAGTTCCTCAAATATGTCAACTTTATTGTTTCTCTATACACACATTTATTTGATAATGAATATTGCAAAAATAATAGCACATCAAAGTTTCCTTTTATTGGTATCCAAATTTTTGAAAACCGGAAAATCTAATTATTATGCTCTAGCCCAACTACCCAATGTTTTCATTACATTCTTTTCCCACAAGTGACCTTGAATCAGATTCTTGATATTGGGTTTCGTCTCACTGACTTTAGACTTCTAAAATACATGGGAACACTTATGTCCTTTTGGTATTTCTTTGGGTCAAAACAGTGAGTAAATGTAAAGTATACTGGGGTTATTCAAATACATTCAAACTACCTACACAGGTCTCTTAGACATCACTGATTTCATGGTAGGAAGGAAAAAAAAACAAGAAGAAAAATGTATCATATAACTCATTTTCCTTTTTTTTTTTTTTTTTTTTTTTGAGATGGAGTCTCGCTCTGTTGCCCAGGCTGGAGTGCAGTGGCCAGATCTCAGCTCACTGCAAGCTCCGCCTCCTGGGTTTATGCCATTCTCCTGCCTCAGCCTCCTGAGTAGCTGGGACTACAGGCGCCCACCACCTCGCCCGGCTAGTTTTTTGTGTGTTTTTTTTTTAGTAGAGACGGGGTTTCACCGTGTTAGCCAGGATGGTCTCGATCTCCTGACCTCGTGATCCGCCCGTCTCGGCCTCCCAAAGTGCTGGGATTACAGGCTTGAGCCACCGCGCCCGGCAGAACTCATTTTCAAAATTATTTGTATACAGTCCATCCTACCATAGAGTAGTTTTCTCAACCTGCTACATAAAATTGCCAGCAAGAAAGAAAAGGGTGAGAATAAGCTTTCTGGCTGAATTGGTTCGGTGCCATAATTCCCTATTCTAACATTCTCAGAAGAATCCCATCTGTGATACACACAGAAACCACAGCCACATTTGAATGGTTCACGTTTTGATCATTCTGAACTCCCTTAGGCCCAGTGTTTGTTTTCTTCAAGCCTAGGAAACCTGCTGAGTGACACGTATCTACATTTTAACATCATTTCTTTCCATACAGATAGCAATGTTCTTACTCCCTCCTCCTGTAAGGTAAGCCATCTCTGATGTCCTAGAAGATCATTTTTCTTTTCTTCTGTTGTTGGAGTGAACCTTCTGGTAGAGAGGAAGGGAATTTGATACCAGAGTTGAGAAACAAGTTTAAGGTTCTTTATCAATGTCTCGGAGCAGAAGTTATGAGAGGCCCTGAATTGTCCTGGGAATTCTCTTCAGTGAGCATTTTTGAAGGCTTTGGGATCAAAGTTGGGTTAAACCTCTGTGATGGGTCCATTGGCAATTTAGACACAGCACTAAGCTCCTCTTGGGTCTTTGGAACCCAGCAGAAACCGATATCAGATTTTCAAATTGCCACAAGATAACATGGAAAGAAATCTCTAGCCCAGAAAGACCCTGAAAACCCAAACTCCAACAAATGATAGTGAAAGAGCTGACCTGAAAATTTAGGTCCAGTCTCCTCTGAAAATACAGGTAAGCCAATTATATGTCGTGATTCATTTAATAATTGTCCTATTGCTATACTGAGAAGGTTTCTAGTTGTTTTTCAACTAACGTAAACCTTGCTACAATAGACATTTGGTACAAATAGCCTTGACAATAATGCTTTTATTTTTTAGCACAGATGTCCACAGTGGGGTGACTAGCTCCTTTCCCTTTTACGTCTCCTCTACCCCTTCCTTTTATAGATGAGGCAAGAGAGGTCCTGAAAGATGGTGTGCCAAAGACAACAGAGAAAGACAAAGCCAACAATGGCTCCAGAATCCTTCTGATTAGAATCTGAGGTCCACACCCCTATTTTCCTGTATTTTGTAGCAGTAAATATTTGTTGAAAGAATATGCTAGTAATCTTTATTAAAAACTGTTCCACTAATCTCTGCTTGAACATATCTGATGAAAAAGAGAGTATCAACTGCTAGAATGTTCTTCCTACATTGTGTTCCAATCTAATTTCTTGAAACTTCACTTGCTACTCTCTGTTCTGACTTCTGGGGTACTGGAGAACTGGTTTACTTCCCCAAAGGACAGGTAGGACTCACGAAGGCAGGCACTTGGTGATAAAGGCATTGAAGATTGTCTCTTTGGGGCTCTCCACACTTCTCACATGTGGCGTGTATGCTATGGTTAGGTAAGGAACATGGCTTTGAGGATGCAAAGACAAATAAGACATGGTCTTTGATCTCAACATAGTTACTCTCCAGAGTTTGGGGGACATCTCGCAGAGGTGTGGCTTATCCTCTGACAAACTCAGCTTTGGGGCGATCTGGGAACCCAGTGTGATGGCCACAGGGCATCACTTGAGGAATGTTCAGAGGGAGGAGAGGGATGTTTGGAGAGAGAAGAAAGCATGCTGTTGGGGCTAAAAGGTCATCTGAGAGACATAACTGGAAATAAAGTTGGATGAGGAAGAGGGCAGCCTGTTCTCACCCAAAGGAAAAAATCAATTCCGCTCTAAATGTTGATTTGCTTTTTCTGGAAATATTCCTTACTCAAAGGCACAGTCAGTCACATTCTCATGAGTCCCTCTCTCTCGCTCTCTGAGATAATTTAGAAAAGAACCAGAGAAAGCACAAGCTCTAGCTGCTTTTCCCTCCCAACATTCTAAGAAAGTCTTCTTGACTTGGTCATTACTGAGAGAGATCACAGCAATTAAATTTTCCTCTTATTAAAACATTAGGTAATTTGGTGGCGAAATAAAAGTTAAAAATGAATGGTCAAAATCTGTAGAAATTAAACCTTAAACAGCAAAAGGCAGGCAGGCAGCACTTTGGTGTAGAAAGAGCGTGAGGTATAAAGCAGGGGGCATTGAGTTGGAATCCTAACTCTGTCACCTGTGGCTGGGGAATCTGACTGTGTCACTTCTCCTTGCAGTTTCATTTTCTTGTTGTGGAAAGAGGACAGAATGGTACCTACACAAAAGATGTCTGCAAGACAGTAAATAAAATAAAATAACTTCCATAAAATGCTTAGCCCACTGGAGGTGGCAAGTGCCTGTGGACTTTCCCCTTGCTTGTATTTCCACCTGTCATGGTTTGGGCACATACACAGAACATTCTCTCTGTTTTTCCTGGGTGGCTGAGGTCCTGCTTTAATTTTCAGAAAATAATACATGAAGAATATGGATCAGAAAAGGCACAAAACTCTACACAGTTCTCAGGGGTCCAAAGTTTCTGCTATGGTCTAAATGTTGGTGTCACCACAAAATGTATATGGTGGAATCTAATACCCAATGTGGTAGTTTTAAAAGTTAAGGCCTGGCCGGGTGTAGTGGCTCACGCCTGTAATCCCATCACTTTGTGAAGCCGAGGTGGGTGAATCACAAGGTCTGGAGTTCAAGACCAGCCTGGCCAACATGGTGAAACCCCGTCTCTACTAAATATACCAAAAATTAGCTGGGTATGGTGATGGGTGCCTATAATTCTAGCTACTCGGGAGGCTGAGGCAGGAGAGTCTCTTGAACGTGGGAGGCAGACGTTGCAGTGAGCCAAGATCATGCCATTGTACTCCAGCCCAGGTGACACTGTGAGACTCCATCTCAAAAAAAAAAAAAAAAAGTTAAGGCCTTTGGGAAGTGATCAAATCATGACGCTTTCAACCTCATGAATGAGATTAGTTCCCTTAAAAATGGGGCTCAAGTGAGACCCTTTGCCCCTTCCACTCTGTGAGGACACAGCAAGAAGTTTCCATTGATGAGGAATGGGCCCACACTAGACACTGAATTTGCTGGTGCCTTGAAATTTTTAATTTATTTGTATTTTTTATTTTTATTTTTTTGGAGACAGTCTTGCTCTGTTGCCCAGGCTGGAGTGCAGTAGTGTGATCTCGGCTCACTGCAGCCTCCACTTCCTGAGTTCAAGCAATTATCCTGCCTCAGCCTCCTGAGTAGCTGGGACTACAGGTGCATACCACCAGGCCAGGCTAATTTTTGTATTTTTAGTAGATATGGAGTATCACCAGTTCATCATGTTGACCAGGCTGATCTCAAACTCCCGACTTCAGGTGACCTGCCCACCTCGGCCTACCAAAGTGCTGGGATTACAGGCGTGAGCCACTGCACCCAGCCTCATGCCTTGAATTTGGACTTCACAGCCTCCAGAACTATGAATGATAAATTTTGGTTGTTTACAAATTACCTAATCTAAGGTACATTGTTATAGCAACCTGAATTGACTGGGACAGCTTCTCTTGGGCCTTTGCCCAAATCCAGTGATGCATAGATGGCCCATAAGGTTACCAAGCCAGGAGGGTTGGGCCACAGGTTGGGTTCTTCTATCCTATATTTGGCTGACTGCACTTTATATAAGCCAATAGATGATAGGACAAATGCAATGGATTTAGGGGAAAAAAGGGGAGGGACCTGAGGTCTTGTCCTGGTTCTGCCTTCTGGTGACCTGTGTGACCTGGAGCAAGTCAGTTAACCTGAGTGTCAGGTCCCTGCTGTGTAGAATGGGGTTACTAACCCTCTTCTTACCTCCCTGAAAAATTCTTCACAAATTCGTATGGAATACAACAATGAAACAGTTCAGAAAGTATTCAGTGTTAACAATGCAAAGGTTTCATAGGGACAAACTGCATAGGTGGTGAGAATACCCCATCTAAGGGACCACCAGGGAGTTGAGATTTTTGCCTTTGCTTTGTGGGGAGAATACAGACTGCCCTTGTTCTACCTCAGCCCCCATCAGGCTGTAACTTTGTCCTCTAAGGTCTTGCTCTAAGGTCTTGCTCCATAGGCCCCCCATGGGCTTGGACTATCCCATGCCGGTGATCAGTTAGCAGTCTGACCTCTGCTTTGACAGAGCAGGAGGATTCCAGGTTGTAAGATCTCTGCTTGCTGGGGTGAGGGTGGGTTACTGAAGATCTCAGATAAACAGCTGGTGTCTGCAACAACAGAGCCTCTTGCAGATGATGTCTATAACAACTAGGCCTAGGTACAGCGGCCCTAGTCCTTGGAGTAAGGTGGCTCTGTTACCTTTGTTACCAATACACTTTGTTAACCCTCATATGGAACCAAATGCTGATTGGGAAGCCTTGTTGTTTATATCCTCATAGTGATACTCTTTATTGAAGGCTTGTTCTATGCCAAGTGCTTTTCTTACATTATTTTTCTCATCTGCTCCTCTTGCAGACTTTTGAATTCAGTGGCACTTCTACATAAATTAGTGCTTGACTAGTCATACGTATGTATATTTGAAAACTGGTAGTACATTTTGTGTGAGAAAAGGTTCATTTAGAGTACATGCCATGCCGGGTGCAATACAGCTTTAGGAACCCCTTCCATTACTCTCTAATGTTTTGGCAAACTTTGCCACAGGTCAGTAGAACATACTGATTGTGTTGGTTAGCATATCAGTTTGGCTGCTGTAACATATAGTCCTAAAATAATAATGGCTTAAATAATGCAGAAATTTACATTTCATTAATCTTTCCCATAATGGTTGGGTATGTGGGCCAGGTGAGGTGGTTCACACTTGTAATCCCAGCACTTTGGGAGGCCGGGAGGATCATTTGATGTCAGGAGTTCAAGACTAGACTGGGTAAAACCCCATCTCTACAAAAAAAAAAAAAAAATTAGCCAGACATGGTGGCACATGCCTGTAGTCCTAGTTACTCAGGGAGCTGAGGTGGGAGAATCACCTGAGCCTGGGAAGTCAAAGCTGCCATGATTCGTGATCATGCCACTGCACCCCAGCCTGGGCAACAGAGTGAGACCTGTCTCAAAAAAAACAGAAATAAAAGTTTGGGGAAGTGACCCAGGACTCATACAGTGACTCTATAGTAATCAGCATTCAAGCTTCTTTTGTCTCATTGTTCTAGAATTCTGAATATGTAACTTATATCTCATGATCCGAGATGGCTGCTTCAGTTCCATCTATCATATCATCATTCCATATAATGCGCATGGAGAAAGAGGAAGTTGCACATAATATTTCCTCTCACATCCCATGAATGAGAACTTAGTCCCATGATCTGATTGCAAAGGACTCTGGGAAATGTATATTTTAGCTGAGTGTTCTGCTTAGGTAAAAATTCTGCAATTCTAAAAGAAGCGGAGAACGGATATTAAAGGGCAACTCATGTCTGCCATAGAGGTCAAGATATGAACTTGGAGGCCTGTAAACATGAACGGAAACCCCAGTGCCATAGCTTCCTAGCTGTGTGACCTAGCAAGAGTATATCAGTTATCTATTGCTGTGTCACAAATAATCCCGAAACTTACCAGCTAAAGACAACAAGTGCTTATTATCTCACTGTTCCTACCTGTCAGGAATTTTGGGGGCAGCGTAGCTGGGTGATTCTGGTTCAGGATCTCTCATGGAATGGATTGTAATCATGACATTGGCTGGGGCTACAGTCACCAAGAGGCTTGACCATGGATTCCAGGAAGGCTCATCCACATGGTTGTTAGCAAAAGGCCTCAGTTCCTTACCATGTGGATGTCTCCATAGGGCTGGGTGGGTGTCCTCATGACATGGCTGCTGGCATCCCCACAATAAGAGATCCAGCAGAGAGATCAAAGGGGAAGCCCAGCACATCCTCAGTCTTTAACACCATGTCTTCTGCCGTATTCTATCCATTATAGTCACCATGGGCAGCCCACACTCAAATGGAGGAGAATTTTCAAAAGGCCCCACCTTTTGAAAAAAGGAGGATCAAAGAATTTGTGGACATATTTTGAAACCAACACAGCAAGTTAGTCATTTTTGCTAGCTGAAGTGCAATTTCTCCATCTATAAAATACCAGTAATGCCTGAGTCATAGGGCTGGGGAAGGGTTTTTAGGAGAAAATGCATGCAAAGGAGCAGATACATACTAATTTTTCAGTAAGTGCTAGCTAATGTTGTTCCCCAATTTTCCAAGATAGGCATGGCCTCGCTCTCCCACCACCCACAATGGCCTGTGCAGACACAGAGCACATCTGCAGCACTCATTGCCAAGATATCATTGGAGAGATGCGTTTGTAAAGATCACTTGTAATTGTAAACATAGGAAATTAATTCAAGATCAGTGCTGCAAAGAGTGGGGATGAACATGTCTGTTCCCAGCTATGGCAGCACAGTCATGTCGGGCAGCATAAACACAGCTCATAGCTCACTCCACGTGCCAACTTTGAAATTATGTGATTCGTATATACCATGGAATACTATGTAGCCATAAAAAAGGATGAGTTCATGTCGTTTGTAGTGACATGGATGAAGCTGGAAACCATCATTCTGAGCAAACTATCGCAAGGACAGAAAACAAAACTCTGCATGTTCTCACTCATAGGTGGGAACTGAACAATGAGAACACTTGGACATAGGGTGGGGAATATCACACACTGGGGCCTGTTGTGGGGTGGGGGGAGGAGGGAGGGATAGCATTAGGAGATATACCTAATGTAAATGACAAATTAACGGGTACAGCACACCAACATGACACATGTATACATATGTAACAAACCTGCACATTGTGCACATGTACCCTAGAACTTAAAGTATAATAATAATGAAAAAGAAGAAATTATATGATTCGTGTATGGTGGGGCTGGAGTGGGAAATTTGAAATACTTCAGATTTTGCAAACTGAGAATGTTTTGTCATTTTACATTGCATGACATCAAAATCACAGGATTTGGATTCACTCGGAATGTGATGATATTGTAGGAATTCATGTATCCATTTCTGCTGCTACGTGAATTGTTTGAGGACAGAGACCAGGACCTCAATAACCCAGTTCATCTTTGAATCCTCAGTTTTCTTCATCTGTCAATGGGGATGATCTCACTCACTCACACAGCTGCTGTGATGATTAAATGATCTAATGCAATAAAGTGCTTGGCAGAAATATGTTCCAACTGAGCACTCATTAAGTGGCAACTACTATTTCTTTTTAACTTTTAATTTCAGGAGTACAAGTGTGGTTTGTTACATGTAAAGTTGTATCATGGGGGTTTGTTGTACAGATTATTTCATCACCCAGGTATTAAGCCCAGTACCCATTCGTTATTTTTCGTGATCCCCTCCCTCCTCCCATCCTCCACCCTCCAAAAGGCCCCAGTGTGTGTTGTTCTCTACATGTCCATGTGTTCTCATCATTTAGCTCCCACTCATAAGTGAGAATATGTGGTACTTGGCTTCCTGTTCCTATGATAGTTTACTAACGATAATGGCCTCCAGGTCCATTGATGTCCCTGCAAAGGACATGAACTCATTCTTTTTTATGGCTGCATAGTGGATATGTACCACATTTTCTTTATCCGGCCTATCACTGATGGGCATTTAGGTTGACTCCATGTCTTTGCTATTATGAATAGTGCTGCAACAAACATACCCTTTACTGGTGGTAATCAGAGAAAGTCTTTCCTCAAGGGCTCAGTGGAGACAAAGTCCAGGAGGCCTGAGGTAGGGGGAAGTCAAGGGTAATGGGAAAAAGTGGGAAGTAGACAAAATAGGGGAATCCTTCAAATAAGGACTCAAAAACTGGTATCCATGAGAAGTCAAGGCTCCCAAAGGTCAAGGGTCTAAGCCAGGCCAGCGTCCAGAGCAGGAGCCGACAGAGCCCATGGGAGACAACCGGAAATGGTGGCTGGGCTTGCCTTGGGCTGGGGACCACTCATCTTCCAGCTGCTGTGGCCAGACACAGAGCTGGGTGTCCAGGTCTTGATGTATCCAAGAAGCCAGGGACCACTAGCAGCCCTGAACCCCTCTTCTGGAAGCAGCTGCCCAGGCTTTCTTAAGCTGTAGATTTCCAGGACCTGGCCCTTTCCTGCCATCTTCTTTGGCATGTCTGCAGGCTCTGCAGACCCAGCACATACAAATGGGTCTCCTCCTCAACCTGCCAGCTGGCTTCCTGCCATGTTTTTTCCTTGGCCTGCCGCCGGACCAGCCATCTCCCCCCTCCTGCCTTCTCCCCATGCTTCTGGCCCACCTATCTGTGCCTCATCTCCTGTCACTTTTCTTCTCCCTCCTTTGGTTGGCATGGCTGGCAATGGCCTCTCCTGCTGCTGACCTGTCCTTTGCAGAGCTCGGCTAATGGCAGCTTGGATCACTCCCACCCCCTGCTCCAAGACCTTCTGTGACTTTTTCTGACACACAGCTGGAAAAAACCCAGCAAACCAGGAGGAGGAAGTAGTTTACCTCCCAAAACACTCAGTATGAATTAATCCCCCAGCCCAGAAAACTTCCAAAACTCACCCTCGAAATTCCCCCCTCCCTCCCGTCCGTCCCTCTCTCTCTTCCCCAGGTCTTCGTCACGCTCGGAACCTCTACAATATACCTCATCACCACTTTTCTGCTAAATGGCTATTTATGTACCTATTGATTTTACTCCACTCAACTGTTGCTTAAAGGCTTTTTCTTATCCAACTATGTAAACATGATAAGTATCAGGGCCAATATTCAGAATATTAAGCCCTCTGCAGGAGCGTCCTGACTGAAGAGAAGTCCTGGCTGTTGGATTAACAGAAGTAAAAGATATAAAGAAGAATCAGATGGAGACTTTGGAATGAAAAACTATAAAAACTGAAACAAAAACCCCATCCACGAATGGGCTCAACAGCCTAATTGGAATAGAATCCTAACTTCAGGATTGATCTCCCTCATCTCCTGCACTATACCAATGGCTCCTGAAAATATGGGAACTGGGAATAGCCATCTCTGTACTCTGAGGGGCTAACCCCAGGAGTGGTTCAGTGGAAAGGCTTGCTTAAGTGTTAGTGGAGTTTGATTTTGGCTATGAGGCCACTAACGGGTAGATGAAGCCTCTAGAGAAGTTGAAGTCTCCTTCTCCTGGGTTAACCCAAGGGCAACATGGACCCACCTCCCTGGATGAAGCTATGGCTTCCAATTTAATTCAGCTTGCCCAAGGCACCATTAGAAAGTTTCATCCTTCAGTGGTCCTCCAGGAGATCTCAGCCTGCAGGGAATAGCTTCAAAGATTCCAGCCTGCAGCATTGACAGGGTCATTGAAAAGCATCATATCTGGCCCATGTTTCATCCAGGGAAACTAAGGCACAAAGGAAAAGAGACTTAGCTAAAGATCTATTTGAGTGAGACTGTAACAGGATTAGAATGAAACCTAGGCCTTCCATTTTAAAGTTTTTCTCCACCAACTCCCAGGAGTCCTTATATTTTAAATCATGACTCCTAGTTCCCAGGAGCTGAGCCTGGGTTTGGTAGGAAGGCCAAGGTAGGGAAAGAAGCTGTTTTGCTCTCCATTCATTAAAAACGTATTTACTAAAAACCATATTGTCATTAGAGTTTGTAATGTTTGCCATTGCTGTGTAACAAACCACCCCAAAATTCAGTGGCTTGAAACCATAAGTATTTATTATTGCTCACAAGTCCTTCAGTGGGTGGTTGTGGTCATCTAGTCAGGCTTGGCTGATCTTGGCTGGGTTTTGTGCTAGATCAGCTGGCAGTGGCTGGCATGAAAGGACCTCACTCATATGTCCTGCAGTTGGCTTGCTGTAGGCTGCGGTGACAAAGGTGACTGGGTCATATATCTCTCACCCTCCAGTTGGCAAGTCCAAGCTTGTTTACATGGTAGAGGAAAGTTTCTAAGAGAAGATGAAATGATTCAAAGCTTCTGAGCCCTAGGTTTCAAGCTCCACATCACTTCTACCTCATTCTTTTGCCATAGCAAGTTCCAACGCTGACCATGATTCTAGGAGTGGGGAAATAGATTCTACCGCTTGATGGACACAACAACAAAATCCCAGTGCCAAAAGGCATGGATGCAGGAGGGCTGGACAATTGGGATCACTTTTTTAGTTTACCATGTGGCTGTTCAAAAATTTTGCTTCTATTTCTGTCTGGCTCTTAAGGGCTGTGTGAGCTGTGTTGGTCAATAAATTAGAGTGAATGAAATATGTCACTTCTGGGTGAAAACCTAAAAACCCAGTGTGTGATTCTCTACTTTCCCTTCCTTGTACTGTGAATAGCAGAGGATCACAATGGGGGCCTCCATGACCCCACGTCCGTAAACGACTGGGATAATCAAATTCCATCCCTTAAGCCCTCGGTCACCCACATTACACATGTAGTATGAGTGACAGCTACAACCTTTGTTGCTTGAAGTCTCTGAGATCTGGGAATATTTGTTACGGCATCATAACTTGTTATATCCTGACAGATACAAACCCCTACTATGTGCCAAACACTCTCCCACTGGGCATAAATAAGTGAATAGGAAAGGCACAATCCTTGCCCTTGGTCAGCTCACAGCCTTTTGAGAACAAAATACAAAACAAATGAACAAATAAATGTATACTTATATGCACGTAAATTGTGATCTGTACTGTGAAAGAATAGAATTGGACTGAAAAAGAAATCAGGAATGAGAGGGACTGGGAAAGAGGGGAATCAATGCAGATCATATGGTTAAAGGCAAGCCTCTCTGGAAAGGAAGCCTGGAAGCCAAGACATGGAGGGTGGAAGGAAGAGAGCAGAGGCAGCCTGGTAGCAAAAGTAAAGCATCCTGGGGCCGAATAGTGGGTGAGAAGGCAGAACAGAGTGTGAGAAAGCAGAACAGTGTGTTGGAAGGTGGAATAGAGTGTGCAAAGGTGGAACAGTGTGTGAGAAGGCGGAGAAGTGTGTGAGAAGGCAAAACAGTGTGTAGGAAGGCTGAAACAGTGTGTGAGAAGGCAGAACAATTTGTGAGAAGATGGAACAGTGTGTGAGAAGGCGGAACACAGTGTGAGAAGGTGGAACAATGTGTGAGANACAGTGTGTGAGAGGGTGGAATAGAATGTGAGAAGGTAGAACAGTGTATGAGAGGGCAGAACAGAGTGTGAGAGGACCAGAGAAGGAAGGGTTGTCTCACTGCAGAAGTGAAAGGAGGCCAAGCAGCAGGGAGAAGTGAAAGGGCACGGTTCCCTAGGATGAGGAAGGAGTGAGGATGGGGCCACAGGACCTCAGAGCCTGTGGAGAGGAGCTTGGGCTTATTTGAGGCACCTGGGCCCCCCAGTGCTCAGGAATGTGAAATGGAGTCCTTTGGGAAGCTTCCCATTTCCTGCTGGGCTGGGTGGGGGGTGGTGCAGCAAGCTGGTCACATCCCTTGTCCTTGGGCACAAGCTCCGGAGATATCAAGGCTCATGCCAGGCCTCACCGCTGCCTCACAGAAAGGGAAGTGTGACTTCCCCACAGTAATTTTGACACAGCACAATAAACACTCCTCTCTTCCTGCTTGGCTGAGGCCCTGGTCAGGTGGACGCTGGCCATAGGCACCTCTCTGTGCTCTAGCCCCACTCTGGATCCTGCAGAGACCAGAGTAGGGGCAGCTGGTGACCAGAAAGCTGCCTGCAGTTGCTCACCCCTGCCAGCCTCCAGCAGGGCAAGAGACGTAGGCCCAGGGCTGGCTGGAGTGACTCAGATGTCCTCCTAAGACACCTAGGCCAGGCCGGACTCTGGGATCCTCAGTGGTGTCCCAGCGAGAGTTTCAGTCCTCCCTCCCCCGTGCCTGCAAGAAAAATAGTGTGTTGTATGGTGCCCATGAAGACCACAGGCCAGCGAGGCTCAGGGCCTGGGACGGGGCTGTGCAAACACGCTCTTCTCCTCCATTTTCTCAGGCTGTGTTTCTGTCCCCGGTGACAGCTCCTGATGCATGACAATGTCCAGGCTTGTGGGTGAGTGTTTTGCTTGACAGTGGGTGGATGGGGGCAGGGAGAGGTGGGGGAAGCACAGACGGGATTTCGGCTGGGGTTTGTGTTCTACTCTTCTCAGTCTACATACCCTCACCGCACACACACACCCCACCACACATCACACCACACACACACCACACAAACCACACCACACCACACACACATCACATATCACACCACATACACACACCACACACACACCACATACATCACACCATATACACCACACACACAGCACACACACACACCACATACATCACACCATATACACCACACACACAGCACACACACACACCACACACATCACACCATATACACCACACACACAGCACACACACACACCACATACATCACACCATATACACCACACACACAGCANACCACACACACACCACACAAGCTATACCACACCACACATACATCACATATCACACCACATACACACACCACATACATCACACCATACACACCACACACACACCACACACACACACCACACACACACACCACACACCACACACATATACCTACACACCACACACATACCACATACAAATAGTCACACAATACACCACACACAACACATACAACACTACATACACATACAAACACACACATATATCACACACCACACATAAATACCCACATGCCATACCACACACTACACACACCCAACACATATACCCACACAGTACACACCCCCTCACACACCACACACATATACCCACACACACCATGCACATACTACACACATACACCCACACACCATGCATACACCACACACACCACACACATACCCTCCCACACACACCACACAGCACACACACCCCCACATAAATACCCCCCCACATACTGCACACACCATGCACATATACCCACACACACATACCACACTGTGCACACACTGCCCACCCACTCTAATCTCTGCCTCCATCTCCATGTGCCATTCCCCTCTTTGTGCCTCAAATCTCCCTCTCCCTTCATCTATAAGGAGACCTGACTTTGGATTTAGAGCCCACCCTTAAATCCAGGATCATCTCATCATGAGATCCTTCATTACATCTACAAAGATACTTTTTCCAAATAAAGATTTTTCCAAATGAGGTTCCAGCAGCTATATCTTTCCATATGAGGTTCCAGGCAGCTATATTTTTGAAGGGTAGCTCCGTTCAACTCACAGGGTCAGTGGGTTTCACTAGACTCCTAAAGGCAGTCTTGGAACTTGAGCCCTATGACTTTTCTCTTGGCGACTCTGCACAAACACACCACAGGTCACAGCAGTAATGAGAGCAGAATGGTACCTCCTGCACTGGGCCCCGCCAGCCACCCTACAGAAGGGACTGGCTGGGCAGGGATTGCAGGAGCTTGCTGCGTTCTCTTTTGCCTCCTCCCCTTGGGGTCCTCGAATATGAGAATGATGTCGTAGTTGCAGCTGGCCCAAGTACCCCACGAACGGTGAGGAAACTGAGGCCTAGCTCACATGAGGAGTCTCTGACCCAGCTGAGGGCCTGGCCAGGGACTGGAACTCTGGATTTTTGTATCACTTGGAGTAGGACCCAGAGGTGAGAAAGTAGTTTGAGAAACTGAAAAAGTTATTGTGGCAGAGGTGACATGGACCCTGGGTGAGACTGACAGGTGGGCTGGGGAAGGCCCCGACAAGGATACCTTGCTATACCCACTGGAACAGCAGGAGCCCCTCACCGGGATTGGCTTCTCTCTGGTGACCTGTCCCATAGAGGGACAGACCCTACCTATCTTCCCAGATCAAAACATGCTTTTGATGGAAACACAATGAACCTGTTCACGCTAAGGCACAAAGGGTCATGGGGACAATCGGAGTTGACCTCTTCAGAGGCGCAGCCTTCTTCAGGAAGTGGACTCTGAGAAGACTCCACCTGCAGGAATCTCCTGAACCCTCTCCCATCCTCTGTCTGCAATGCGTAAGGATGCTGGATTCAGAGAAGGGACGTGACTTGCCAAAGTCGCACAGTGAGTTAGTAGCAGAGTCAAGACCCAAGCCACAAGACTCCTACAGGTATCCTGCACTGTTTCTAGGCAGCAGCCCCTGCACACAGTTCTCCCAGTCCAACAGCTCTCATTCTACAAACAAGCAAGCTGGGGCTGCCGGCTGAACATTGCTTTGTTGGTTTGGGAACAAAACAAAAACAATGCGTTGTGTAGACTCTTGTTTTGCTCACAAGCTGAGATCTCTTGGGGCAGAGTTCTTGCTGGGCCCCTCTGAGTCATTCAACTTCAGGCCATCGCAAGCCAGAGAAGAGAGATGTTTTCTGGGTCTGGAGTGGAATGAGGGTGTCTTCCTCCAGCCCCCCAGTTCCAGTCCTTGGTTCATGGTGCTTGTTCCCAAGGCCACTTCTGTTCTGAGAGTCATTTCAGGAGGAAGGCTATATGGGCTCTGAGGTCTAGAAGAATCAACTTTGTGTCCTGGGATCTCCTTTTCCCGCTGTGTGACCTCAGGTGGATTGCTTAACCTCTCTGCAGTCTCTGGCACTCCCAGCTCAGGGATGCACAGAAGAGAACTTCTGTGGCTTACAGAAGAGAAGCCCCACCCTGCCTGGAGTCAGGAGCAACACAAATCCTCCATGTGAGCCAGTTTCCTCCACTCCACTTCAAACTCAAGGCGGTCCTTTCCTAGTGGTACAAACAGGAACTGAGCAGGCTGGAATGGCTGTTTAAAAGAACTCTCTGGCCAAGAGGGTGTGTCTATACAACTTGGTTCTCTGCCCCCAGGGCTCTGGGAAAAGTTCCAGGCCTGAGCAAGTTTATCAAATTCCTTTCTTTACCCACCCAGCCTTGAATTTCATGGAAAACAAAATAGAGAAGAAAAAAAACAAAGTAGCTTAACATTTGCTTTAGTTATTGCACGGATTTTAAAGTCTCTCAAAGCTGGGTTTCTGCACTTGGCTGTCTCCTAACCGGTTCTCCTGGGTAAGATATTTCAGTCCCTGTGAGCTCAGTTTCCCCATTTCCTGCATATATAATGGGCACAGTGATGAAGCTCCTGCTCTGTGTTGAAGGGCGAGTGAGCCATGCCGGAGAGCATGCAGCACAGCTCTTGGTATGACGTTAGTGGTCACAGTATGACAGAACTGGTTGTTGTTGCTGTGGACAGCCTTTCTCACTCTCTGCCACAGTGTCTTCCTGCAACAATTCTTGGCTCTAGTGCTATTTCTGTGTTCATCCAGAAAGTTCTCGTTCTTCTCCACAAGATTGCTCAGCTGCTCACTTGCTGGTGATCTCAGTCAAAATGCTACTCTCTTTGGGCCACAACTTTCTCCCCTGAACAAGCAGAGGTTTAGTGACCTCTGAGGGATTGTTCGGCTGTGACATCCTCAGAGCCAATGCGGCCTTTGCATATTTTCAGAAAGCTATAACGTCCTTTTCCTCACACATTAACCTCCTCTTCTCCAACCCAAATGGAGCAAGCGCGTGTTTTGACTCTTCAGTATCCACTCCCCCTAGAGTCTGATAAGTGTCAGGCCTCTGAGCCCAAGCTAAGCCATCATATCCCCAGTGACCTGCACATATATATCCAGATGGCCTGAAGCAACTGAAGATCCACAAAATAAGTGAAAATAGTCTTAACTGATGACATTCCACCATTGTGATTTGTTCCTGCCCCACCCTAACTGATCAATGTACTTTGCAATCTCCCCCACCCGTAAGAAGGTTCTTTGTAATTCTCCCCACCCTTGAGAATGTGCTTTGTGAGACCCACCCCTGCCCCCAAAACATTGCTCTTAACCCCACCGCCTATCCCAAAACCTGTAAGAACTAATGATAATCTCACCACCCTTTGCTGACTCTCTTTTTGGACTCAGCCCACCTGCACCCAGGTGAAATAAACAGCCTTGTTGCTCACACAAAGTCTGTTTGGGGGTCTCTTCACATCGACACGTGAGACATTTGGTGCTGAAACCCGGGTCAGCGGGACTCCTTCGGGAGACCAGTCCCCTGTCCTCACCCTCACTCTGTGAAGAGATCCACCTACGACCTTGGGTCCTCAGACCAACCAACCCAAGGAACATCTCACCAATTTTAAATCAGGTAAGCGGCCTCTTTTTACTCTCTTCTCCAACCTCTCTCACTATCCCCCAACCTCTTTCTCCTTTCATTCTTGGCACCACCCTTCAATCTCTCCCTTCTCTTAATTTCTTTTTTTTTTTTTTTTTTTTGAGACAGAGTCTCGCTCTGTCACCCAGGCTGGAGTGCAGTGGCCAGATCTCAGCTCACTGGAAGCTCCGACTCCTGGGTTTACACCATTCTCCTGCCTCAGCCTCCTGAGTAGCTGGGACTACAGGCGCCTGCCACCTCGCCCAGCTAGTTTTTTGTATTTTTTAGTAGAGACGGGGTTTCACCGTATTAGCCAGGATGGTCTCAATCTCCTGACCTTGTGATCCGCCTGTCTCGGCCTCCCAAAGTGCTGGGATTACAGGCTTGAGCCACCGCGCCCGGCCCTTCTCTTAATTTCAATTCCTTTCGTTTTCTGGTAGAGACAAAGGAGACACATTTTATCCGTGGACCCAAAACTCCCGCACCGGTCATGGACTCCGCAAGGCAGCCTTCCCTTAGTGTTTAATCATTGCGGGGATGCTTCTCTGATTATTCACCCATGTTCCATTGGTGTCTGATCTCTGTGGGGACGCCTGCCTTGGTCATTCACCCACATTCCCTTGGTGGCAAGTCAATTGCAGGGATGCCTGCTCTGGCTGCTCACCCACCCCCTTCTCCATGTCTCTACCCTTCTCTTTAAACTTGCCTCCTTCACTATGGGTAATCTTCCACCCTCCATTCCTCTTCTTCTCCCTTAGCCTGTGTTCTCAAGAACTTAAAACCTCTTCAACTCTCACCTAACCTAAAATCTAAGTGTCTTATTTTCTTCTGCAACACTACTTGGCCCCAGTACAAACTCGACAATGGTTCTAAATGGCCAGAAAATGGAACTTTTGATTTCTCCATCCTATAAGACCTAGATAATTTTTGTCAAAAAATGGGCAAATGGTCTGAGGTGCCTGATGTTCAGGCATTCTTTTACACATTGGTCCCTCCCCAGTCTCTACTCCCAATGAGACTCATCCCAAATCTTTCTTCTTTCTCTCCTGTCTATTCCTTCAGTCTCCACCCCAAGCTCTGAGTCCTTTGAATCCTTCTTTTCTACAGACTCATCTGACCTCTCCCCTTCTCCCCAGGCTGCTCCTTGCCAGGCCAAGCCAGGTCCCAATTCCTCAGCCTCTGCTCCCCAACCCTATAATCTTTCTATGACCTCCTCTCCTCACACCTGGTCCGGCTTACAGTTTCGTTCCGCAACTAGCCCTCCCACACCTGCCCAGCAATTTCCTCTTAAAAAGGTGGCTGGAGCTAAAGGCATAATCAAGGTTAATGCTCCTTTTTCTTTGTCTGACTTCTCCCAAATCAGCTAGCATTTAGTCTCTTTTTCATCAAGTATAAAAACCCAGCCCAGTTCATGGCCCATTTTGCAACAACTCTTAGACACTTTACCACCCTAGACCCAGAGAGGCCAGAAGGCTGTCTTATTCTCTATGCGTTTTATTACCCAATCCCCTCCCGGCATTAGAAAAAAGCTCCAAATATTAGATTCCAGCCCTCAAACCCCACAAAAGGACTCAATTAACCTTGCCTTCAAGGTATACAATAATAGAGTAGAGGCAACGTATTTCTGAGTTGCAGTTACTTGCCTCTACTGTGAGAGAAACCCCAGCCACATCTCCAGCACGCAAGAACTTCAAAACGCCTAAGCCACGTGGTCAGATGTTCCTTCAGGACTTCCTCCCCCAGGATCTCACTTCAAGTGCCAGAAATCTGGTCACTGGGCCAAGGAATGCCCGCAGTCTGGGATTCCTCCTAAGCCGTGTCCCATCTGTGTGGGACCCCACTGGAAACTGGACTGTCCAACTGGCCCAAGGCTCTGACTGACTCCCTCCCAGATCTTCTCGGCTTAGCGGCTGAAGACTGACACTGCCCGATCGCCTCGGAAGCCCCCTGGACCATCACGGACGCTTTGGTTAACTCTTACAGTGGAGGATAAGTCCGCCCCCTTCTTAATCAATACAGAGGCTACCCACTCCACATTACCTTCCTTTCAAGGGCCTGTTTTCCTTGCCTCCATAACTGTTGTGGGTATTGATGGCCAGGCTGCTAAACCTCATAAAACTCCCCAACTCTGGTGCCAACTTGGACAACATTCTTTTATGCACTTCTTTTTAGTTATCCCCACCTGCCCAGCTCCCTTATTAGGTCAAGACACTTTAACTAAATCATCTGCTTCCCTGACTATTCCTGGGCTACAGTCACACCTCATTGCCGCCTTTTTCCCCAGTTCAAAACCTCCTTCACATCCTCTCCTTGTATCTCCCCACCTTAAACCACAAGTATAGGACGCCTCTACTCCCTCCTTGGTGATGGATCATGTACCCCTTACTATCCCATTAAAACCTAATCACCCTTACCCCGCTCAACGCCAATATCCCATCCCACAGCACGCTTTAAAAGGATTAAAGCCTGTTATCACTCACCTGTTACAACATGGCCTTTTAAAGCCTATGAACTCTCCTTACAATTCCCTCATTTTACCTGTCCAAAAACCAGACAAGTCTTACAGGTTAGTTCAGGATCTGCACCTTATCAACCAAATTGTCTTGCCTATCCACCCCGTGGTGCCAGACCCATATACTCTCCTATCCTCAATACCTCCCTCCACAACCCAGTATTCTGTTCTGGATCTCATGATTTATTTACTATTCCTTTGCACCCTTCATCCCAGCTTCTCTTTGCTTTCACTTGGACTGACCCTGACATCCATCAGGCTCAGCAAATTACCTGGGCTGTACTGCTGCAAGGCTTCATGGACAGCCCCCATTACTTCAGTCAAGCCCAAATTTCTTCCTCATCCGTTACCTATCTCAACATAATTCTTCTTGAAAACACACGTGCTCTCCCTGCTGATCGTGTCTGGCAAATCTCCCAAACCCCAACCCCTTCTACAAAATAACAACTCCTTTCCTTCCTGGGCACGGTAGGATACTTTCGCCTTTAGATACCTGGTTTTGCCATCCTAACAAAACCATTATATAAACTCATAAAACCAAACCTAGCTGACCCCATAGGTCCTAAATCCTTTGACCACTCCTCTTTCTTTTCCTTAAAAACAGCCCTAGAAGCTGCCCGCACACTAGCTCTCCCTAACTCATTCCAACCCTTTTCATTACACACAGCCAAAGTGCAGGGCTGTGTGGTCGGAGTTCTTACACAAGAGCCAGGACCGCGCCCTGTAGCCTTTCTGTCCAAACAACTTGACCTTACTGTTTTAGCCTAGCCCTCATGTCTGCGTGTGGTAGCTGCTGCCGCCCTAATACTTTTAGAGGCCCTCAAAATCACAAACTGACTCATAACTCAACAGTTCTCATAACTTCCAAAATCTATTTTCTTCCTCCCACCTGACACATATACTTTCTGCTCTCCGGCTCCTTCAGCTGTACTCACTCTTTGTTGAGTCTCCCACAGTTACCATTGTTCCTGGCCTGGACTTCAATCCAGCCTCCCACATTATTCCTGATACCACACCTGACCCCCATGACTGTATCTCTCTGATCCACCTGACATTCACTGCATTTCCCCATATTTCCTTCTTCCCTGTTCCTTACCCTGATCACACTTGGTTTAGTGATGGCAGTTCCACCAGGCCTAATCACCACTCACTAGCAAAGGCAAAGGCAGGCTATGCTATAGTATCTTCCACGTCTGTCATTGAGATTACCGCTCTGCCCCGCTCCACTACCTCTCAGCAAGCCAAACTCATTGCCTTAACTCGAGCCCTCAATCTTGCAAAGGAATTACATGCCAATATTTATACTGACTCTAAATATGCCTTCCATATCCTGCACCACCATGCTGTTATATAGGCAAAAAGAGGTTTCCTCACTATTCAAAGGTCCTCCATCATTAATACCTCTTTAATAAAAACTCTTCTCCAGGCTGCTTTACTTCCAAAGAAAGCTGGAGTTATTCAGCACAAAGGCCATCAAAAGGCTTCAGATCCCATCTCTCAGGACAATGCTTATGCTAATAAGATAGCTAAAAAAGCAGCTAGCATTCCAATTTATATCCCTCATGGCAGGTTTTCTCTTTCTCATCTGGCCAGTCCCACCTACTCCCCAGCTGAATCTTCCACCTATCAGTCTCTTCCCATACAAGGCAAATGGTTCTTAGACCACGGAAAATATCTCCTTCCAGCCTCATAGGCCCATTCTATTCTGTCATTCATAACCTCTTCCATGTAGGTTACAAGCTGCTAGCCCATCTTAGAACCTCTCATTTCCTTTCCATCGTGGAAATCTATCCTCAAGGAAGTCACTTCTCAGTGTTCCATCTGCTATTCTATTACCTCTCAGGGATTGTTCAGGCCCCCTCCCTTCCCTACACATCAAGCTCGGGGATTTGCCCCCTCCCAAGACTGGCAAATTAACTTTACTCACATGCCCCGAGTCAGAAAACTAAAATACCTCTTGGCCTGGGTAGACACTTTCACTGGATGAGTAGAGGCCTTTCCCACAGGGTCTAAGAAGGCCACCGCAGTCATTTCTTACCTTCTGTGGGACATAATTCCTCAGTTTGGCCTTCCCACCTCTATCCGGTCCAATAACGGACTGGCCTTTATTAGTCAAATCACCCAAGCAGTTTCTCAGGCTCTTGGTATTCAGTGGAACTTTCATACCCCTTACCGTCCTCAATCTTCAGGAAAGGTAGAATGGACTAGTGGCCTTTTAAAGACACACCTCACCAAGCTCAGTCTCCAACTTAAAAAGGACTGGACAGTACTTTTACCTCTTGCCCTTCTCAGAATTAGAGCCTGTCCTTGAGATGCTACAGGGAACTGTCCATTTGAACTTTTATATGGACGCACTTTCTTACTTGTCCCCAACCTCATCCCAGACACCAGCCCTCTAGGCGACTATCTTCCAGTCTTCCAGCAGGCTAGACAGGAAATTCACCAGGCTGCTAATCTTCTCTTGCCTACTCCAGATTCCCAGCCATATGAAGACACCCTAGCTGGATGATCAGTTCTTGTTAAGAATCTGACCCCTCAAACTCTACAACCTTCATGGACCAGACCCTAATTAGTCATCTATGGGACTCCAACTGCCGTCCACCTGCAGGACTCTCCCCATTGGGTTCACCATTCCAGGATAAAGCTGTGTCTGTTGGACAGTCTGCCTGATATCTCCTCTTCCTCCTGGAAGTCGCAAGTATTCTCCCCTACTTCCCTTAAACTCACTCACATTTCTGAAGAACAATATAACCCTTATGAGCCTAATACATCCCTTCATTCTATTAGAGCTATCCATCCTTACCCTACTCTTTGCAACAGGGCTTTATGCAGTCACCCCCACTACTTGGACTGTGTCCCAAAAACTTATCATCCCTACTATATTCTGTCTAGTCATACTCTTATTCACCATTCTCAACTACTCATAAATGACCTGCTCTTGTTTACACTGCTGGTTTACATTGTTTCTCCAAGACATCACAGCTGATGTCTCCTGGTGCTGTCCCCAAACTGCCACTCTTGACTCCCTCTTGGAGTGGATAGACAATCTTTGGTGGCAGGGTACCCTCCAATACTTCCACAAAAGTATTGTGGAAGTTCTATTCTTTACTTTTATACACACTCTTATTCTCATTCCCATTCTTATGCCACTCTCTACCTCACCCTAGTTACCTCCAGCATACTATCAATCTCACCCACTCTCTCCTCACTGCCTCCAATCCTTCTCTAGCAAAGAACTGTTGGCTATGTGTTTCCCTTTCTTCCTGCTTTTACACAGCCATCCCCACTCTCCAGGCCGACTGGGCTACCTCTCCTGTCTCCCTGCACCTCCAAACCTCCTTTAATAGCCCTCACCTTCACCTGCCTAAGGAACTTATTTATTTTGTAGACAGATTTGATGAGAACTTCCCAGACATTTCATACCAACAAGCTGCCACACTTCTCCGCGTCTACTTATGGCACCTTTCTCCTTATGTCGATTCCACCCCCATCATATTTGGACCCCAACCACAAAAACAACTCTCCCTGTTGCCACTCCTTTATGCATCTCCCGACGACAGCTTACTGGAATCCCTTTAGGCAACCTTCCGCTGTCCAAATGTTCCTTTACTTTATCTCAAGAACCCAGCCACACACACTACAAACAGATGGGAGCATTCCAACTTCACATTACTGATAAGCCCTCTATCATTACTGATGAACTCAAAAACATTGGCAGTCACTATTGTTTAAGAAGACACCTACCCTGCATCTCACTCCATCCTTGGCTACCTTCCCCCTGCTCGTCTGAATCTCCTCCTAGCCCCTCCTCTTGCTTGCTTATACCCAGGCCCATGAATGGCAGTGAAAGGTTACTTGTAGACACTATGCACTTTCTTGTACACCATGAGAACCGAACCTCTCCCTCTACACAGTTGCACCATCAGTCCCCATTACAACCTCTAACGGCTGCTGCCCTTGCTGGATCTCTAGGATTTTGAGTGCAGGACTCCTCTGTCAGTACACCCTCTCACCGTTTCACTTTACATTTCCAGTTCTGCCTGACAAAAGGTCTCTTCTTTTTATGCAACTCTTCCACCTACATGTGCCTACCCGCCAACTGGACGGGCACATGTACTCTAGTCTTCCTTACCCCAAAATCCAGTTTGCAGAAGGGAACGAACAATTGCCTGTCCCCCTCGTGACATCAACATGACAAAAAAGAGTCATCCCACTAATCCCTTTACTTGTGGGTCTAGGACTTTCTGCCTCCACTATTGCACTCGGAACTGGAATAGCAGGCATCACCACTGCTACCACAACATTCCACAGCCTCTCTAACAACTTCTCTGCTAGTATTACAGACATATCAAAAACTTTATCTGTCCTCTAAGCCCAGGTTGACCCTTTAGCTGCAGTTGTCCTCCAGAACCGCTGAGGCCTCAATTTACTCACTGCTGAAAAAGCAGGACTTTGTATATTTTTAAATGAAGAGTGTTGTTTTTACCTAAATCAATCTGGCCTGGTATATGACAACATAAAAAAGCTCAAGGATAGAGCCCAAAAACTCGCCAACCAAGCAAATAATTGTGCTGAACCCCCTTGGGCACTCCTCTCTAATTGGAAGTCCTGTGTACTCCCAATTCTTAGTCCTTTAATATCTATTTTTCTCCTTCTTTTATTCGGACCTTGTGTCTTTCATCTAGTTTCTCAATTTATACAAAACCACATCCAGGCCATCACCAATAATTATATACAACAAATGCTCCTTCTAACAACCCCACAATATCACCCCTTACCCCAAAATCTTTCTTCAATCTCTCCCACTCTAGGTTCCCACGCCACCCCTAATCCCACTTGAAGCAGTCCTGAGAAACATTGCTCATTATCTCTGTATACCACCCCCCAAAATTTTTGCCACCTCAACACTTAACCACCATTTTGTTTTATTTTTCTTATTAATATAAGAAGATAGGAATGTCAGGCCTCTGAGCCCAAGCTAAGCCATCATATCCCCTGTGACCTGCATGTATACATCCAGATGACCTGAAGCAACTGAAGATCCACAAAAGTGAAAATAGCTTAACTGATGACATTCCACCATTGTGATTTGTTTCTGCCCCACCCTAACTGATCAATGTACTTTGTAATCTCCCCTACCCTTAAGAAGTTTCCTTATAATCTCCCCTACCTTAAGAAGGTTCTTTGTAATTCTCCCCACTTCGTACATTCTCAAGGGTGATTCACCTCCTGCCTGCAAAATATTGCTCCTAACTCCACCGCCTATCCCAAAACCTATAAGAACTAATGATAATCCCACCACCCTTTGCTGATTCCTTTTTCGGACTCAGCCCGCCGGCACCCAGGTGAAATAAACAGCCTTGCTCACACAAAGCCTGCTTGGGGGTCTCTTCACACAGACACATGAGGCATCAAGAATTTTATTTAAAGAGTTATTCTCCCTCAGTTGTGGGCCAGTTTGGTGGGACATAAGTCAGCATGGGCTACACACCCCTGGGTGAGCTGTCGGTGTTTGGCCAAAGCCAGGCCCTTTACACTATCTTACCAGACTTTGAATCTCTGGCAGAGATATATGAGATGGAAGAATGAACAGAGGTCATTTGTTCCAGTGATTGGCCCCATGGTCATCTGAATACAGCTGCCAAAGATATCCATGTTTCTAACCCCTGGAATCTGTAAATATGTTATTTTAAATGGCAAAAAGCCGGATGCGGTGGTTCATGCCTGTAATCCCAGTACTTTGAGAACCCGAGGTGAGTGGATCATGAGGTCAGGTGTTTGAGACCAGCCTGGCCAACATGGTGAAACCCCATCTTTACTAAAAATACAAAAATTAGCCAGAAGTGGTGGCCCATGCCTGTAATCCCAGCTATTCAGGAGGCTGAGGCAGGAAAATCCCTTGAATCCGGGAGGAAGAGGTTGTAGTGAGCTGAGATCACACCACTGCACTCCAGCCTGGATGACAGAGTGAGACTCTGTCTCAAAAAAATAAAATATAAATAATAAATAAATAATAAAAAATACATAAATGGCAAAACAATTTTGCAGATGTTATTAGGTTAAGATTTGAGATGATGTATTAGTCCATTTGGGCTGCTATAAGAAAATACTTGATACTGGGTAATTGATAAACAGCATAAATTTATTTCTCACGGTTCTGGAGGCTGGGAAGTCCAAGATCAAGGCTCCAGCAGATTCAGTGTCTGGAGAGGGTCTGCTTTCTGATTCATACATGGCAGCTTCTAACTGTCTCCTCACATGGTGTAAGGAGCAAACAGGTTCCCTCAAGCCTCTTTTATGAATCCCATCCATGAAGATGGAGCCCTCATGATCTAATCACCTCCCAGAGGCTGCACCTCTTACTACCACCACAGTAGGGAGTAGGTTTCAACACATGGGTTTTGGGGGAACAAAATCATTCAGACTATAGCAGTTGAGGAAATTATATGGATTGACCTGGTAGACTAATATAATTACAAGGGTCCTTAGGAGAGGGAGGCAGGAGGATCACAGTCAGGGGCAGAAGAAGATGATGCGATTATGGAAGCAAGGGCGAAAAGGGCATTTGACATGGGGGCCATGAGCCAAAGAATGTGGGCAGCCTCTAGAAGCTGGAAAAGGCAGAAAATAGATTCTCTCCTGGAGCCATCAAAAGGAATGCAAACTTGCTGACATCTGGATTTTAGACTTCAGACCTGAAGAATTATTATTGAACAAATTTGTGTTACTTGAAGCCACCAAATTTGCAGTAATTGTTACAACAGCAAGAGGAATCTAATGTAGGCCTTGGTGAGACATTGGCACTGAAGTCCTGGAGCTCCGGATTCCAGCCTTTTCCTGAGCCTGCCAGTTCGGCCTTCTCTTTGATTCTGCAATATTCCTGACGTTGCACTTTGCCTATGCTCCACTGAAGAGCTGCTCTACTGTGCTTGGCCCAGCTGAGCATGTTCTCCACCCTGTGTGGTTCTGTTTGCCCCACCTGGTTGCTCCTTTGGTTGTTTATTTCACATTTAGGTTGGCAGTTCTGACTCATAATAGGTGATAGAGCATGTGTTGATGATGTTTGTTTGGACTTGTTGCAAACACTGAAAGGAAGAATATTATGCTGGATGTAACAAATGCAAGTTTTTGGGTTTCTTAAGCTGCCTTTAAGAAAATTTTAGAGAAAATACAGGAGAAAGATGAGCAGAGTCTGGAATCTTCCTGAGAGGGTTGGCCACAGTTGTATTCATCATGGTAGCTCATAGATCATAGAGGTCGCCCCATTTTTGACTTCAGGGTTTGAAGAGAGCAGAACGTGTGTGACACAGAGAGCTCATGCAAAGGCGGCTCCTGTTAGCTTTGATTTTGTTACTGCTTTCATTTCTGTGAAAGCATTCCTAGTGCTAATGGTCTGAGACTTCAGTTATTTGTTTAACTTAGATATCTCTGGAAATCATATTTTCCTGTGTTCCCCTATCACCATCTTCATTTTGTTGTTGTTGCTGTTGAGACAGGGTCTTGCTCTGTCACTCAGGATGGAGTGCAGTAGTGTGATTACACCTCATTAGAGCCTCCACCTCCTAGTCTCAAGTGATCCTCCCACTTCAGCCTCCTGAGTAGCTAGGACTACAGGCATGTGCCACCATCCGTGGCTAATTTTATTATTTTTTTATTTTTTGTAGAGATGGGGTCTACCTATGTTGCCTAGGCTGGTATCAAACTCCTGGGCTCAAGCAGTCCTCCCACTTCAGCCTCCCAAATTGCCAGGAATATAGGCATGAGCCACCACGCCCAACCACCATCTTTGTGTTTTCCCTGTACCCTTCTCCACTGGCCTCCAGGCTCTTCTTCTCCTCTGGAACAGGAGTGATCTAAGAAACTAGGCCGCTGAACATTAACTCTGCCCTGCTTTACATTCATGAAAGCTTTCTATTGATCTCAGGCTAAAGGTTCAGCCTTTAAGCATGGCTGACCAGGTCTTTCCAGTTCCGTCCCTTCCCTTTCCCACAATGGGCCCCTGACACCTCCTCTTATTCCAGCCACATGAGATGTCTCTAGCTCCCGATCCACTTTGGATTTCCTGTCCTCCAACCCTTTCCTCTGCCCACCATGTCAAGCCCATGAAAATGATAGAGAGCAATGGTTACATGGGCAAGCGTTAGTGGTCATAATCCCTGTTCTTCCATCTCCTAGCAGTGTTGTCTTGGACACAGGACTTAACCTCACAGGGCCTTTGTTTTATCATTGCTCTGATGAGGAAAATAATATAACTCCTTCTGAAGGGTAGGGGTAAGTTTTAATGAATTTTTATAGGTAGGGCTTAGAACAGTGCGTGGTATGTATTATATGATATTCCAGTTGCTATCTCATTTCTTTAGCTAAGAAAATATTTTCTGGTATTTCAAGACTCTGTTCAAATGATAATTCTTCCATGGAAACTTCTTTGAATTCTGCTATTTCACCCTCCCCTTCTGCCAGTGTTTGCTTCATATATTTTGGATCGCTCAAGTTTGGTACACAAATATTTATACTTGTTATATCTTACTGCTGAATTGACCCCATTATCGCTATATAATATCCTTCTTTTTTCTCTTGTGACAGCATTTAATGTCTGTTTTGTCTGATTTTAGTAAACCACTCCTACTCTCTTTGGGTTACAATTTGCATAAAATATATTTCTCTATTCTTTTACTTTCAGCCTATGTGTGTCCTTAAGATCTTAAGTGAGTCTCTTATAGGCAGCATATTATTAGATCCTATTCTAAAAATATCTGTTTGGCCCATCTATGTCTTTTGATTAGGGAGTGTAATCCGTGTGGAACCCTCTTTAACCATTCCTTTCACTGTGAGGGTTCTTGGTGCCCTCAGAGCCTGAACATCTCCCAGCATGGCACTTGAGCTACTAGACTGTTGTATTTGTTTATTCTCAATATTTCATTTAAGTCTGTGGCTCTTTGAGAATAAGAATTTTGCCATTTCTCCAGCCTCTTAGTATAGTGCCTGGCATTTAGCAGCCACTCCATACATTTTATTAAATGAACACTATAGATGAGAATAACAGTAGCTAATATTTATTGAACACTTGGGCTAGGTGCAGTGTGAAGCTCTTTACTTGCATTATTTCTTTCAATTCTTACCACAAACTTATGAAATAGGGACTATGATTATCTCTATTTTACACATAAGGAAACTCAAGTTCAAAGGAGTAAAGAGAATTTTGAAATTTACCCAAACGGAAAATAGCAGACCAGGATTCAAGTCCAGGTCAGCCAATTCCAAGCCTGAGTTTTTACCCACCTCACCACTGCATCAGTTAGCATTAGGGATTGCAGGATATAACAGAAAACCCCAAGTTAGTTTCCTAGACAGGAGGAAAGTTATTTCTCTCTTATGCAAATGAAGCCCAAAGGAATGCAGCCCAGGCTGGCCTGGCCACAGAGCAGTTTCACCAGGAGACTAAGTTTCTGTTTTCTGTGTGCCTCCCTCAGTATACAGCTTCTGTCTTTAAGGTGTCGTGGCCCAAGATGGCTTATATAACTCCAGCCAAACATATATTAGGCACTGTTCTAAGCCCTACTGATAACATCCACATTCCACATCAATGGCAGGGTGGGGCAGATAAGAAGGGGCACTCTTTCCCTTCAAGTTAACTTGCTGGAAATTTTACGAACATTTTTTACTGCTGTATAAGAAATTACCAAAACTTAACAACTTAAAACAACATGCCTGTATTGCATCAGTTTCTGTGAGTTAGGAGTCTAGGCATGGCCTAACTGGGCTCTCTACTTCAGGTTCTCATGAAACTGCAATCCAGGTGACCTTGGCTGTGTTCTCATCAGAGGCTCAACTGGGGAAGTGCCTACCATAATAATAGACTAGTAAGAAATCCACTTCTTTAAAACAGCAGTGATGGAAGCTTTTGCCTATCATAGCAAGTTTACATTTATGTATGCCTGCTGCATTAGCACATCTCAACACACTTATTCTGTCTTTGGCATCCTTAATTTTTGTAGAGGCTGTCTCATCAGTTATAGTCAATATTTTTTTGGGCAATAACACCAAAATCAGGATGTTTCTTCAGTATATTCTTCTTCATAGACTTGTTCTGGCATCAAGTTTTTATTGGGAATGGCCTTGGCAAACTCATCAATTAATTTCTCTGTTGCTTCATCATCAGCAGATGCTTTATGGTTACAAATCATTAAAAATTTAATGTCATGTCTTTTCTCCAAATTCTACAACCATCTTGCTGAGTTTTCACAGTTTCCTTCAATTTGCAGTTTACTGGGATTGATGTTTGCTTGTTTCATGATCACCATACTATTAAGTGGCATGTGTTCACTGCAATGCTGACAGATTCATTTTTTTCAAAACACAACTGAGACCTTCATTTTTAGCTTGATGCTGAAAATTTAGTGTTTTTCTATTATTTTAATGTATGTTCATCACTTTCAGCACAGAACTTTAATAACTTATCATTCTGTTTCTGCAGGTTCTATATGGTAGACATTACAACACCACAGTCTTCTATAAGATATTTCACACTTACAGCATTGTCTGGTTTCTCCAACAGCTTTGACTTTCTGTGCTATAAGCATAAATGCTCTTTTTCTTATCATTCTTATCCATGGGGGTATCTGGAGGCCTTGTTGACATTTTCATCAAGGTCTTTACACCACAGAGCAGAGAATAAGCAAACAAACCATGAGTAATGCATGACGGTCTTGGCCCCACGTGGAGCATCATGGAGAATCTGCCGCTGGTGCCTCCAGCCTGCACATGTGTCAGGTAATTATCCTTTGTGTGCTTGCCTACATGAGAAAATCTGGGCATGCTCGGAAAAGATACATCATGGCTAAACAGGGCTGGGAGGATTTTATTTCCTTTGGGGACACTGACGAAATTGTGTGTTGTGTGCCTGAGTTTTGACTGTGACCCATCATATGAGGTAAGGTGTAGCGTTTTTCATTTGTGGCATCATATCGACACTCAAAATGTTTTGGATTTTGGAGCATTTCCAATTTTGGATTTTCAGGTTAGGGATGTTCAATCTGTATAACAGCAACAACAAGGATGCATTAGGTTAAAAAAAATAGGACGGAGAACTGTATGTACAAAATGACCTCAATCGTGTAAAACATATGTGCAATAAAAATAATATGAAAGACAAATTACAAAAATAATTACAATGTGTATATTCGGCTGATGAGATTCCAGGCGCATTTACTTCCTTCTTTGCATATTTTAATGTTTCCTATATTTTACATAATTGGCAAGGATCACTTCTAGTGTCATAAAAATGGGGGAGAAAGACAGACATCCACTTGCACTGATAGGGAACTGCACGAGTGGCACATAGTTGCAGCAGCGGCTGGCTTCAGGGCTCTCTCTGTCAAGCTGAAAATGAGTATTCCTCCCAGAAAACCATCAACTAGCAAGGGGGGAGGGTCTCTGAGCCCATTAGGCTAGAGTTACTCTTTCCATTGCACCCAAAATGATCAGAAGTGGAAGAGTTGTTTTGAGGCTGGGGCAGGATGATACACAATCCATCAGGGCCTACATGGTGCTCACCCATAGGCAACAACAACCTAGGAAAAAATCTCTGCATCCTGCCTGCAGCTGATGCTGTCAATGTCCTGTCCAGATGCCCTCAGCAGCCTGTTGCTTTCTTTCCAAAGCACCTGCATGTGTGTCTGAGCAGAAACTTGCTCAGCCTGCACAGAGACCAGACCAGAGGAGCCCTGGAGTCCAGGAGCAGCCCGCAGACAATGACATATAGGAGTTGGTGGATACAGGTCCAGCTCCTTCACCCACCAGTGCTGAGTCAAGCTCTTTGCTGTCTCCCAGAGACACCCAATATGACTGAGCCATGGGGCTCACAGTAGTAACCTGCTCATTGGTGCATTCTGCATTGGCGTTCTCTTCCCTGCCTCACTTTCTTGCTCCTGGTGCTTCCTGAGATCGTTTCCTAAGTAAACTATGTCCACATATCCCTGTGTTAGAGTCTGATTCTTGGGTAGCTCAACCTAAGACTTGACACCTCTCACTGGCTCTGCTGCAGCCTTGTGAACATTCTTAGCTCCTCATATCTCTTACCCCCGGGACACAGGAAAGGCAACTGTCAGCACAGGACATAGAGGTGGAGAGAACACTGGAAATAGGCTAATGATGAACACTGAGTTCATTCAAATGTTGAAACAGTTCAAAACAAATGCGAGACTCATGGCTTGGAAACAGACTGCAAGTAATTTAAAAAATCACTAATAAAAAGTGCAGTAACTATGTGATGGAAACAGAGGAATGTTAGAAATATACATAGGGGCATAGGCTTTTAAAGAATAGATGGATGGAGAGTCAGATGGATAGATGGCAAATTAAAGAATGAATGTGTAGATAGTTGAATGCATGAGTGAATGGATGGAAGGCAGTCAATGAGCTAGCCTCTTGTGCAGTGTCACCCTTTACAACTCAGGGTCCATTCTATCATTGCCAACTGGAAATCTCACAGTGTCACACCATGCTCTCAACTTTCCATCTTCTCTCCATCACCTAGTAGATAAAGTCCAAGCTCTTTCCTGTGCCATATGATGTGCTCTATGACCTCATTTCCTCCTTCTCTAAGTTCTTTTCTCAGAGCAACTCCTGCCCCTGACTCAGCATCGTATATGACAGTATCTACATGCTCTAAGCTACATTCCCTCACATGGCATTTAACAGGCGTCTTCCAATTTTTATCCTTCTGCTTTATTTACTTGGAACTTACTTCTCTCCCAGGTCTCTTTCTCTCATCCTTTTGTTCCTTGTTTCTTTATATAGAATTACATCTTTGCCCCTCCAATTCCTTAGCTTGCCTATTTGTTTACCTGTTTGTCATTGGTGCTAGCCTGTGAATTCCTTCAGAAAACAGGCTTAGATCTTATTCCACTCAGAGGAAGACACTGCTCCTGGCAAAATGTAGGCACTCAACATATATGTGTTAAAACATAATAGTATGACAAAGTAGAGTAATGGCCCCTAAAGATGTTCATGACCTGATCCCCAGAACCTGTGAATATGTTACTTTACATGAAAAAGGGACTTTGCAGGTGTTATTAGGTTAAGGAATTTGGGTTTTGTTGTTTTTTTGTTTTGTTTTGTTTTGTTTTTTTCTATGAGATAGAGTCTTGCTCTGTCGCCCAGGTTGGATGCAGTGGTGTGATCTTGGCTCACTGCAAGCTCTGCCTCCCAGGTTCACGCCATTTTCCTGCCTCAGCCTCCCAAGTAGCTGGGACTATAGGCACCTGCCACCACATCCTGCTAATTTTTTGTAGTTTTTAGTAGAGATAGGGTTTCACCGTGTTAGCCAGGATGGTCTCAATCTCCTGACCTCATGATCCGCCCATCTCAGCCTCCCAAAGTGCTGGGATTACAGGCCTGAGCCACAGTGCCAGGCCAGGTTAAGGATTTTAAGACAGGGAGATTGACCTGAATTATCCCGGTAGGACCAAGGTAATCACAAGGGTTCTAAGGTGTTAGAAGAAGGAGGCAGAAGAGCCAGTAAAGAAGATGTGAGGATGGAAGCAGATGTCAGAAAGATGTGATTGCTGACTTTGAGGATGGAGGAAGGGCCACCAGCCAAGGAGTGTAGGCAGCTTCTAGAAACTGGAAAGGAATCAAAATTTCCCCAAGGCCTCCAGAAGGAGGGTAGCCCTGCTGACACCTTGATGTTTGCCCATGGAGTTCCATTGAGCATGCCTGACCCCTAGGACTGTAAGCTAATAAGTTCATGCTGTTTTAAGGCACTACATTTGTGGTTGTTGCAGCAGCAATTGGAAACCAACGCAAATGGTTACAGCTCACATATTTTTGGTGAGGGGTTGGTGACTGAAGCAGAGCTAAGATATTGTCTTTCTTTTTGCTTCAACAATTATATGTGCAGCTTTTACATAAGATATTAGAAAATTGGATCAATTTTCCTAAGGATTTTTAAAGAATTTTTAAAGGCATTCCATTTATTAGTTAATATTCCCTGTGCCATATGAGCCAATGTGATGTTGGATGTTTAAAACGACCAAAACTCAGTTGCTCAATCTTAGGCCATTTTGCCAACTGTACAGTTTTTATTATACCACATCCACAATTTCTGGCAGCTAAATGCTGCATGTGAGAAGATGTTCACTAAATCTTCTGGAACAGCCAACAGTGATTGAAGCCTTTCTACATGCCTCCTATGTGCTCCACACATTGCGTTCAGCTCCTAGAGGCTGAAGGAAGTGATGTCACTGTCACCTGGATAGTAAGTGGCAGGTGGTGACTGGAACACAGGCAGTTTGGCTCAAGAACCCCAGCTCTTAGTCTTGTCCATGAATAAAAGAAAACTAAAAACCTGCATCTCTGTGATCCAGAGACTCACCGGCTGGCTATTTTAGTATCAATTCTGAAGGAGAATCTAGAATGCTCCTAGGTCCTTCCTTAATCCGGGCCCCAGAAGCAAGAATCTCTTTCTTCTCTTCCACATTTTTTCATCTTCTCTTCTCCTTCCTTCCTCACGAGGAAGCCATCAGCACTAAGGAAAACAGGCTTCGTGGGAGCCAAGTGAGCTGGGAGGCAGCTCCCTGAGCCAGCCAGACCACATGGCTGCCTCTTCTTCAAGGCTCCCCTTCTCCTGCCCCATCCAAGCCTCCCATGGAGGAAAGGAGGTGGTAGGGTGCCAAGTCAGCCTCAGGTTCTAGCCAGGTGGGCTGTGGCTTTTCCCAGAAACCTTTGTGCTGTGCCAGATTTTTCTGGAATCTGCCTGCCCACTCTGCCAGGTGAAGTTCCATGCTGCTGCAATGATCTGCCTCCCTGGAACAGGCAGCATGAGGCAGGGTGCTGAGCCCCAGCAGCTCGGGGCAGACTGTCCAGGCTCAGCGGCCAAGGCCCTCTCCAAAGTCAATGCTTGAGGTCTACATCCTTGGCTCCCACGGGCACAAAAGACAGCAAGAGAAAATGTGAATAGTTCATGAATAAATGGAAAAAGCATTTCCCCCACTAGCAGTCAAAGAGACACATTGCTTACCTAGCAAATTCCCAAAGTTAAAAAAAATGCTAATATTCTTCACTCTTGAAGTTCCCGGAACAAATTTCCTGTAATTCAACTTAGCCTTATGTATTCCTTTATAAACTTCTTACCCTCTGAGCCCCTAATTCTACTTCTAGGGACTCATAATAAAAAGAAAAAAACCCAGACATCTGGACAATTATTAATGTTGAAAAATCATGATTGTTGTGTTATTTATAAGAATAGAAAATAAGCAACAACACAAATGTCAAACATCGGGGTGAAATAAATACATGTTGGTAATTCTGTGTGATGCTATGTTAAAGAGACTGACTAGAAAATGAAAGTTTTATAATATGTTGTTAACATAATACATTTTTTCTGATAAAGGATTATGTGAAAATAAGAAGATTCAAATGTGTATATAATATGTGATTCAATAAGAATAGACACACGTGCACATACGTACATATACATGGGTGTACACACACATATTTTTTAAAGAATACATGAAATGTTAAGCATGGTTTTCTCTGTAACTGAGTTGTAATTTTTTTTTTTTTTTTGAGACGGAGTCTCGCTCTGTTGCCCAAGATGGAATGCAGTGATGTGATCTCAGCTCACTGCAAACTCTGCCTCCTGGGTTCAAGCAATTCTCTGCCTCAGCCTCCCGAGTAGCTGGGATTACAGGCGCCTGCCACCACGCCCAGCTAATTTTTGTATTTTTAGTAGAGATTTGGCCAGGCTGGTCTTGAACTCCTGACCTTGTGATCCACCCACCTTCACCTCTCACAGTGCTGGGATTACAGGAATGAGCCACCACGCCAAGCCTGGGTTGTAATTTTTAATTTTCTCCTTATAATTATCTATGTTTTCCAAAATAACATTACATTAAGTTTATGTTACATTTAAATCAGAATAAATATAGGTGTTCTTTGTTTTACCTGCATCTGAGCTATACTGTCTCACTCATTCATTATGTTGATCAAGTGCCTACTATGTGGTAAGCGCTCATAAAATTGGGAGTTACAGAGACAATTAAGGTCTGGTGTGAGTTCCTTCCAGGAGCTCTCAGATTTATGGAGGAGATGAAAGCCGTGGCTGGCCCAGTCACACAGAGCCCTTAGTGAATCAGCTTTTTAAGGAAAGGTCTTAGGATAAAAAACAGGTCTGTCTGTGGAGCTCTACCAACAGCTGCATCTTCAGCAGTCAGCTCCCAGTGTGGCACTGACCTCACCTCAGCACAGGTTTCCAACATGCCTTCCTGGGAAGGACTCCAGGCCTCTCAGGTGGATGGTTATAGTTTTGAAAACAAAGCTGACCAACAATTGGCAAAAGCATTTTCTGGCTCCACTTTTCAGGAGCCTGGTCCCAATTCTGGAGATTCAGATCTGACTCCACAATGGACCCTCACAAACCCCTCCCTTACAATCCACCCCAGGTTGGTCTGGCCTGGCCTCACAGGGCAGCCCCTAGTCTTCCAGGGCACCAGGCTCCTTCCTTCTTCCTTCCAGCCATGAAGACTGTGCTTTTCCAAAAGGTTGGGCCTCACACAGTTGAGAGCACAGTTTTGGAGCCAGAAACCTGAGTTTGAATTTCAGCTTCATCACTCACAAGTTACATGATTTAATAACTGTGCAGATTGCTAAGCTCCCTAAAGCTCAGTTTCCTAATTTGAAACAAGAAGGTAATGAAATGACTCTCAAAGCGCTGGATTGTGAGAGCATTCATCAGATGTGTATCACCAAGTTTTTTATGTGGGTGGGCCTGGTGCAGAGGGGAAGAGGCCGTGCTGGGAAACCACACTCTGCAAAAGAAGAAAAAATCCCTGATTTGTAGCCGTTGCCAATTCTCATGCTGTAAATACTCCCACTCAGGCCAATTTCAAGCTACTGAAGTTTAACTGGTTGGCAAGAGTCCTGTGTATTTGACAATCAGCTTTTGAGATCTCTATAAACATCAGCATACCATTTGACCCAAAAAGACAAGCTTGGTCCTGGTCTTCACGGAGTTCATGATTCAATAGGAGGAAACCAGTTTGTGCCATTTGTGTAATTACTTAATATATACCTGTCTTACCTCTAGCCTAGAAGCTCTGTGATAGCAGGGACAATTTATTTTTTTAAAACACATATTCTCACTATGTTATCCTCAGCCCTAAAAGATTGTATGTAACTTATAATATGTGTTGAATAAATGAATGCCTTTAGTAACAAACATAATGATCAGGAGTTGAGTTAAGAGCTGAGATGAAGAGCCGTATGGTTTGGCTGTGTCCCCACCCAAATCTCATCTTGAACCGTAGCTCCCATAATCCTACATATCAAGGGAGGGACCTGGTGGGAGGTAACTGAATCATGGGGGCAGGTTGTTCCCATGCTGTTCTTGTAATAGTGAATATGTCTCAGGAGATCTTACGGTTTTATAAAGGGAAGTTCCAGCTGGGTGCAGTGGGTCATACCTGTAATCCCAGCGTTTTGGGAGGCTGAGGCAGGTGGATCGCTTGAGGTCAGGAGTTTGAGACCATCCTGGCCAATATGACGAAACATGGTCTCTACTAAAAATACAAAAATTAGCCAGGCATGGTGGTGCATGCTTATACTCCCAGCTACTTGGGAGGCTGAGGTGGGAGAATAACGAATCTGGGAGGCAGATGTTGCAGTGAGCCTAGATAATGCCACTGCACTCCAGCCAGGGCAACAGAGTGAGACCCTGTCTGAATAAATAAATAAGTGAATAAATAGCAGTTCCCCTGCACATGCCGTCTTGCCTGCTGCCATGTAAGACATGCCTTTGCTCCTCCTTTGCCTTCTGCCATGAATGTGAGGCCTCCCCAGCCATGTGGAACTGTGAGTCCATTAAACCTCTTTTTCTTTGTAAAGTCCCCAGTCTCAGATATGTCCTTATAGCAGTATGAAAATGAACTAATACAAAAAGTAATAGGAATAACTATTTGAAATAGTTGGCCTCTTTAAGGAAGAGATATTTAAGGATTAAGTGACACCATATATTTAAAGGATGTAGCACAACGTCCACTATATGGAAAGTGCTTAAGAACTCAATACATGGTACTTAACATTTCCCTTGCTTTGTTCTTTGGACCAAATCTTACCACTATCTCAGCTCAAATGATTTGTCACTTTCTGGCACAGTACCCTCCTACTTCATATCCTCACAATCACCCCCTGTGGACACCCCCACAGTGGTTCTGCCATAGCTTCCTGGAGGTGTCGATGTCTTTTCCTGCCCTTGGCCTTGGTGGTTAAGTCAAGGTTTCTTCACATTCCCACATATGGGCTCTGGAATAATTCTGGCTGCCAGTGCCCAGCATGGACTATGGGGCCTTCTCTCCATCAGGGGTGTTTGGGGAGCCTGAAGACACTGGAGGGAAGACTGTTAGGTTAAAACTGGCATGGTTGAGGTTGCAGGTTGGCTCTGGTTATGAAGAACTGCTCAGATTCCTGGTTAATACCTTGGGCAAGTCCTCATCCCCTAAGGGCTCAGTTTCCTAGTCTGTAGGATGAGGGTTTAGACCCATTCCTGTCTGAGCCTTCTTCCAAGCTTTAACATGTTCCAATTATATGAGTGGATACTCTATGAAGTATCCTTGATGTTTTCAAACTCTCTGGACTTGAAGAATAAGCTGTGAGTCCTCATGACCCATCAGCTCCACTGCTCTCTTGCCCTCATGGCTCCTGGCTCCCCAGTGGTCAGCTGCCCTGGAGTATTCTGGTAGCTCCCTGTGGCTCAGTTGGACCTCGGGCCACTGAGGGTGGCCATCTTTGTCAATTTTTCTTAACATCAGAGGCATTTGAACAGAGTGACTCCATCTTGAATGGGGGCTGGGTAAAATAAGGCTGAGACCTACTGGGCTGCATTCCCAGTAAGTTAGGTATTCTAAGTCACAGGATGAGATTGGAGGTTAGCACAAGAAACAGGTCATAATGACCTTGCTAATAAAACAACTTGCAGTAAAGGAGCTGGCCAAAACCTGCCAAAACCAAGATGGCAAAAAGAGTGACCTCTGGTCATCCTCAGTGCTCACTATACACTAATTATAATGCATTAGCATGCTAAAAGACACTCCCACCAGCGCCATGACAGTTTACAAATGCCATGCAACATCAGGAAATTACCATATGTGGTCTAAAAATGGGGAGGAGCCCTCAATTCCAGGAGTTTCCCACCCCTTTCCCAGAAAACTCATGAATAACCCACCCCTTGTTTAGCATATAATCAAGAAGTAACAATAAGTATCCTTAGGCCAGCAGCTCAAGCTGCTGCTCTGCCTATGGAGTAGCCATTCTTTATTCCTTACTTTCTTAATAAACTTGCTTTCACTTTACTCCATGGACTTGCCCTGAATTCTTCCTTGCACAAGATCCAAAAACCCTCTCTTAGCGTCCAGATTGGGACCCCTTTTCTGGTACCATTAATGCTCCACATGCAGAAGTCCAATTTCTGCTGAGATGCTTCTGCTTATGGGGAGCTCCCTGCCATACAAAATAAAGCTTTCCTTTGTTGGGGGGTGCTCTGAGAGCATGGGCAAAGGCAATGAAGCTGGAGAGAAGAAAAGCGGGCTAACTTCTCACTAAACCCTTAGGAGGTGCCAGTCACCCTGGACACAGCTCTCTGCAAGTCATCTCACCAAATCTTCCTAACAATCTTGGTGTCAGAGGCATTTGAAACAGAGCAACTCCATCTTGAATAGGGGCTGGGTAAAATGAGGCTGAGACCTCCTTGGCTACATTCCCAGACAGTTAAGGCATTCTAAATCACAGGATGAGTGAGATAGGAGGTAGGCACGAGATACAGGTCTTAAAGACCTTGCTGATAAAACAGACTACAGCAAAGTAACCAGCTAAATCCCATCAAAACCAAGAAGGCAATGAGAATGACCTCTGCTTATCCTCACTGCTACATTCCCACCAGTTCCATGACAGTTTACAAATGCCATGGCAACATCAAGAAGTTACCCTATATATATAATAAAAAAAAACCCATAAATATGGGCAACAGCAGCCCTCAGGGCTGCTCTGACTATGGAGCAATGCTTCCTTATTCCTTTTTCTTTTTTCTGAGGTGCAGTTTCACTCTGTTCCCCAAGCTAAAGTGCAGTGGTGCCATCTCCACTCACTGCAACATCTGCCTCCCAGGTTCAAGCGATTCTCCTGCCTCAGCCTCTGGAGTAGCTGGGACTACAGGCTCACACCACCAACTTTTGTATTTTTAGTAGAGATGGGGTCTCACTGTGTTGGCCAGGCTGGCCTCAAACTCCTGACCTCAGGTGATCCGCCCACCTTGGCCTCGCAAAGTGCTGGGATTACAGATGTGAACCACCGCTTTCACTTTCCTCGTCAGACTTGCCCTGAATTCTGTCTTGAGCGAGATCCAAGAACCTTCTCTTGGGGTCTGGATCTGGACCCCTTTCTGGTAACACTGGGAGGCATAACTAATCATCCTCCTTTTAGAGATGAGAACATTGAGGCTCGGAGACACTGGGTCACTTGCTGGAGGATGTACATCAGGGATGCCTGAGCCTGAGCACCTTGCCTCGTGCCACATGCTGATCGGGACGCAAAGCCCAACCTGATCTCACTGGGAATGCACTACTACTCTCACCTTCAGCATGCCCCCAGCCACTCTACACTTCTCTGTTAGAGGCCCTGTGTCTCTGGGAGCCCTTGGGAGAAAACTCTCACCACCTTCATCTACACCCACAGACTCAGAGGAAGATTTTCAATTATTGAATACTTAACTAGTGCTAAAAAAAAAAGAGAAAATCTCTCATGTACTTTGCTCCATTATATCATATATCCCTTAACACAGGTTGTAGAGTTTATGGTTAATAAGTATTCACTGAGTGGACAAAGGCACGTCTCTTGCAGAGATGGAAGTGGAGGCGCTAAGAGGCTGGTTGACATTTCCACCCCACAGCAGATAAGGAAAGCTGGGACTTGAATCCAAGGCTAGCTGGCTCAGGGCTCAGGACCCTGTCCCCAGAGGAAACTACAAGTCCTCAATCATGTCGAATTTACCCCTGCACCCCCATCCCCAACCCTGAGCTCAAAGTCCCCAGGGAGATTAAGGCTAATCAGCTGTGTTTATAAAAGGCAGGTATAGAAGCCTCCAGACCCTGGTTACTCATTACATTGTACTAAATGCTGATATCGCAAACTCTCATATATAGGCCAAAGGGTGGTAAGTCACCAAAAGGCCAAGCCAGACAAACAAGAGCCTTGCTGATTAACCAAGGCCCTGCCTTCTGGGCTTACCAGCTGCCCAGCAGCCATGGAGGGGCCAAAACAACCCCTCTGCCAAGGTGGCCAAGCATCAAAGGCTGGGCTTGTTTGCTAGGCCTCACTCATCAGGAATCTGAAAACCTGGCAGTGGAAAGGAGCCCTTGACGTTGGTGCCAACTCCGAGAGCCTCTTAAAGGCCCCATTGCTGGAGGATTTTAGGAAAGCTGTCCCTGAGTACTGCTTCCTCTGACCCCATGTGGCTTACTGAGGGGAAATGGGGAAATGCGCTTTCCTCCTGCCTTCCTCAGGGACATCTAGAGGGCTTGACTCTCTTCTCTCCCACTGGACTCAGGGTTTCAGCTACCACCACTGCTTTGGTCCTCAGGCTGGATCAAAGTCAGGGGCACTGGTGACATTCTTTGGCACCCCCAAGATAAGCCCACTAGTGTTCTTGGCTTCAAAATTTCCATGAATAATTTTTGTGGAGAAACAGAGACAGGGGAAGAAGAATGACTGCCAGAGGAAACAAACAGCAACTAAAAAAAGCTCTGGATTTTCCCCCAGTCACTGTCTTGGTTGGTGGGTGTGTGAGTTTGCTATGGGGATTGTTGCAAATAACCGCAAACTCGGTGGCTTAAAACAACAAGAATTTGTTATTGTAAAGTTCTGGAGGTCAGAAACCGAAAATGCATCTCCATGGGCTTAAATTGAGGCAGGACTGCATTTGTTCTGGAGGTGCCAGAGGGGAATCCATTTCCTTGCTCCTTCCAGCTTCTGGGGGCTGCCATCATTCTTTGACTCGGGCCCCACATCACTCCATCATTACATCTCCTTATCTGCCTCCCTCTGATAAGGACCCTTGTGATGACATTGGGCCCACTCAGGTAATCGAGGGTAGCATCTCCACCTTGAGATCCTTAATTTAATCACATCTGCAAAACCCCTTTTGCTATGTAGGGTAACCTATTCCCAGGTTCTGGAGATTAGGACATGGGGGCCATTATTTAGCAAATCACAGTGGCTGGAGCTCTCTCTGCAGTGATCATGGACAGACCCTTTGTCCCAAAGGTCACCCAGCTTCCCAATGACCTAAAAGCACAGGCATCCCAGACTTCTTGCTTGGGGCTCTCTCCCCATGGCTCAGGGAGTACGCACTGGAGACCCCTCCTTCAGGAAGGCAGGGTGCACCTTTGGGCCTCCAGGTGGGGAGGTTCTCATGCTGCCAGCCTTTGGGTCTTCAGCAATACCCCTGTGGGCATTTCTCCACCCTTGGATCCTGATGGAGCTTTGGTTTCTGTTCTCAACCACATTTCCTCTCTTGGGCTTGGATCTGAAATCAGACTTGGCTGTGCCAAGGTCATGTGTGATTATAGTCTCCTTCTAACCCTCCATGTCTTCATAGTCATGAAAAAGCCCAGTATTATCTCTTTTTAAGCTGTTGTGAGGATGGATTGAAATGGTGGCCATATAACTCAGATACCTGTGAAGGTTTCCTTGACCCTCAGAATCAGGATATTTGAAAAACACAGCTCAGATACTAGTACTCCCTTGCTTTAAATCCTGCAGTGGCTTCCCATAGCACTTAAAATTAAGACCTAAATGCCCCTCCTGGAGCCTGTGGGAACCTGCATGATCTGACCACTGCCTGCCTCTCTGATCTCACCTCAAATCACCCTCTCTTTGGCTTACCAGACACCAGTCACACTGACCTATTTCTTGTTCCCTGAACACACCAAACTATGATTGTCTTACTCAAGTTTCTGTTGCTATAAAAGAATACCACGGACTGGATAATTTATAAGGAAAAGAGGTTTATTTCTTACAGTTCTGGAGGCTGGGAAGTCCAAGGGCATTGCGCTGGGATCTGGTGAGGGTTATTCCAAAGTAGAAGGCAGAAGGCAGAAGGCAGAAGGGAGATAGGAGGCAAGACAGAGAAAAACAAGGGCCAAACTTTTACACTTACTTCCATGATAGCAACATTAACCTATTCATGAGGGCTAACACTGTCACAGTGGCATCATGTTCCCAACGTAGGAGCTCCTGAGGGACACATTTAAACCATAGCAAAGTCCCACTGCTGAGGTTTGTCCTTGTTTTCCATTGATTCTAGAACACTCTTCCCCAGAAATTTGAATAGCTGTCTAATTCCTCTTCAGATCTCAGCCCAAATCCCACGTCCTCAAACAGTCTTGACCTGGCCACTCAATATGAATTAGTTATCCCAATATGAATTAGTACTCCCAGTCTTGATACCGCCTTTATTTCCTTGATAGCATTTGTCTCATTCCTCCTCCTCCTCCTCCTCCTGGGCACCCTACTGGACCACATTTCAATACTTGTTTGCAGTGAGGTGTTGGTGCCTTTATGAAGATGCCCCAGTCAATGGTATGTGGGTGAGAGTAGTGTGGTGTGTTTTGAGTCCTGGTTTGAAAAAATCTTCCACATTGTCCTCTGTGCTCTCCCTACTCCTGTCTGTAAGGGGCAGGCACAGAGAATTCCGTGAGGACAAAATGTCCTTAGCCAATGGTGGAGTCATGAGATAGTGGAGCCTGTACCCCCACATCAAGCAAGACTTCCTAATAAACCCCCATATTGAGTTTCTGTCTGAGGAAAAAAATACATTTTCATTGTATTAAGCCACTGAGATGTTGCGGGTGTCAGCCAACCTGACATTTTCATTTGTATTATATTTTCTTACTTGTTTATTGCCTGTCTTTTCCTGCTAAAGCAGAACCTCCATGAAGCCAGTCCCTGGCTATTTCTGCCCCTATTGTTGCCTCAGCAACTAACACAGTCTCTGGTGCACAACCAAAGCTTCTTGAATGAATGAATAAACAAAACAGGCTTGACTTCTCTTTCTATATTCTATGGAGATCCAAAGCCCACCCCAAGTGTCTGCTCATTTCTAAGGACTTGGGTTCAAGGGCTCAGGGTTCTGGCACTTTGCTTTTCTTCTTGTCAAATTCATTAATTTTCAGTGTCATTATTCCATCTTTATTTACATTATGATAAGTCAGGCATGAGGCGCCATCCCTTTCTGTGACACACACACACACACACACGCACACGCACACACTGTCACAGCAGCCCAAGGCCTTTGTGTGTGTGCAGGATCCTTGGCTAAAGGTGGAAGGCAGAGGAGAGCCTTCACTCCATAGCTATGTCTACACCTGCAACAACCTATTTCTTGAAATTTGTTTATGTATTTATTTACTGAGACAGGGTCTCACTCTATTACCCAGGCTGGAGTGCAGTGATACCATCACCACTCACTGCGGCCTCAACCTCCTGGGCTCAAGCAATTCTCCCATTTCAGCCTCCTGAGTAGCTGGGACCTCAGGTGTGCACCACCACACCTGGCTAATTTTTTTTTTTCCTTTTGGAGATAGAGTCTCACCACGTTCCCCAGGCTGGTCTCAAACTCCTGGGCTTAAGCAATCCTCCTGTCTCAGCCTCCCAAAGTGTTGGGGTCCTAGGCATGAACAACGATGCTCAGCAATGACCCATTCTTAAATGTCTAGGGCCACCTCTTATCTCGCCCAGGCCGTTTTCACTGTCATTCCTTCCACATTTTGTTCTAATGGTATGCTAGTTTTTTGGTTCTCCTCTTCTTTTTCTGCCTGTCCTCTATCCCAGATTATGCTTTTTGACTCAGCAAAGGTTGCAACCATATATCCCATCTCACATGCTCTTCTACCATATAACCCTGCCCTGTTCCCAACCAGAGTGGCAGTTTCTGCCCCGTCCCTGGGCTATTCAGCCTGAGATGGCTCCACCCAAGCAGGGCATGGAGAGAGTAATTATGTTCCCTGCAAAGCAGCTTCTGCCTCCTCCACTGGACGCTGCTTTTGGAAACCTGAGTTGACAGGTGAGAGGTTCCACTCCCCTGAGCCACAGTCCTGTGAGGAAGTCCTGATCACATGGAGAGGTTGTGATGGATGCTCTAGTCACCAGCCCTGACTGAAGTCCCATCTGTAAAAACTGAAAGTGCCTTTTGATGGCCCGAGCTGCCTGTTGTTGAGTCACCCCAATCGGTTGAGTCTTCCCAGTTGAGGTCCCAGACATCCTGGAGCAGAGGTGAGCCACCTCTGCCATGCACTGTCCCGGTTCTTGACCCACAGAATTCGTGAGCACAATAAAATCGTTGTTTTATGTCACTAAGTTCTAGGGCCTTTGCTCTACAGCAATATAGCAACAGGAATATCTCTTCTCTGCTCTCTGAGAGGCAAAGAAGAAATTCCCTTTATTTTCCTCAGCAGAGCTGTGCAGTCAGTCCTTTCTTTGTCTCAGTCCCTGCCCTCAGGGTCTCACATTCTACCCCAAGTGACTTGTGAAGGTATTTTCTTAAACAAAGCTCAGAGGTGCTCTGATGCCAGCAATTAAGATAGCAAAGTGTTTTATCTCTGCCAAGTTTTTTAGTACTTGGCACATAAGATGCTTAATGAATGTTGGTTTTAAATTCCATATTCTTCTTTGAACTCATGGGGAGTGGGAAGGTGAGTAGAAGGCTGGAATAGGGAATAATGTCAGGATTCCAGAAATATGCATTGGCTCACATTGAACTCAACATCTGTACCAAGTGGGATCCAGCAATCAAAGAGCTTCTACTGAAAGTTTAATGGAGGAAATTTAATCCAGAGAATTAGGTTCAATGGTATTGGAAGAACTGAGAAGCCTTTTATGTAGGGTTGCCAGATAAAATACAGAATTGCCAGTTACATTTGCATTTCAGATAAACAATGATTTTTTTTTACATGAAATTGTATGTCCCATGTAATATTTGGAAATAGGTTTGTTGTTTATCTGAAATGCAAATTTAACTGGACTTCCCATGTTTTTATTTGCTAATTTTGGTAACCCTACTCACAAGGAGGACATTGAGACAACTGAGAGGTTAGAACAGCAGGAAGCTTCCTTTGCTGGGGCTGGAGGATGGGGTGTTAGCATCCCAGGGTTAGTGGAGCTAGAACCCTGCCAGGGGCTGCCTGGCAGAGGCTGGGACCAGGGAGGAGGTGCAGCCACTGCAGAGATGCTGCCTGAAGACCAGCAGGAGGGGAAAATGCCCAAACTCTTTCCTTCCTCCTGCCCTCACCACCCTGTCAGTGTCTCCTGTTGGTTGAACCCAGCCACAAGCCATTGACAGGGAGCTTGGGAAATATAGTTTGCAGAAGTCAGACCTCTGGGACCCAGGCAGAGCAGGACCAGGGCACAGTGTCCATCCTGTAAGTGTCACTATATTTACCAAAAATGTGATATCAGATTTCTATAGTTGTTTATTGAGCTCTCTCAATATTTGTGGCTCCATATTAAGCAAACTCTATTACTTCTCTCAAACCTTAACCAAATGAGGAAGGCACTATTTTTTTTTTTCCATATTTTACAGGTAAGGATGTTGAGTCTCAGATAAACTAAGAAATGTGCCCCAAGGCCGGAAGCAGTGGCTCATGCCTGTAATTCTAGCACTTTGGGAGGCCAGGTCAGGAGTTTGATACCAACCTTGCCAACATGGTGAAACCCTGTCTCTACTAAAAATATAAAAATTAGCTGGGTGTGGTGGCAGGCCCCTGTAATCCCAGCTACTCGGGAAGCTGAAGCAGGAGAATCACTTGAATCCAGGAGGCAGGGGTTGCAGTGAGCCGAGATCACGCCATTGCACTCCAACCTGGGAGACAAGAGTGAAACTCCATCTCAAAAAATAAAAAATAAATAAATAAAAGAAATTTGCCCCAAATCTCACACAAAATGTATATGGTGGGGTCAGGTCTTTGCTGCACCAGCAGGGGGTGCTTCAGCCTGGTGGGCAGGCCAGGGAAGGTCAGAAGTCAGAGAACCGTGGAAAGCATCCATTCATCATAGGCTGCTGGGTCTACAAATGACACTGCCCTGATCCACGGTGCCCATGTGCTTTGGCTGATGCTGTACCTGAAATGCCATCTAACGCTCTCCCTTGTTAAAGGTATTACATTCATTGGCTCTTTCTTTCCAACATTCAAATCATACACGTTGGCAGCCAAGCACGGTAGAAAACGGCAAACTATAGTAAAATAGTTAATAGTTTGAACTCTAGAGTCAGATGTCCAGGTCAAATCTGGATCTATCATTTACTACTACTACTACACTGTCATCACAGAGCAGGGCTCTGTGACACTGAGGGAGGTGGTGAGGGCAGGAGGAAGGAAGGAGTTTGGGCATTTTTCCCTCTTGCTGGTTATTTACTAGCTCTGTGACTCTGGAAAAGATCCTAAAGCTTTCTGGGCCTCTTTTTTTTTTTTTTTTTTTTTTGTTTGTGAGATGGATTATCGCTTTGTCCCCCAGGCTCGAGTTCAGTGGCGCGATGTTGGTTCACTGTAACCTCTGCCTCCTGGGTTCACGCAATTCTCTTGTCTCAGCTTCCAGAGTAGCTGGGATTACAGGCGTACGCCAAAACATCTGGATAATTTTTGTATTTTTGGTAGAGACGGGGCTTCACCATGTTGGCCAGGCTGGCCTCGAACTCCTGACCTCAAGTGATCTGCCTGCCTAGGCCTTCCAAAGTGTTAGGATTACAGGCATGAGTCACCTCACCTGGCCCTTTCTGGGTGTCTTATTCCTCATTTTTTACAGTGCAACTGGTGATGCCAACTATAGTGTCAATGACAATAATGATGATTATGTCTATATGACAGGTAGGCCTGCCAAGGACAGTCACGTAGGTTGATCACCATTCAAGGGTGCCTCTGAATGTCTGGGGCTAGCCACAGCCCTGTCTATAGATGTAAAGGTTCAATAAATTCTTCCATATGAAGTCCTGGCCCAGTGCCTAGTCTGCACCCAACACATATTGGCTATTACGCATGTTACAGAATAATCTAAGTGCAGGATAATGTGTTAAGCATGGGGACACAAAGCTAAAAGTCCTCGTGTGTTGTGTCATGGGGAGATAAGAGGTGGCAGGTACCACACTACTTTAGTGTCTTATACTGAGTTCTAACTTGGGCACTGTCATTAGTCTCAAGGTGGACAGAGGATAGAAGGAACCAGCTGTGACTGAGGGACGAACTGGCATTTCTATTATATTTCAACAAGGAGGAGTTGATCTTGTAGGGAGTGTGGGGAAGGGCATTAGAGGCAGGGAATAGTCAGGACAAAGGCACGCGGCACGGCAGGGACACAAGTAGAGAGAATGGTGAGATGTGGGGCACAACAGGGGTGAGATGAGAAAAGCTGGCAATGTGAGCCACGGAGCTGGGAGAGGTTAGCAAGAGGCAAATATTGTGGATCTCACTAGGCTTATCTGCAGTGGCAGGAAAGAATTCAAAGGTGAGAAGTTGCTTGTGCAGTGGTAGGAAGGGCAGGAGGGAGGAGGCTGGAAGGAATGACTCTGCTGATGCTTTTCTTTACCCCTGGGTACCAACCCTGTTTTCCTCCTACTGCCCCACGCCCTCGTCCACCCTCATCCTTCACTTTGCCACTCCTTGGACCCCTTGCCTTCAGATAGCACCCAAACTGGCAGGTCACTGCATTCTGGAGCTTCCCAGCCCAGCCTGACCCCTTCAAAACGTATGTGAACTCTATTCTCAACCCTCCGTGCCCTGCTGGGGCTCAGGAGAGCATGCTAGGTAATTTAAACAAAGGGGTCCTGGGCATGCGGACTTACTGAGCTCCTTCTCCTACATCAGTTTTGCATTTCAACAGATACCTTCAAAGTCCAACGAAGGACAGCAGTGTTATTTTGTTGGGAGCCCTTGGGTAAGTAACTGCACATCCCTAAATGTGGAGCCGGTGGCCCCTGCTCCCTGGCTCTCTGCAAGAGTCAAAGAAAGCACATACGATGGTGGACACTAAAGTATAAGGGAGAGTCAGAATTCAAGTCTGAAGCAAAGAACCCCAGGGATCTAGGTTGATCCTCCTCCCTACCCCAGGTGGACCTGTCCATGGAAGGCAACTGTCCAAAATTCCCTGACAGGAGCCTTTGGCCTTGGTAGGGTCCCCTCCATCCCACAGAGGAACATGGGCTCCAAATCTTATAGAGGATCAGAACAGGAAAGGCTTTGGGGGACCATGCTGCCCAAACCCCGTATCTTATAAATGGGAGACTTGGGGTCTGAGGAGAAACAGGGTGGTCCTATGGCTTCCCAGTGAGTTGGGATCGATGTGGGAAGGGGTCTCTGAGCTTGACCCCTAGTCCCCTTTTGTTTGCACTCAGCTCCAATCCTTCCATTTATCCATCTACCTTTCCATCCAACTTTAAAAAAGCGATGCCCTTTTCAATTCAACCAACCCTTACTGAGCTCCTACCAGATGCCAGGCACTATGTCAGGCACTGAGAACACAAAGAAAACACACATCTCTAACTAAAAACTCCCCATCACAGGAGGTAGACAGAAACAGAGAAACATTTCTGATGAAATGAGAGCAATAGTTGTCCTGGCAGCTCTGGAAGCCTGATCAGGGATAGAAAGAGGTGACTGGTGCTCCAGCCAAGGCTGGAACAGGCAGGGGATGATTTTCCAATAGACCGGAAGCCTGCTCCCATCCTGGACGAACTAGTCCAGCAGCAGAAATGGAGACAATTGCTGGCAGCAACTAGCTCAGCAGGGCTGGGGGACAGGGCCCTGGGGGAGAAGTTAGGGCCTTTTCACTACAGCTTGGACTTGATTTTGCAGGGGGTTGGGAACTCTGGGAAGAATTCAGCCAGAGGGATAACCTGATCAGCCCTGCTTTTTCCAACACTCCCACCCTCACTGTGTCTACGTGAGCCAGGGCAACGAGACTCCCACTGTCCACGCAATCATGGCCCAGAGTGGCTGTGCACTCTGCATTTTCCACCTTACTTCGGAAAGTAAAGGGAAGCCACATTTATGTAACAGGAAGCCTGATTTCCAGGACGTGCAATACAATCAAAGCTCTATTTGTGGAACAATTCTGTGGGCTCCGATTTCCTTAGAAACTCAAATGGAACCTCTGCCAATGGACAATGGAAGGGCTCAGCTTTTCTCTTTCCCTGTTCCTGTTCTGACCCTTCCTCCTTATTTTCCTCTGATCCTTTCTATTCTAAAGGCCTGCTGCTGGGAATGTGTAACCTGTATCCCCTAGAAGAATTCCCACCCATCGAGAATTCCCATTCCCTGGACAGCTGCCCTGAAACTCAGCCTGCAACAGGCTCCTATCTCCCCAACCTCTGGCCCTGAGGCCCAGCAATGGAGATGCTTGGCCCCTGCATTCTCCCCAAAAGCAGTAAGGGGGCTAGATTTATGTAAGCTTTCTACTGTTACTAATGCCCTGTGAGATTCTGAGCACGTCTTTTAACCACCCTGGGCCAAGGTTTTGACATCCATGAAAAGGGATTATTAACACATCCTCTGCCTGTCTCATAGGGCTCGTTATCAAATCAGAAAATGTATAAAGTTTTAATATAATATTTATATTCATAATATGAATATTATAATAACAGATTCATATTTAATATAATAAATACAAATATCTATTTATTTTTAGTTGTTTTTTAAGTTGAGGTGAAATGTGTATAACATACCATTAGCCATTTGGAAGTGCAGTACTTAGTGGCATTTAGTACATTCACAACGTATAATCACTACTTCTATCTAGCTCCAAAATATCTTCATCCACCCCAAGTATAACCCTGTCCCCACTAAGCAGTCACTCCTCATTCTCCCCACACCCTTCGCTCCCCCAACCCTGGCAACCACTGGTCTGCTTTTTGTCACTATAGATTTATGGATTTTTCATATAAATGGAATCATATGACATGTGACTTTTCCTACCCGGCTTCTTACACTCTGCATAATGTTCTTGAGGCTCCTCCACACTGCAGCGTGCACCAGTACTTCATTCCTGTTTACGGCTGAATAATATTCCGTCTTATGGTACAGTCAGTCCTAAGTATTTGTAGATCCTGTATCTATGGATTCAACCAACCACCGATTGAAAATATTTGAAAAATTTGCATCTGTGCTAAATATGTACAGATGTATTTTCTTGTCATTATGCCCTAAACAATATAGTATAGCAGCTATTTAAATGATATTTACATTGTATTAGGTATTATAAGTAACATAGAGATGATTTAAAGTATACAAGAGGATGTGCATAGGCTACAATATATGCAAATACTACAGCTGTTTATATCAGGGAGTCAAGAATTTGCTAATTTGAGTATCCATGGATTTTGTTTTTATGGATTTTCGTATCCTAGAAGCACTTCCCCACAGAAACTGGGTGATAACTGTATATGCCATAATTTGTTTGTCCATTCTTCTATTGGCCATTTTGATTGTTGCCACATTTTGGCTATTGTGAAAAGAGTACGCGTTTATTTAAGTACCTGTTTCCTATTATTTGGGGTATATGCCTAGGAGTAGAATTGCTGGGTCATATGGGTAACTCTCTGTTTAATGGTCAAACAGAAGCTGCACCATTTTAAATTACCACCAGCAGTGCACCAAGACTCCAATTTCTCCACATCCTCACCAACATTTGTTAGTTTCCGTCTTTTTCACTATAGCTATTTTAGTGGGTGGGAAGCATTACCTCAGTGTAGTTTTGATTTGTATTTTCCTAATGATTAATAATGTTGGACCTCTTTTCAATTGCTTATCAGCCATTTATATATCGTTTTTGGTGAAATGTTTGTTCACACCTTTTGCCCATTTTGAATTTTCTTCTTGTTGTTGAGCTGCAAGAGTTCTTTATGTATTCAGGATATTGGGCCCTTATTAAGTATATGATCTGCAAATATTTTCTCCCATTCTGCAGGTTGACTTTTAAAAATTATTTGTAATAGTAGGTAGAAATAATTTTTTTTTAAGTTGTGTAGTAGTAACTTTTGCATTGCCTCACTTGCTGTTTATTATTTATTTATTTAGGACACTAGCTATGTTCTAGCAACTGTGCTAAGAGCTTTATGTGCCCTTCCCTTCCCTCCCTCCCTCTCTCTCTCTCTCTCTTTCTTGTCTTTCTTTCTATTTCTTTTTCTTTTTTTTGAGACAGCGTCTCACTTTGTCACCCAGGCTGGAGCGCAGTGGCATGATCACGGCTCACTGCAGCCTCAGCCTCCCGGGATCAAGTGATCCTCCTGCTTCAGCCTCCCAAAACACTTACATGCATTTTATAATTTATTCTGGAGGTACAGTCATTTCTACTTTGAAGATGAGGAAATGAAGGAGCAGAAGGGCTTTGCATGTGTTTTTCTGCCTATCTGGACATCCTTCTCTGGCCTCTTCACTTGGCTAACTACTGCTGTCTTCCCATCTCGCCCAGCCCTTCTGTCTCCTTCCCTCAGCCCGGGCTTCCTCTAGCAGCGAGAGGTGCCTTCTGGATCCCTGAGGCATCCTGCCCCTTCCTATCAGGCTTGTTCATTTAATGATATTGTTCCCCCACTAAGCACCCACCAACCCCCCCGCTCCCTGACTGCCAGGACCAAGGGCCTCTCTCTGTGTTCCATAACACCACATTTAGTGCACAGTGGATGTTCAATAAGGTGTATCTCCTAGATAAAAGTGCTCACTGCTGTTGAAGTGGGGATTGGGAAATGTTTCAGTGGGGAGAGTAATGGTTATGAATAACAAGCCAATAAATAAAACCCAAAAAACTGATTACCCTCTATTATTGCAACTCTATTAAAATACACTTGCATATATAAGGAGGGGGGAGGAAGGAACCATCTACTGGTTCCTTCTTAACTCTTAACTCTCCCTCCCTCCAGCCTTTCCCTCCCTTCCCCTCCCATTCCCTCCTCTCCCCTCTCCTCCCCTCCTCTCCTTTTCTCTCCTCTTCTCTTCTCTCTTCTCTCTTTCCTTTCCTTCTTTCCTTTCCTTTCCTTTCCATTCCATTCCCTCCCCTCCCCTTCCCTTCCCTTTTCTCTCTCTCTCTCTCCTTCCTTCCTCTTTTCTTTCTTTCTTTCTTTCTTTCTTTCTTTCTTTCTTTCTTTCTTTCTTTCTTTCTTTCTTTCTTTCTTTCTTCTTTTCTTTCTTTCTCTTTTTTCTTTCTTTTCTTTTCTTTCTTGCTTTCTCCTTCTTTCCTTCCTTTTTTTTTTTTTTTGAGACAGGGTCTCACTCTGTCACCCAGACTGGAGTGCAATGGGATGATCTCAGCTCACCAAAACCTCCGCCTCCTGATTTCAAGTGGTTTTCCTGCCTCAGCCTCCCAAGTCGCTGGGATTCCAGGCATGTGCCACCATGCCCAGCTAATTTTTGTATTTTTAGTAGAGACAGGGTTTCATCATGTTGGCCAGGCTGATCTCGAACTCCTGACCTCAAATGATCCACTTGTCTCAGCCTCCCAAACTGCTGGGATTACAGGTGTGAGAGACCGCGCCTGGCCAGGCCTTTCTATTACAAATTCATTCAGTCCAAACCAGTTCCATTCCTCACACACATTATGCGCCTGAACCAGGCTCTCCCCTCACCTCTGGAGATCCAGGGTGGTCCTGGTTCTGTGGGATCTCCAGGCCATTTGGGGAGATGCAAGCCTCCTCCCTTAATCCCAATACGAGTCAAACTGTCTGGAGAGTGTGAACTGGATAGAACATCATCTGCCTTGTGATTGTGCCCTAATCTCGGTGCTGGGACTTCACAGTGCTCTTCCCTCTGCCTGGCACACTCTCTTCCCTCTTCCGTGCTTGGCTAACTCTTATCTCTCATGTCTCAGCCTAATGGCCTCTTCCTCCTGGAAGTCCTCCATGACTTCTCTAGGCAAGCTCAGGCTCTGTACTCTTCCTTGGTCACTTGTCACACTGTCTTCTGGTGGCTGGTTTGGCCACCTCCATTGGGAGAATGCAAGGATTTTATCAGGGTAGTAAGAACCACCAACAGCTGTCACAGTGCTGAGACCAATGAACTTGGGTGGAATGAATAGCTGTGGTAGCTATCCTCACGTTCTTGTGGGGCATCTGAATCCTCAGGTAAGGGCCAAACCAACGGTTATCTCCTACAAATGTTGCAGCCAAGACTGAGGCACTCATGTGCAGGGAGGTAGTTGGTGGTTGCCAGAGGCAAGTCCCCTTCTTAGTTGACAGCTCTCCAGCCTCCTGTCCACTGTCCTCAAGCCAATGGACTCTTGTCCATCCAGCCCATTCACACAGGCCAGAGTTGAGATCACCTGAATACTGCTGCCCTCACCCCACCCCCTCCACCAGGCCCAGCTCAGGAATCATGCAGCCTATTTCCTCCTCTGCCTCTTCTGTTAGGGGGATGAAATGCTTGCCAACCTCCATGGCATCCCACTACCCTGGATTGCCAAGTCTGGTCACATGTGGGCTCCAGAGAGAAAGAGAAGATGCCAGCTATACCTCCATCCTCTGCTTCTGCCAGAGTTCCTCTATTCCGCTGGAAGACACCTGAGCTTTGAGATCCAGCAGACGTGGTCTTGCTCACAGCCCTGCCACACACTGGCTCTGTGAATTTGGGCAGTTATTGAGCCTTCTGAGTCTTGTTTTCATTTTTCATCTCATGAATAATATCACTGCTGCCACTGCCACCTCCACCACCACCACATTCAATGCTTGCTATGAACCTAGCACCAGCCATTCTTCACTTCATCCTCACAGCAACCCTCTGAGTTCCTATTTCCATCATCAAAGGGAAGGAACAGATATTCACCAAGAGCCTACTATGCACTAAGGCAAGGTACCAAGAACCTCATGCACCGGCACAGGACAGGTAAGACAGAAGATTGCAATGGGCTGGAACAGTGAGAGAAAACCACATGACCTCTTGTGGAGGATGATCTCATAGATTATAGGGATGGATTGAAGGTTGGGAGTTGGGGAAAGAAGGTGGACTCAAGGCAAGTCCCTGTGGCTTAAGCAACTAAGCAATGATGGAGTCTGACCTGGACTGAGATGGGGAGGGTCTGGGGATGTCTCGGCACACTTCCTTCTCCATGTGCAGTGCCGGAACCCTGGCACCTGTAGCCTTGCTCCATCATGGCCTCACTGTAGGATGAGGCGAACAATGCTCTTAGTTGCTATGGAGACTAGAGGTGGTTCCTGGAAGCACCCAGCTCAGTGCTTGGTGGAGCAAGTGCTCACTGGATATTTACGACTCCTGTTGCTCAAGTGTCCCTTCTGGTCCAAGCATGTGCCAAGTTCTGAGGACATCGTATGGAATACAAACTGGATTCGGGTCTTCAGGGGCCCCAGGCTAAGGTTAGAGATGGATGAATACAGAGATACTCCAACCATGTGATAAGAAAACTTGGGATCCTTTAGAAGGTCTCTGTGCTCCTATGAGGAAATCAAGGAAGACTTCCTGGAGGAAATGACATTGAAGCTCAGATCAGAAGGTTGGGCAAACCAATGAGAATGAGAAGAGCACTTTAAGAAATACTGATAGCAGACACTGAGTCCCAGAAGTGAAGCGCAACATGGGTCTCAGGGACTGTTGTGTCGCTGATGGGGCCTGTGGATGTGGTGAGGAAGAAGGTTGGCTGGAACCAGCTCCTGGCTCCCTTTGGAGTTTGGTTTTTACTTTTTCCTCAGTATTAGATAAGAAAGTAATGTCTATCAAGATAAGTAAATTCTTGCATACCTACTAAGTATACACACATTGCTTGTAATCAACCCTTTAAATATCCCTTGAATAAGTTTCCTTATTTTGTAGCTAAGAATATGAAGTATAAGAAAAGATAACAGGACTAACAAGTGATCTGCTGCAAAGCCTTTATATCTGCCACCATGTCACTGTCCTTTAATGAATGTACTGAAGACAGATAAATTCCACTGAAATGTAAGCTTCAAGAGGGCAGAATTTTTGTCTGTTTTATTCACTGCCATATTGCCAACCCTAAAATAGAACCTAGTACACACTCAATAAATATTTGTTGAAGGAATGGATTCGAGAAGTCCATTATCATCTTTTAAACATGTTTTTGTACCTGAGAAAATTATATGTATATTTATATACTTTTATATTTCTACATAAATATATGTATATACTTTTATCATATTTATATATAAATATATAAACATATATAGTGTATAGTTAACATATGCATTACCTCATATCTTTTTGTGTGTGGTGAGAAAAACTAATTCTCTTAGCAATTTTCAACAATACGATACTATGGTTTTTTTTTTTTGTTTTTTTTTTTTTTTTAGGCGGAGTCTCGCTCTGTTGCCCAGGCTGGAGTGCAGTGGCTGGATCTCAGCTCACTGCAAGCTCCGCCTCCCGGGTTTATGCCATTCTCCTGCCACAGCCTCCCGAGTAGCTGGGACTACAGGTGCCCGCCACCTCGCCTGGCTAGTTTTTTGTATTTTTTAGTAGAGACTGGGTTTCACCGTGTTAGCCAGGATGGTCTCGATCTCCTGACCTCGTGATCCGCCCGTCTCGGCCTCCCAAAGTGCTGGGATTACAGGCTTGAGCCACCGCACCCAGCCTATACTATGTTATTAACTATAGTCAGCATATTGTACAATAGATCTTGTAAACTTATTCCTTCTATTCAACAGAAATTTTGTATGTTTTGACCAACACCCCTAGTCAACCTCACCCCTAGTTTCTGATAACCATTCTACTCTTCTATGAATTCAACTTTTTTAGATTCTACATGTGAGTGAGATCATGTGGTATTTGTTTTTCTGTCCCTGGCTTATTTCACTTACCATAATATCCTCTATGTTTATCCATATTGCCATAAATTACAGGATTTCCTTCTTTTTCAAGGCTGACTAGTATTCCACTGTGAATATATACATTTTCTCTGCACATTCACCCACCAATGGACACTTAGGTTAATTCCATATCTTGGCTACTGTGAATAGTGCTGAAATAAAAATGGAAATGCAGATATCTCTTTGAGATCCTGGTTTCATTTCTTTTGGATATATACTCAGTAGTGGTATTTCTGGATCATATGGTAGTTCTATTTTTTGATTTTTTGGGGAACTGTCTTACTATTTTCCGTAATGGCTGTCCTAATTTACATTTCTACCAAGAGTGGGCAAGTCTTGGTCTTTTTCTTGGTGGGGGAGCCAGTGAAAGTTTGAGCGTATGAACAACATAGTCACCGCAGTAAATTAAGTGAGTAGCCCCAGTGTTTAACTCCCTTGTAATGGGGTACAGCTATACCCTTGCCATGGCTTCCTAGTGCAAAGAGAGTCTTTCCTCATCATTGACATTGGGCTTAGCTATCTTTTCTAGTTATCCATTGCTATGTAACAAACTACTCCAAATCTTAGTGGTTCAAAAAAAGAACAAACTAAACCAAAACAAAAAACCAATTGACCCAGCTCACAAACTTGCAATTAGGATAGGTCTTGGTGGGCATGATTCATCTCTGTTCCACATGATAGCAGTTGGAGCAGCTCAACGGGAACTGGAGAATACTCTTCCAACATGGCACCCTCACATGGTTGGTGAGTTGGTATTGGCCTTGATTCCTGTCCATATGGTCCTCTCTGTGGGGCTGCTGGAGTTTCCTTGCACTGTCATGGCCAGGTCTCAAGAGTAAGTGTCCCCAGAAATAGAAGTTGGAAGCTTCCAGACTCTTAAGGCCTGAACCCATAACTGGCATAGGGTTCTCTGCCATTAGTTGAAGGAGTCAAAGGAGCTTGTGCAGATTCAAGGGAATCTGCAGGAGCACTCTTGAGAGGAATGCCAGAGAAGTTATGGCCATCTTTAATCTGTCTCCTCATGTGATTTTCTTCAGCTCCTCTGATTTTAGAGGACATAACATAAAGGCTTAAATGTGCTTTAGCAGTGGGACTTGTCTCCCTGTGCTCCTGCCTTCTGCCGATGTTCTGGACCAAGAGTGATGAGTGGACAAGACCTGGATACCCTTGCAGGCTAAAGGCAAGTGGAAGTGAGCTAAAACCTGGAGCAGAGCCTTCTCAGGTAACTAGTCTCATAGTTTGTTATGCAGCATTACCATGGCAAATAGCTGACAGGTACAATCAGATTTGGGTTTTAGATAGATTCGTTTGTACACTGTGTAGAGAATGGATTGGAATGTGGTAAGATAAGTAGCAGAAAAGGGAATCTGTAGTTAGTAGGTTCTTGATATCATCTCATTGGAAGATAAAAACCTAAGCTAGAGCTGAGGGAAGGGGGTTGGGCAGAAGACTGGGTTTGAGCAATGGAGATTACAGAAGCAGAATGGACAGAGTTTGGCGATGGGACAGCCGTGGGGGAGGAGAGAGAGGGAGCATCCGGGATGGTGAGCTGGCCTCTGCCTGGCATACCAGGGAGGCCAATGTGCCTGAAACAGACACCCATGGAGCAGGAGCAAGGGAGAGGGGAAAACGAGGATGGTGGTGTGGGCCTGTGGTTGTTGAGCACTTTCAGACATCCAAGGGAAGCTATTCAGAAGATTATGGATGTGGGGACTCGAGTAAGGAAAGAGGAAAGTGGGGAGCTGTGGCACCCATGGCCAGGATGAGTGTGGTGTGACTGTGGTTTGTAGAAGTGGGACAAGGATGGAGCCTTGGGGAGTGCAGCTAGTTGAAGGCAGTGTTGAGGGCGGGGGACCTACAAAGTGCTTGAGAAGGAATCGGAGAAGAAAATGGCAAACAAGGACAGAGGCATGTCCTGGAAGTCAATGGAGGACACCTAGCCTCTCCCCTTTTTCTCTCTTTGGTAAACTCCTATTGCACCCTCAGCACCCAGCTTGGTGTGACCACACTCTCTTCTCTGAGCTGCATGAGCACTCGCACTGCTGCCTGCTACACTCCCACCTGGGGCTGCTCAGTGCTCTTGGCCAAAAGAATCTTCTGGCATCTCCTGGTATTCCCTGGACAGGGCTGGCTCCTTGGTGATGAACCAGCTGACGGGGCCACCACTGAAGGGCCTTTGGAGCAAAGCTGAAAGTCTCTGTCCCTACGGCCTTGAGGGGGATGGAGTGCAAATCATCACTAGCCAGGCCTCATATCATTTCAGGCATGTTTCCTCTCCAGGAGCTCGATCTCTGCTTTGGCTAACACAGCATCAGGTATCTTGAAGGCACGTGTAATGGCCGTTTCAGGGATGCTGCAAGGGAATGGTTTGGAATGCAAGCTTTGAGCCTGACTGCCGGGTTCGCATTCGGGGTGACGGCTGCTCAGCCGTGCACGCTGGGCGAGGTGGTCCACCTCTCAGAGCACTTGTTTTCTCTTCTGTAAAACATGCATGTCAGTGAGGCTCCCTGTCCCCACGGTCATGTGAGAAGCAGATGGGTGAGCTCATGCAAACACCGAGAATGGGCTGAAACATGGGACCCACTCAGCAAATGTTAGGTCTCCTTCTATTCAAATAGAATAAACTCTCAAAGGCCTACTAGTCAATCAACAGGATTTTTATTTGCATGCCTACTATGTGCCTGGCATTGTGTTAGGTGCTGGACATTCAGAAGGGAAAAAGAGCACCATTCCATCCTCAGTGAACTTCTTCATAACTATCCTGGGAAGTGAGCAATTAGGCAAAACATTGTAAGACACATTGATTTTTTCCAAGCCCTCCAATGTACAGATTTGGAAACGGAGGCACCAGAAGCCAGTGTAGGTAGGGAAGCAGCCACTTGTCTGCAAGATAGCAAATGGCCTGGATTCATTAGCAGAACCCGCTCTCTTTCCATTATCTCTTCTCTGATGCCCAAGTTGCTGCATAGCATCTCCAAAAAGCAGTTCTCCAGCCTTCGCCTGTGTGGCTCTGAGGACAGAGCTCACTTTCCCATGAGACAGCAGCCCAGCCATCACAGCCTGCAGTGTGAACAGGCTTTTGCAGAAGGAGCCAGAGGTCAGGAGCACACCCAGCTCCTCTCCAGCACACCAGCCTTTCAGACAGCAGGAGGCAGGGATTGAGACTGGGGTGAACAGCCTTGATCCCAGCGCTCCTGTCGCGTGGAGTCTCTGCCGTGGGTCTGCCCTGGCCTGTCCATCCCACTGAGCCTGCAGAATGGAGCACTCAGCCTGTGTTCACTCAGCACTGACAAGGGCAGCACCAGGAGCCTCTCACCAGCTGGCTCCATGGCCAGGCCTGTGACATCGAGGAGAGGCATGAGGAGAACTGGTTAGTGCCCCTCCACTGTTCCAGGGGCTCCGAGGCACCTTCCAGTTTTCTTGCAGCTTTGATTGGACAATGTAGCTGGTTTTGGCTCCAGAGCTGGAATGAAAGCTACAAGTATCGACTCCATGTGGAGAGTTAGGAGCCAACAAGCCACCTTTATGTCCTTTTCCCCTTGTGCAGTGACCTTGAAGGGCACATGCTGAAGTCGAAGTTGGCGCTGTCCCAAGATGAAGACAGCTGGGTGGCCTGAGCCGCCACATGCAGGGCTCATGTAGGATACTGCAGCTTCCATCAGACTTTGACCTGGCAATAAAGAAACCTTTGTTGTTCCATCTTAGGTCGTTGGATTGGGGGGTTTGTCAGTATTGTAGCGGCAGCCTCTTCTGTCCCGGCTGAGGCAGACTCAGACCTGGTTTTTAATCCTGGTTGATCAGTTATGAACTGTGGCTACGGGCGCGTAACTAACAGTCTCTGTGCCTCAGATCTTCCATGCGGACACCACCCCCGTGTCATTCACGGGGGCTGTTGCGAGAATTAAAGGAGAAAATGCGTGTGAAATGTGTGGCACACAGAAAGGACTCAGAAAAGGCTGCCTGCTCTCTTTTCTTAATATACACTATGTCACCTTATACCCATTTATAAATTAAGAAACCGACGTTCAAAGAAGTCAGGTTTTCCCCATTGGTCACACAGCTAAGAAATCACTGGAGAGTCAAGGAGAAGGGGTGGGAGAGGGAGGCCAGGTAGAAACGCCAAGGCGTGGAGGTCTGGACGGGCAGGAGCCGGTCGCCCTTTGAAGCCCTGGGCCGCTGGTCAGACACTCACCCTAGATTGGGGCTTTGACATTTTCCAACTGGACACAGACTTCTTCTCAATCTATTTTCTTAGCTGGATGACAGAGATACAATCTCCTCATCTGGAATGTGTTGTCCTTGTTACTATCTAAGATCAAGTTCTTTTAAGTTTCGGCCTTACACGTGGGCGTGTGGCTTTTCCCTTGAGGTTTTCAGTTTGTGGCTGTTCCCGACCAAACCCCATGTTGAATCCGGTGGAAGGTGGGTCCGTTGCGCCCTCTGGTGGCCACCGTCACCAGGCGCTCTTGGCCCAGGTCCGGATGAACAAACCTGGCCGTCGGGCTGGGCCAGCTCTGTCGCCATGAGCCAGCCATGGGCACTCATCCCCAAAGTGCTTTGCTCTGGAGCAACACCGTCCTCTGTCCCCACACCCCTGGGGAGTATGGCGCACTTGCAATCTTTACCCAGGACTCAGGAACCCTAGCCCTCGCGATTTAAGTTCTGGCTACATCCCTAACTTCTTGGCAAGTCACTTAACCTCCTTGAGTGAGGCTCAGTTTCCTCTTTAAATTCCCCTCTCGGGAGACCAATGGCTCTTGGCAGGATTGTTGCAGGATTAAATGAGCTTAATGGAGGTAAAGCACTCAGCCCACGTTGCTGGCGTGTGAAAGGGAGCCAGCTGCGGTCATTATTCACAAGCCCCTTTTTTTCATGGGAGTTGCGGCTGTCTGGCTGCCTGCCCGTCCCCCCGTTAACTCTCACCCTCTGGTGGCAGAGACCTTCTCTTGCCCATCTCTGTATCTCCAGCCCCCGTGGCCCTCAGTGCGTATTTGCCAAGTGAAATATACACATAAAGCACGTTCGCTTATCACAGTCCTGTGAGGCAGATACACCCGGAATCACTGTTCCTGGTTTGCAGAGAGGGTCTGTCCGTGAACCCCGGTCTTTGACTGCTGGGGCCCGTGGCTGTCCATGGGTGTCCATGACCCAGTCATACCCTCCCCTTGGGTGGCCGACAAAGGGAAGAAATCTTCCAGCCACCTGCAAATCTATGCAAGCGATTGTTCCCTATTTTGGACACAGCTTCAGGAAAGCCCATCCCAAACTTACAAAAGTGGGAGGAAAGTTCTCAGAGCGTTTAGGTGCCCATCGGAAGCTGGGCCTGGATATCTGAATGTGAAAAAGTCCGCAGGACATACCACTTCCCATGGCAATTGGCTCTACGGAGACACCCTCCCCAGGGCTCAGAAGAGAGCGTTCTGATATCTGCCTAGGGTACCCTGTATGCCAGGAGGTGACCAGCACCATGGCATCCCAGGGAGTCACCAGCCTGTGAAGGGGCAGGCTCTTGCCTGACCAGCGCAATGAACCTGGGGGCTCTGTCCCCTGCCAACATCCCAGCCCACAGCTCTCTTATTCGGCTCCGGCAGCAGTGCTGGGGCGAGATCTGCATCTTCCGGGGCCTACGTGGGTGTTTAGGACCTTTCTTTGCCACACGCTGCTCTGAATTTCCTGTTGCCAGCACCCACCATCTTGCTGCCTGCATTCCCTCACTCATGGCGGGCTTTGCACATCAGTGAGGGTTTTTCTTCCCAACCTGTGCCCTTATCTGGCATGACTCTGGTGTCCCTGTGGAGCTCACGTGCAGCCCCTGCCCTCCGAGACCCTGGATGTCTTGCACCGCCTCTCCCTGGGCCCCGCTTCATCACTAGGAACTGCGCCATCTTGAAACCGCTGTTCGCACTCCTTGTGCCCAGGTTGCCCAGACTCTCAGCCCCCAGGTGGTTCCTGGGAAGACCCTGTGTCCTAACACCCACAGGAATCCGCTCACGGGGTCTGCATCTTCTCCTGCCTTTCCTCTTTCACTCAGCTTCCACCCCCACATGCAGGCCAGCAGCCCACCTCCATCCCTGCACCCAGGCAGCAGCTGAGTAAAGGCACCTGACTGCACAGGTGGGGCCCTCTAGACGCATCCTCTCTAGCATCAACCCAGCCCTCCACGCCAGCTGCCTGTCCTCATAGTCATTTACTCTGATGACCCACAGTCCATGGGAAAACGTGCCTCAATTGTTCTCTCCTCCTGTCTTCGCCTCAGCTCAGCATTTAATCTCCCCAACTCTAGGGGAAAAGGAAGCTATCAGATGGCAATGACCTCAGCTTTGTGCCGCTAAAGCTGTCTGCCTCTGCCTGGGTCCCCACCCCGGCACCTCACCATCCTCTTGTGATGGAGGCGGGGGTCCCTCCATGCCATGTCCCTCTCGAGAGCCCTGCTCCCTCCTTCTCTCTGCTGCATCTTCCTCTCTCTACTGGCTCCTTCTGGACAGCATTTAAGTCCGCTGCAGTCTCTGCTGCTAGTCAAAACATCCTCCCTCAAATATGTGACCTTCTCCTTTAACCCTGTGCCCGCCCTGCACGGCCCTTCCCTCTTGGCACACTGCTAGAGTGCCCTACTCGCTACTTATACACGGGTCTTCGTAGCTCTTAGGCGATTCCCGCCTAGTTTCCACCTCCATCCCAAAGAGAGCCTGCTCTCACCCAGGTCATGCATGGTGACACTTCACCACCTCTGGGGACAGGCATCACCAGGGCGAGGCCTCAGTCTCCTTGAAGTGACCTTGCTATAGCCTCAGAGGCACCGCGATGCCACAGACCTGTGGCCTCCCTGGCTGCTGCTTCTAACCTCCTTTCCTGTATTTTGCTCCTTGGACCATCTCATTCAATTCCCTGCAGGCCACATCCAAACCCAGGGCTTCGTGATCTATAGCCTGACGAGGCCCAGAGTTCTGTCTCCAAGTGGCTGGGGTCTTAGGGCCTCAATCCCATTACCCTCAGTATGGGCTCTGAGCTAATGGAGGGATTGATTCGGGAACCACCTGCAGCTGTGTTCTGAGTCAAGCTGAATTGGAACATGTGGCTTAGAATTGCAGCAAAATATCCCTCTTCATTATCTCATCCAATTGAACTGACTTTCTGTATCCAAACACAGCCTCCCCTTTGTGGCAGCCCCATCAGCCTGGAAGGTGAGCCACGTGCAGCCAGGTGGGGGCCCAGAAAACAGGAAGTCTCTGCTTTTCAGAGCTCAGCTGAGAGGTGGCTGCGCTGAGGGCCCCAGGGTCCGATCAGTCAGCTGAGTCTTTTCCACCTGCAGGAGGTGCATGTCCGAGGGAAACAGAGGAGGGCAGAGCTGCCATCCTTGGAGGGCTTAGGGTGACACCTCTACAGGAGTCTTAGGCAGTTGGGGAGAGGGAGAAATTGGTTCCCTGCACCAAGCTCTTGACCACCATCTGCGGCCCGCTACTCCATGTCCCCTACTTGGCAGACATGGGTCATTAGTCTACCCCTTACAGCAACCTTTCAGGGCAGGTATTATTATTACTTCTATATTTTGAGGGAGGAAAGTAAGGCTCAGAGGCCAAGTCTCTTACCTGCCTGAGGTGCCTCACCCTATGAAATGGCGGCAGTGTTCGTGTGAGCAGGTGAATCAGCTTGGGCTACAATTAAAAAAATACCATAAGTCAGTGACTTAAACAGAAATGTACTTTCTTGCAGTTCTGGAGGTTGGAAGTCTGGGGTCAGGGAGCCAGCGTGGCGGGGTTCTCATGAGGCCCCTCCTCCTGGCCGCTGACAGCTGCCTTTCACTGCAGCCTCACATGGTAAAGAAGTCTGTGGGTCTCTTCTAGGGTGCAAACCTTATCATAAGAGCCCCCATCACTTCATCAAACCCTAATTACCTCCCAAAGGCCCCGTCTCCAAATACCACCCCAACAGGGTCTTAGGGCTTCAACATATGCATGGGTGGGGGTGACACAATTCCGTCTATAGCAGTAGGATTGGAGTCAAGCACTCACAAGATACTGGAGGATACGGGCACGTAACAGCCGGCATCTCTGAGAAGCAGGTAACCTGGAATATGCCGAATTATGGAGACCTCAAGTTTCAGCTGCAAATGACCAGGAGGTCTTTGACTCTGACACGTGGAGGAAGCTTCACCTGGTTCTTCAGGAAAGGATGGGCCCAGGGCAGGCATCAGACGGAGGGAGGGGGCAGGGCAGATAGCTGCATTGTTACCATCATTTCTATAGAGAATGTCATCAGGGTGATATCCCACAGGTGTTTGAACATGACCCCCAGAGTCCTTGAATGAAGCAACTGAAGCAGACAGGGGCTGGCCCTTCCCCAGCAGATGAGGAAGGTCTGGAGAATCACAGACATTTCCTGTCCAGGTCCGCTAGAGCATCGGCCTCCTGGACTTGCCTCAGATAGCCTCTGTCCCCTAGTAGGAGAGGAGCCTCTGAGGGTACAATTTCTTTTTGTGGCATGAGGAACTTCAGTGAATCCTGTGTGAATAAGCCAGCTGCCAGAGGCATTGGGAGGACAAGCGGGGAGGCCCCTATGACTGGACGCTGGAAGACAGGGCCCTCCCCACCCCCTACCCTGCTAGGTGATGCTGTGGTCAGGGAGGACGGCTGCACCTGGGAGGTGCTCACTCACAGTCAGGGGCAAAGTGGCAGCCTCTGAGGCTCACCCCTGGTCACTGTGGACCATCGACAACCAGAAAGAAAAGAAAAACGAGGGGGCATGGGTGGGAAATACCAGCCATGGCTGAATGTAGAGAATGAGCCAACAGGGCTACCACACTCTCCTTTCAATCCCTGTGCACATTAAACATCCTGGGAGAGTGAAGAGGAAGTGGAAAATTCCACCTAGGAACTTCTTTTTAGTCCCCTCGCTTTTTGTGGATGGCCAACCGTGCGTTTGGAGCAGCCTGGCGGGTATTCCTAGGACGTCCCAGGGCTTCCAGGCCAAATCCTGGGAGGATCTGCATTTGGGGGAGGGGTGGGAATGCAGGGGCAGATGGGCCTTGACTCTGCTCCCAGCATCCAGGCAGGTGCCGGGGCGTCCTGGAGGAATGCCTTTAGGCCCTCAGGGCTCTCCAAGGAGGGCCCTGACGATTTCTTTCCCTGGCCATGGGCTCTAGCCTGAGGCCAGGGTGTGATGTGCAGGACAGGGCGGCCAGGCACTGGAGTCCCGCAGAGCTGGTCTGGAAAAGTGGGCGGTGGGGCCGACTGCAGCATGGCACCACCTCGTGGCCACTGGTCCACATTGCAGCTGTGATGTGAGGCCAACCAGTAGCGAATTTGGGAGAGGCTGTATCTTCCATAGAATGGAGGGGTGGGAGCATGTATTAGCGCCAGGTGACAGCAGGGCCCTGCAGGGAGAGGACAGAGAAGTGATGGGACGAGGAGGAAAGGGAAGTCTAGAGTTGAGGAAACAATTTAGAGAAGATACAGGGGCAGCATGAAGGCCCGTGGCAGGGGGCAGGAGCAGGACAGAGGCATGGGGGGAGGGAGGGAATCAGACCGGGTTCCCCAGCAGAACCTTGCTGTTCATTTCAGTCTTGCAGACAGCTCCTTCTCTGCTCCTGTGTCTGATGTACTAATAACTAACATTTGTTGTTGTAAGCCTTTTGCGTAGGTTAACTCATTTAATTCTCTACGTGTATGTATACAGAGGTATTACATCATACCAAACTTACCCATCATGAGATCAGGCAGAGAGGTTAAGTTACTTGCTCAGACTCACACAGCTAATAGGTGGGACCCAGGGTGGCCTGGCTGCAGAGCCTCTGTGTGAATCTTTGCCCCATCCTTCCTCTGGGGACTGCCCTCAGAAGGTCCCCATAGACAGTGTCTCAAATATCTCAGGAAACATCCTTGCTAAGCACAGAGTGACAGGGAGGCAGCAGGGCAGACAGGAGGCCCAGAACTGGAGAGAGACGCCTTGCTGTGAACCCACCTCCGCCCTCAGTCATGCACCAGCCTGCAGGGCTGTTCTGAGAGTTAAAGATCACGCCTAGGGAGGTATTGTGTGCCATACAAACTGGGAGGCCTGGTTACTGTTTATACCGATTTTATCTTACAGGCTCCCAACACTGGGTTTCTGAATCTGTTTTTTTTTAAAGGGAGATTAGTGCCAACTTTGGACCAAACTCATGCCCACCCCTGGGTGTGCCTGTCTCTGTGGGGGAGGACAGACTCTAGGCCAGCCCATATCAGGCCCTGGCCAAGGTGAATTTACTCAGCAAACGTTCAAGCAGGTGGTGCATGTCTACTGGGCCTCTTGAGATGCTTTTGTTTTTAATCTCACATCCCCTCTGATGGCCAGTGTTGTCACGCCCATTTGACACATGCGGCAGGCAGCGGAGGTTCAGAGAAGGTAGGTGACTCGCCAGTCACACAGCAGGGCACGGCACTCCTGGGCTTGAGAAGAGGCCTCTCCAAGGCCTATGCTGGGGCTCTCCTCTGTATTCTGAAATCTGGCCATTCAGTAGTGGTGACGCCAACCCAGTAGGCCCTCTGAGCTGGAGGGTTGAAGGCAGCGCAAATGCCTGACCCTTGTAGAAAAACAACACACACCCCCAAACGATAAAATAGCTCTTTATTTATTCACTTTGATTTGGATCATTGGAAATATTAAACAATAAATAAAACAGAGCGGGGGCTGAGGAAAGCAGGATCTTGCTAACGTTATTTGAATGCATCCCAACCAGTGCTCAGCTGCGCAACGACATGGAGAGAGGCGAAGGGGAATAGAAAGCAAATTTTAAAACACCAACAGCCAAACACACAAGACTGCACACAAGAAAAAGTGCTCAAGAAACTTTGGCTTTGAAGGGAATTCAGTGAAGGGAAGCGATTGCGCAGGAGTAAGGGAAGGAACCCGCGATCACCCTAAGGGGCGGGGGGCTTAAGGGGGAAGCCCTGACACAGGCTAGGGTTAAAGCTGACGTCCCCCAGCTCAGGACGTGCAACCAATGGCAGTTTTGTACTAGGAAGAAGCTGAGTGATGAGGCTGGATGATGGGATCGCCTGATGGGCTGGGAGGGAGAATAGGAGGTGTAAAGGTGGCTCACCGCCCATAGGAAATTCAGTGCTCTTTTGGTAAGAAAAAAAAAAGTCGGTAATGCCCTGATCCTGAAAAGCTGTGAGATGCTGCCTTGCCTGTCTCTGCCTTTTCTTCTAAGTCTTCCTCTTTTTCTTTGCACAAGTGTCAGGGAGCACCCCAGAGGTGCAGGAGCTGGTGTTTTCATGACAAACAAAAATGGGGAGGCTGACTCTATCTCAAAACTGGCTAGCCCAGTTCACAGGGCAGGATAATCCTGATGGCATGTAGCCACATTTGCTGCAAACCAGATGTCCACGATGGATATAATGATACCCCTGGGGCTCTTCTCAGGGGCAAGGACAGGTGCTGGTTCCTGATGGCACATGGCTGGTGTGCAGTCATCTTTAGCTGGACAGTGGCCCCTTGAGGCTTGGGCTTCCCTGCACACAGCATTTTTGATCCTAGCCAGGGGAGGGAGAGAGAGTTCTTTTGGTTTCCTTTTTATTTATTTTCAGACTACTTCAAAGCAAACATACCAGTTCAAAATGTTCTTTGTGGTGTTAATCCACCTTTGCCAGGAGGCCAGAGTCACATCCAGGTAGGACTGGCCTCTAGCACCACCTTCTGGCCACGGCAGAGAATGGGATTCCATCAAAGCCTCCCAACCAGCCCTTTCCCTAAAGAATCACCCAGATCTTAACTGCCCTCTCTACCTTCTTTATGTTTTTTCCCCCTATTTTACGTTCTATTTTCTCATATCTGGCTTTTCTCTCTAAGCCTAACCAAATGCTTTGCTGAATGATGTTTGGAAAAGCCAGAGTTTTAAAAGGCATTCATCCATTTATGAACTTTCTTCCAGCCCAGGATCCCTGCAGAGAACCAGAGGTTATAACTGTGTCCTCCTTTCTCCCCTAAAAGGTGGCTGAGGGCAGGGGAGGTGCATGTAGCTCCAGCTAGAGCAAATCAGTGCCCTGACTCACTGGGGAGACCCAGGGGGCTGGGATGTTGCTGACACCTCATGGGCCACTTCGTCAGCCTATCTTTGCAGCTTCAGGTTCAGCGCTGGGTGCTGCAGGCAGGGACCCCTCTGTTCTCTGCTTGAACGCAGGGCCAGTCTCCAAGGAACTCTCTGTCTGCAGAGTAGAAAGAGTTGTGGGCTGGGATTCAGGGGCCTGCGGGAGCCCCCGGCACTACGTGCCTGCCACGAGTGCTCGTCGTACTCCTACTGACAGCATGCATACTGCCCTTTGGCTAATACACACTCTGTCTAATTCCCAGCCACCTTCACCCCAGGGATGAGTTCCAGTTGGTTTAAGCCAAACTGGTGCATTTAATTCTGGCTGCAACAACTGGCTTTTATTCCATTAAGTGCCCATTGCTAAGCCAATGAAACATAAGAGCTATCTGCTATGGGAAAGAGAAATGTGGTCTCCTGCACTGGAGGGCATGAGAGGCCACCCAGGCAGCCTGCGGACAGAGCTCGGTGCTGAGAGAGCCCAGGAGAGTCAGACGCCTCCATTCTGGTTACACTTTTTCCAGACGCTGAATGGAGACTTGCTGGGAAAGCCCGCCTCCGGACAATTTCAACATAGCGCCGGTAACACCCTTTTTCTGCTCAAACTCTGACTTGTGCTATCTGTCCCAGACAGTTCACGACTGCCCGTCACTTCCCTCCTTCACACTCCACCAGGAAAAGGCCACACCTCCCTACACAGCAGCAGCCTTTTAGGAAATGTGCTCAACAGGAAAAGTGGTTTTTCTGATTAAACATCAGTAACTAGAGTCAACAATCACTGTCCTCTCCCATGCCTGTCACACTCCACTCCCCACCCAGCTGCAATGTGGCCTTGATTTTCTCATCAGTATAATGGCAAAGCTGGATTTGGAGGCTGGAAGAGATCTCACAGCTTGACCATCCTAGTGGGAGACGGGGAGACCAGACGGAGACCAGGCCATCGACCCAGGCAGCATGTGGCTCAGACACAGACGCCTCTTCATGTTGAGGGACCTATTCCTGCACAGCAAAACCCAGAGAAGTTGATTGCTCAGCCCGAGCCTGCCATCCCTGTATAGACTCAGCTTTTAGGAGAAAGGGAAGAGTTCAGGAGATAGCAACACTCTCTGTTTCAGTGTCTGATGATCTGGAGTCTGCCCCTGGAGTCACTCAGCCACTCAACAAACATTTGCTGAGTTCTTCACCTCATATATGGCTGTGAACTCTGCCCTTCGAGGCTGTATGTTCTGAATGACGACTCAGCGATTTACCAGCCTTTCTCAGAAAAAAAAAAAATCTTAAAATTTTGGAGGATTTTAAAGCTGAAACAGGTTTTCTGTTTAACACATTCCCCATTCTGAACCTTTGAGAATCTGATAAAAGCTATAGACCCTCTCTCCAGAAAAATGCTCATAAGTAGAGATTCAGGGAAAAAACCAAACTTGGCATGCAACTTCCGGGGACTCTTGTGAATGGCCTGAAGCCACCTGTGACCCATCACTGATGTCCCCAAGCTCCTCCCTCCCTGTGTGCAGAGGGGGCTCCCCCGCGCCTGGGAGCACAGGCCCCACGCCTCCGTCACGCTCCACCAGGAAAAAGTCACGCCTCCTCAAAGCAGCAGCGGCCTTTTCAGGGATATCTTCAACAAGAAAAGTGGTTTTCCTGCTTAAACATTAGTAACTGGAGCCAACAATCACTGGTTCCCACATTTCTGTTACTCTCCACTCCCCACCCAGCAGCAGTAAGGTTTCACAGAGTTTTGGAGACTCCTAGCCTGAGAATAAATCCAAGTCCACAATGAGGAAGAAGGAAGGTTGGGTTGGAACGGGAGGATGCTGAGGACATTCCACAAACCATCCAAGCCCTAGATATCCCCAACATCCCACGTCTGAGGACTCCTACAGACCCCCCTTAAACACACCCCCGTTTCCCAGCTACTGGGTGAGGCAAGCTTCATTAAAACACCAGGACCACCAACAGAGCCAGGGTGCAACAATGTCAGTTGAATAAAAAAAGAATCAATAAATAATCAGGAAGGCTAACAAGGAAAGGAGAACAGCTGGGGAGTAAGAAGATGAGGTATGTGGCAGTCACCATTCCTGGGATATCCTTGGCCCAGACCCCCAGTGACAGCCCCAAGATGGCCAGCAGGGACTTGACCCTGAGCTCAGGCCCTCGGGGAAAATGCTGCTGGCAGCCTCCCGTGTGGCTTTGGAGGTTGCGGGCACCCTATTGAAGAGTCTGAGAATGAGAATGTACGTTCCATTCTGACGCGCTGCTGGGTGCTGTTGAATATCCTCAGAGCTTTGTTCCAATTCAGGTGCTGGCTCAGGAAACCAGAAAAGATGTTCCCAGCCAGAGAGCAAGCAGGGCCGCTGGTGGGGGTCCCTTTTCCCAAGTAAGGGCTTTTGTTTCATTTCAGCCCATGCATGCTTTTCTTTCCCAAATACAAAGGCACATGGAAGTGGTCAGATCCGCTCTTGCCACGATTAGAACCACGAGATGGACTACTCAAAGGAACATCTGCTTGGGAAGAGGTATCTGCAGGAGTCAGAAACACGGCGCCAAGTTTGGGGATTTTTTCTTTTCCTTTTTTTTTTTTTTGTCAGAGACAGGGTCTCACTCTGTTGCCCAGGCTGGAGTGCAGTGGTGTGATCACAGCTCACTGCAGCCTCAAACTTCTGGGCACAAGAGATCTTCCCTCCTCAACCTCCCTAGTAGCTGGGGCTACAAGTGTGTGCCACCATGCCTGGCTAATTTTTTTAAATCTTTAATTTTTGTAGAGACAGGAGTCTCACTATGTTGCTCAGACTGGTCTTGAACTCCTGGGCTCAAGTGATCCTCCTGCCTCGGCCTCCCAAAGTGTTGGGATTACAGGTGTGAGCCACGGCACCTGGCCTCCAGTTTCTGTGAAAATCTTTGGGGTAGGAGCCTCTGGTGGCTCATAAATGAGTTCTGGGAAGAAGATGACAGGGTTGTCACGCCAAGCGAGAGGCCGGGCTTCGTGCAAAGAAGGGCAGCATCTTGCCCCGGGTGCCAACAGCGCCTGGCATGTCTCTGTGCTAGACATAATCGCCACTCAAGTCTCTGCCCATCTTCCTGGGAAACTGTCCTGTCTCTCAGAATATAGGCGTCTTCCACATTTGTTCCCCAAGCTCGCTCCAGGAGCTAAAATGATTTTAGTGTGTGGAGGTTGAACCTTTCCCAGCGCCTCCCCAGCTCTGGGGCAGCGGTGGGGGGATGCTGTCCCCACTCAAGACAGGTTCCGAGACATGCTCTGCCACTCTGGCAGAGCTTAGTGACCTTGCTGAATAGATGCTGCCAATGGCTGGGTGCAAGAGGCTGCGAGCGGTGCCTGGGCACACACCTGAGGCTGCCCCTCCAAGCTCCGGGATGGAACGGCTCCGGCAAGATGCTGGGGCTGGAAACGCAGAGGTGTGACAGTGCGTCCATCCTCAACCCTTCACTGCGTCATCTCCCCTTGAAGATCCGGATTTTATTGATGGAGGCCAAGGTGGCCGTCACGTTAGACTCGAAGTCCGCATCGTGCACCCCCGTCTTGCGAAAAGCTCCCGCGGAAGGGTTGTTTTCCCAGTAGTGGTGCCAGTTCCCTTTGCTGTCTGCCCCGAAGCCGTACAGGTCCACCTGTGGGGGCAAAGCAAAGATGAGAACCAGACAGCAGGGCTGCTGGTGGCACCTCTGAGAAAGGAAGCCTGTAGGCGTTCCTGGAATCCCACAGGACCATAAACAGCATTTCCAAGGACTCAGACTAACCCTTCATTAAAACCCTTCTCTACATTCCTGGAACTCTCAGAGGCTTGGTGAAGCAAATGCAAGTTAAGTAAAGCTCAAGTCCAATGCCAGAAGCACCCTGAGAGATGACTGCATGTGGGTGGTCTCGGAGCCCGGGTCTTACCTCTGCAGCAAGGGCAACCTATTCTTCCAGAATCGAGGAGCTACAGAGGGAGGCAATAGGAAGGAGGCCATGGAATGGAAGAGAGTGGAAGGAAAGCAGGGCTTTGGGGCCAAGCAAACTGCCCCAAATCCCAGCTCTGCCACTCCATGATGCTCTGGGCATGTGAAATCACTTGTTTGAGCCTCACTTTCCTCATCTGGAAAATGGGTCCAAGAATCACAATTGCAATGAGGCAGAGGGCAGGGCTGATCCCTTTCTTCTCTGCGGCCAACATTCATCTGGACCAGGCGCCCTCGTGGCCACTAGGCCAGGCCTTTCACATACATGACAAACGCTGTGCATTTATTCTGAGCCCAGCACCCTACTGGCTGTGTTGAAGTTCAGGCAGAGCTTGATCAGATGCCAGCTAGGCAGCTGCTGGGGGAAGCAGCCTTGGGGCTTACAGCTTCTTGGAGTCACTGACTGAGCGATGCTTGTTGGAACTGGGGCTAAATTCAGGGCTCCCACAGCACAGAGGAGGGAGGGGCTGATGCCCTGAGAAGTCAGAGGAAGCTCTTCAGAGGAGGTGGCATGTGGGTCGAGTCTTAGAAAATCAGTACAAGATGACTGGAAGGAATCGCATGGAGGGGTTTCCAGGGAGAGGATGTGCTATATGCACTGCAGCGTGGAAGACAGATTGGAGGGGTGGGGACAAAGAGGGGACAGCGGACAGCTCCATGCCATATGTGGCTTTCTAAGGAAATGCAACATGGACGTGGGCCTGCTCCAGGGCAGGGACATTAGGGCCAAACAGGTGGGAATGATGGGAGAAAGGGCTCTGAGCAGAAACCCAAGCAAGGGTCTGGGACCAGCTGGCTGGAGGTGGGTGGGGTGCGGAAATGACAGGGGCACCCACGTTGCAACCTGGGAACACCAGGGCAGGGCTGAGCCTGGGGACCTGCCTTGCAGTGCCTCTGACCCCTTCCTGGGATTTCCACCAGGCACCAGGCAGGGTGGGGCTGGGGCTGGGCTGGACGAGACAAGAAGGGCCCTGCCTGAACCCAGGGTCAGGGAGGAAGTGGGGGCTGTGTGACCCGCCCTCCTGCTCCTCTTCCTGGGGCGGCAGCAAGCCTCTCAGAGCATCCGTGGAAACCCGAACACAGCCTGGTAGACGGCGAAGGACGTCAGAAGGGAAATGCATGCTTCTCGAGATCACTGGTTCTCAATGTCGGCAGACAGTGGAACCCATGGGGGCCTGGCTCCATTAATTCTGGAAAAATTGGGCCAGGATGTGGCCTGGGTGCTGGAACTTAGACCCACAGATGATTCTAAGGAGTAAGTGGGATTGAGAACCGCAGCCTTAGACAATTCTCACTATGAGAATCCGCTCCTGTATCCGGAATCTGCTGCTTGATCCAAGCTTCCACTGCCATGGTCCTGGGCACTCACACAGAATGTGCCAGAACTCTTGCTCCTGAGAACTTTCTCATAGAGCACTGTTACTCACTGCAACACCCTGGGAGACACACGTTGCAAGCCCTGACATAGAGACAGAATCCGAGCTTCTGGAAGAGGCAGGCTAGGTCTACCTGCCCTCCCTCTCCCTGCCCTCCCTCAGGAACACAGGACGGTGAGCTCTGTCCTCCGGGCAGCCCTGCGGGCAGGGGGAGGGTGGCATACCTCATCGCAGACATGCATTGAGAAGATGACCGAGAGGATGCCGGTAGATGGGTACCGCCCGTGCCCTTGCAGCCAGTTGTCAAACACATACTTGATGAAGGCTGGGTGGTAGATCAGGATCTGCGGGGATGGGAAGACATGGCCCTTAGTGAGTTCCGGTGGGCAAAGGACATGGAGTGCCTATCAGACACACACACTGTTGCGGCCATGGAGGCACAGCCATGAGCCTGACGGATACCCCTGCACTCGTGGGCTTCCACGCTCGTGGGAAAGATGGACACTCATCCACATGAGTAAGAGACAGAGGTGCTGAGCTAATAAGTGCTATGGACAGCAATGATGCAGAGGAGGGCCCTACAGGACGGTGTGAGGAGGATCGCTGAGCTGACACACAGAAAAACCCAAGGAGGCCAAGGAGTGAGACAGGAGACTGCTCAGGAGAAGGGGGCCCCAGGGAACAGCGTGAGGTGGGACCAGACACTGTCAATGAGTGAAGACGTAAGCACCAAGCCACCTGATGATGGCTGGAATCATCGCCAATCCTTAAAATGATCTCATGTCCCAGGTTTCCCTCTCCTCCTGCTACAGATAAGAAAACTGAAGCCCAGAGAGGCTAAGTGACCTGCCCCATGTCACGCAGCCGGCAGTAGCTGAGCTGGGAGGGGGCCGGTATCAGGCTTGGCCTTGGTTCCTCACCCAAAGCCGGCCTTGAGGATAATGAAAGGGACTTCTCAGGCAGGAGAGGGCGTGCATGTCCAGAAAGCCAAACTCCAGCCCCTTGGAATGGACTGGAAGGGTGGATTCTGTGGACCTCTGGTAAACCATTCACCTCTCAGTGTGGCCTCCTACCATCTCTAGGAGGCTGTCCTTTCCACCAACGCCACCCTGTAGAGACCCATAAGTGGCCTTTTCCCTGAGGCAGCACAGCCCACTGCAAAGGGCAAGATGCTGGAGGCACAGGAAGTCTTCAATTCTACCCTTATCCAGAACTAGCTGTGTGTCTCTGGGCAAGTTTCCTGACCTCTCTGAGCCTATCTAAGTTTGATAGCGTATGCAAAAGGCCAGTGTGGTAGGCACCTCACTTCCCTCCTTCTTCTGCCCTTTGCCCATCTCTTGACCAGCCTCATGCCAGGGGCCTGCTGGGGAAGATGCAGACATGGAAAGAGACGAGAGGCAGGAGGTGAGGCCTGGCTTTGAGAGGAATTCACAAACCACAGCGTGCATAGGGGTCCCTGGAGAACATGTTAAAACCAGAATGCGGGGCGGCCAGGGTTTCTGATCAGTAGGTTCGAGACGGGCCTGAGGATGTGCATCTGTGACAAGTTCCCGGGTGATGCTGCTGGCCCGGGGGACCCCGCTTTGAGAATCTCTCCCAGTGTTTGACCTCTTCCCCCAGGGGGCTAGCTAAGTGGGAGATGCTACCTCCAGCAGCCTGGGGATCTGGGGGCTGTCTTGCAACTCAATGCTGTACCTGAGAGCAGAGCCTTAGATGAGGAAACCTGAACTTAGAACAAAGGGGCTGGGGCTTCCACTCACCTTATCCTGTTTCACTCTGATCTTTGCAGGAACCGGGACATAGGTGCTGCAGTTGGAGAAAGAGAAGCTGGTTAACGGGGCAGGGGACAGGCCCAGGAACCTGGGCACGCAGCTCTGGGGGTAGTGACTAGAGAATGAAGCAGGCGTAGCCTCTCCTGCCCCCCACACCTTCCCTCAGGGACCCCCACCTCCCTACCCCAGCCACAGAAACCCCCTGCCCACAGCAATCCCCGATAGACACCAGAGAGCGGCCTTGTCTAATTTGAGGACATTCTGCTGGGTTTTGACCCCTATTCCCCAAAAAGGTGAGGAGGACTTGCTCCAAGCACAGCCTTAAGGAATGGAGTGGGGGCCGTGGTGCCTCCACCTCTCAGGGCCAGGGCACCCCTGCTGAGCTGGGGCACTGGCTGGTGAGACCCGCGGCTGCCCCTTCCTCAGCTGGGCGGTTGCATGTACCCCGAGTGCAGAGGTGTCAAAGCTGGTCCCACGGGTGCGATTCCTGCTCCCAGAGGAGACTGCAGCTGAGCCACATCCAGACCTGGCTCCCACCCCGCCCCACCCTGGTCTGCCTCCCTCACCCCTAGTCTCCTGCACCCACATCCCGGGGCTGGCTCTGTTCCTAGAAAACCTGGCCGAAGACAAGACGGCTTGTGGAAATCTGGACATCAAAGCACTTCCCTTCAGTCAGGGTTAGAGGAAAGCACAGGCTCTGTGTGGGGTTCAACCCCGGGCAAGGTGCTTGGCCGAGCTCCAGAGTCCTCACTGGGAGAATGGAGCAAACGATAACGGCTATTGTGAGGATTAATTGAGATAACATGTGCCAAGTGCCATGTGCGGTGCCTGCTCAGAAAACTAGGTTCCTGATTGTCAGGGAAGCCACAGCTGCCTTGCTCAGCACTGCCTGCCCTGGGGAGGGGCCCAGGTTGCACCTGTACTCCCCATCCCTCATATCTTTTTTTTTTTTTTTTTTTTTTTTTTGAGACAGAGTCTTGCTCTGTTGCCCAGGCTGGAGTGCAGTGGCGTAATCTCGGCTCACTGCAAGCTCCGCCTCCCGGGTTCACGCCATTCTCCTGCCTCAGCCTCCCGAGTAGCTGGGACTACAGGCGCCCGCCGCTGCGCCCGGCTAATTTTTTCTATTTTTAGTAGAGACGGGGTTTCACCATGGTCTCGATCTCCTGACCTTGTGATCCACCCGCCTCAGCCTCCCAAAGTGCTGGGATTACAGGCGTGAGCCACCGCGCCCGGCCACCATCCCTCATATCTTAGGAACCCTCACCTGGCCAGGCTCACGTAAGTTTGAAAAGCAAGGTGCTGTTATTTGTCAGGCTGCACTTCAGAAATAAAGGGAGGCAGAACTCATATGTACCGACCCTTTCTAGTGGCGGCCCCTCTTCCCGAAGAGTCTCCGGGGTGCGTGGGGGTCCCTCCGGGCATTGTTAGCAAGAGGACACTAAAGCTTGTGGTTCGTTAAGTGATGGGGAAGGAAGAGTTGGAACAGTCGGGGAGGCAGCCACAGGAACTGGGCTTGTGTGTGCCAAAGGAAGCTGGGGGAGGGGAGGCACCCCGGTGGAGGCACAGCAGGACCACGGCAGGGCTGGGGGACAGGGTGTCACTGCAGGGGGCGGAGCAGTGAGGCGGGGCCACAGGGGGGACTCACTGGGAAATGGTGCCCGTGGTGGTGGCGCTCACCACCCACTCCAAGTCGATGGTCTTGAAGGGCACCAGGATCATGCTGACATTATCTCCCAGCTCCCGGAAGCTCTCAGGGTACACCAGATGGTGGGTGGTCTTCGTCCCAACATCAGCCTCAAATCCTGCCGTGGGCGCCTTGTTCATCCTGGGAGAGAAGGGGAGAAAGTTGAGTCTTGTAGCATGGGCACATGTTCTCAGCGAGCCTGAGCTCTCCGAGAGAGACAGTGAGCCTCCAGTGTGACCTCAGGGGTGTCATCTGCCTTCCCCGGGCCTCCTCCTTTTCATCTGTAAAATAGAGACAATGAAGACACAGCGAGAAGGCTTCTGCTATTTTTCTCTCTTTTGTGACCTCAAGGGAGTCTAACCATCACCACCGCTGCCCGCCTGTCACAGACAATCTCATCCAAAGGCTATTTCCACAGCCCTAGTTTTGCAGTCAAGGAAAACTGACTCTGATCCTTACCATGGACTTTCCCATGGGACACCTGGTACACTGAGGCTCCGAGAGGCAGGTAAGTGGTCTAAGGACTAAAGTCAGGAATCACAGACAGCAGAGACTATTCTAGAAGGCTGCTGGGGACGGCCAGCCCCCACCCCCGCACTTCTCAGCATGCAGCACTTATGAGTGGTGTGGTGGGAACGGCAAGAGACCCAGGACAGACTTGGGGTATCTTCCTGGAATATCTATTTCACTTGGGGACAGGGAAAAACACATTTTACATAAAAGATGTGGTTTTATTATGGCCTAGATTACAAAATGGGGATGAATTTTAAAGATTTAAGAGTCCTCACATTAATTTTGCTCTCTCCCCAGGCCTCCATGTGGCAAGCTTCCAACAACGGGGGAACTCCTGTGTATGGCTTCCTCTGCACGCAGAGGCCCTTCTAGTCCATTCCCGTCCTGCAATAATGCAGAGGTGGGGAATCTGAGGCCTAGGGGGTGCAGTGTGGAGCCTGGGGTCCCTAGGTAAGTCCAGAGACACCAGGACTGAACCTTGCCTTCCTGAACCTGAGCCAAGATGCTTCCTATAGCTCCAAGGGGCCTCTGGGTGCAGCACAGTGGGCTTGGGAGAGGGTGTGGCACTCACCGGAGCACAAAGTCGTGCCTGTCTATCTCAGGCCCATAAGAAGACTCCCTCAGGTTGCCTGAGTTGCCCACGACGGCACAGCGCCGGCAGCCCACCGACCTCTTCTCCAGCATGGGGTCCACATTCCCAGGCACCACTCTGAATAGCTCCTTGATGGTGTCGTTCAAGTTATTAGGCTTCTTCTCCCGCTGGAGCCTCTGTGGGCGGAGGACAGAAGGTGGTCAACCTGGCTTTGTGGCCCCAGCTTCCTGGCAGCAGAGCCCTTGAGCTACCTGCTGTTGTTTACTGGGGCCTCCTGTTCACCCTTCTCTCTGCTGGGTCCCTGGAGATGGAGGCGGCTCACACACAGACACCTCCACTTCCTCCTTCAAGGAGACTAAGGGTTACTCTGGAAGTAAAGAGATTATTCATGTATTCTGCAAGTGTTTACTGAGCACCTACTATGTGCCAGGTACTGCTGAAGCCACTTGGGTGATCCAACCACACCTGGCCTCAGAGGCCCCTCCAACTCCACATGCCATCAGCGTTTCTCCAACCTGCTCTTCCCTGGGGGCTCCCCTCTCTCTAAAAGGCCCTCCATCCCTCTACGTGTCACCGCTGCTTGAAAGATAGAAAAATAGCAGGAGTCTTCTAGCTGTGTCTTACTCCCACCCTGCTCAGACACCAGGGCCCAGGGGCTATGTGCTCTCGCTCAAACCTTAACAAGAAGAGCGAGGAGTAGGTGGAAATGCCAGTTCTCCAGCCCCAGCCAGGGATGAGGGACAGAGCAGTAGGGACGTCTGCCATCTCTCCTGCCTGACCCTCAGTTCCCCTGGCCCCAGGACTGTTGGGTTCCAGTCAGACTGAAGAATCAGCAGTTTGCTGGATGCACAAGGCCTCTGTGATCTGCCTAGCAAATCATTTTCATCTTCTTTTAAAGACCTAGCCCAGGCCAGGTGCAGTGGCTCAAGCCTGGAATCCCAGCACTTTGGGAGACCAAGGCAGGTGGGTTGTGAAGTTAGGAGTTTGAGACCAGCCTGGCCAATATGGTGAAACCCCATCTCTACTAAAAATACAAAAAAGCCAGGCATGGTGGTGCACGCCTGTAGTCCCAGCTACTTGGGAGGCTGAGGAGAGAGAATTGCTTGAACCCGGAAGGCGGAGGTTGCAGTGAGCCAAGATCGCGCCACTGCACTCCAGCCTGGGTGACAGAGAGAGACTCCAACTCAAAAAAAAAAAAAAAGAAAGAAAGAAAAAAGAAAAAAGACCTAGCTCGAGGGTCAGCTGCTCGCAGGCTGAACACTAGTTTTATTCCCAGGGTGACTAAATATCCTTATTTGCCCAGGTTAAGGGGTTTCTCTAGATGCAGGACTCTCAGTGCTAAAACCAGGATGACTTGGTTTCCCTGTTGGCCCACGCTGCACGCCCAGGCTGGCCCACCGCCTCAGGTGGAGCTCTGGCCACACTGTGTAGTGATGCCTGTTGGTGCCTCAGCCTTCCTCACCTGTCCCCATGCCACAGTGCTGTGTCATTTCACTGTGGGCGAGGTGGGATGCTCTGCGGCCAGAGAGGTAAGCAACACATCCCAGATACAAACCAGGATTTGAACCCAGGCTACTAGAAACCCACCTGCAGGTTTCTCCCACAACACAACCCTGACTCTGGCTCTTGGAATCTTAGCCTTTGGAAAGCCTGGACCCTGGGTTTTTTGGTAGGGGTGGTAAGCTGTGGGGCGGTTCCCATCAGCTACTCCAGGCCCCAGAGGCAAGGAGTGGCTGGGAGAGGAGGAAGTGACCAGCAGTGGCTTTGGCCACTATCCAGAAGATAAGTGACCTGGGCATATGTAGGGAGATCCCGGGGCACCCAGTCCCCACTGCAATGGAAGGAATCAGATGCCCCAAGGGGAGGCACGCAAGCAGAACCAGATTGCTCTTCCAGTTAAACCCAGGCAGCCTCTCCTCTGGCTTAAGACCATTAAACACGTCATGGGAAGCAGCACAATCTGGACCACACTTCACACCCACTGCTACAGTTATAAGTAAAAGTGCAAAACAACAAGTCGGTGAGAATGTGGAGAAAATGGAACTCCTGCATTGCTGGTGGGGATGTAAAACCGTGCAGCTGAGGTAAAAAAACAGGTGGTCTTTCAAAAGGTAAGACAGAACAGCCATGTGGCCTGCCAGCTCCACTCCTACGTATACACCCCCAGAAACTGAAAGCAGGGTCTCAAGCAGATATTGGTATACCCATGTTCAAAGCAGCATTATTCATAATAGATAAAAGGTGGGAGCAACCCAGTCTCCAGTGATGGATGAATAAACAAACATAAGATGTTCTAGACACATGATGGGACATTATTAGCTATAAAAAGAAAAAAGTTCAAAATAGTTACAACATGGATGGACCCTGAAAATACTAATATTATGATTAGGGAAAGAAGCCAGACACAGAAAGACAAAGATTATCTGATTCCACTTATGTGAGTTACCTGGAGTAATCAAATTCATAGAGACAGAGAGTGGCAGGGTGGCTGTCAGGTGCTGGGAGGAGGAGGTGGTGGTAAGGGGAAGTTACCATTTAATGGGGACAGAGTTTTTGCTTGGGATGACAAAAATCTGCTAGTTATGGTTATAGATAGTGGTGATGGTTACACACGCTGTGAATGTATTTAATGCCACTGAATTGTACACATACAAGTGGTTAAAATAAATATTATGAATACGTTGTCAACACACACAAATGCGATATCCAGATAAAATGCCTGCTTCTGATGGAACTGCCCAGGGCGGCCCCATGATCCTGAATGTGCGGAAAACGCCCCAGGAGGCTTGCTAAGGCACAGATCTGACTCAGGAGGTTTGAGCTGGCCCCGAAATCCTGCATTTCTAACAGACTCCTGGGCGATGCTGCGCCAGGGCTGGTGGGGGGACCACACTCAGAGCCCCAGGGTACAGGACCACAGCCAGACTCCCCTGCAGGAAACTCCACGGAGGTCTCCAACCAGCAAGGGCTGCTGTGCCCCCCAGACTTGTGAGGATGTGCCCAGGCCCACAGGATGGCCTTCCATCATGCCGCTACTTTGATTTGGGAGCCTGGCACCGTGTATCCATCATGCAGTGACATTTACTGAGTGCCTACGGGGTGCCACAGAGGTCCGAGAAGCCAGGACTCAAGGTCGGCCGTGGATGTGTGTGAGGAGCATGTTGCATGCTTCACACAGCACCACATCATCTCGCTGGACTCTTACTGACTGACTTTAATGACTCATTTAAGAAAAATTTATTTATTTATTTATTTGAGATGGAGTCTCACTCTATCGCCCAGGCTGGAATGCAGTGGTACTATTTCGGCTCACTGCAACCTCCACCTCCTGGGTTCAAGGGATTCTCCTGCCTCAGCCTCCCAAGTAGCTGGGATTACAGGTGCATACCACTGTGCCTGGCTAATTTTTATATTTTTAGTAGAGACGGGGTTTCACCATGTTCACCAGGCTGGTCTCGAACTCCTGACCTCAGGTGATCCACCCGCCTCCGCCTCCCAAAGTGCTGGGATTACAGGTGTGAGCCACCACACCTGGCCAAAAAATAAAAATAAATTTATTTGAAAAGGAAACCTCTCATCTCTACCACAAGTAGAAAGCAAGAATTACCTGGCAGAAGTAAAATGGTAGTTGTACAATGCAATGAAAACTAAGCTACTGTATTCGGTTCCAGCTCTACCCTGCTGCCTGCCCAGGCAAACTCTCCTCTCCCTTAGAACAAGGCTCACAAGCCCTGACAAGGTGCAAAGTAAGACACCAGGCCAAACTGAAGCCCCAGCACTGCAGAGACAGGCGGAAAGGAGGGACGGCAGGAATGACCTCCGGGCTCTGTGATGCGACTTTCTCTAATGCCCTGCCTCACCTAACATCACAAGCCCCACACTTCAGAAATCTTGGATCCGTTCCAATCTTTCACTGGCAAAAGGGGAAACGGAGGCCCAGGCCCTGGAAAGGGCTCACCTGAGGTCATCGAGTGAGTGCAGGGCCAGGTAGAACTCAGATGGGAAACTGGCTCTTTCTCTAGATTATCATCCTAAGTCCTCCCCGTACCAGCTGAGATGGAGCGGCAGGTTACTCCATGTAGCGTCACTGTTTTGGGAAAGAAAGATTCTGGTTTTCTCTGCCTTTTGTCAGTGACAATAAAAGTATGACAGTGCTGGCCAGGCGCAGTGGCTCACGCCTGTAATCCCAACACTTTGGGAGGCCAAGGCGGGCGGGTCACCTGAGGTCGGGAGTTCGAGACCGGCCTGACCAACATGGAGAAACCTGGTCTCTACTAAAACTACAAAATTAGTTGGGGGTGGTGGCGCATGCCTGTAATCCCAGCTACTCGGGAGACTGAGGCAGGAGAATCACTTGAACCTGGGAGGCAGAAGTTGTGGCGAGCCGAGATCACGCCATTGCACTCCAGCCTGGGCAACAAGAGTGAAACTCCATGTCAAAAAAAAAAAAAAAAAAAAAGGTATGACAGTGCTACTGATATGAACACAGGACAGAGTGTTTGGAAGTTCAGAGACACGCCCTCCCCAGCCTTCCTGGCTAATTTCCAAGTATATGTCTCTGTATACAATCAGCGCTCAATCAATGCCTGCCGCCTGGTGGTCTGAGCTCCTTAGGGAAGCATGGGGCCTCGGGTCGGCTTCCCTGGAAGCAGGGACTGAGGTGCGGATGCAGGTGTCCATGGTGGGTGCCATCTGGAGAGGGATGAGGAGTAAGGCAGGAGAAGGAAGGAGGATTTCCATGGAGTCAAGCACTACAGGCTGGGGGCGAGGGTGGGCGAGGCGAGTGAGGAGTCAGGCAAGTGGGGTAAGAAAGCCCACTCATGCCCAGGGGCATAGCCCAAGAGCGGGCATCTCCGTGAAGCTGGAGCCCTGGGTGCCTCAACTCACCCTGCACTTGGGCATGATCCATGGGAACTCTGGAGCGTGCACTGTGGCAGAGTTTGTCCTGTCTTGAGGCACGATGGCTGGAAGTCGTCCCTATCCACAGGCCACACCTGTCCCGAGAGTGTTGGGAAGAGGTACCCGCACTCCCTTCCCACCCTCCTTCCTCCTTCCATGGCCAATGAACGATGCATCACCTTCTGAGAAGCCTCCCTTGGACCCTGGAAATATCAGTCTCTGGCCTTCCACACATGGCTGGCACCACTGGCGCCTCACCGCAGGCCTCGTTCCAATCCCCAGCTGCTGTTGGTTTCCCTGGCCCCTTTGGCATTCAAGCAGCAGACACAAGCATGCCAGGTAGTACAGGCTCAAGATATGTCTACTGAATAAGTGAATGACAGCTGCTAAAGCTAACACACATTCATTCATTCAGCTCATCACAACAGAGCCCCTACCACATCCTTGGTGCCGTGTGGATGGACAGGTTAGCGCAGGGACAGGCGGTGCTTAGAAAGGGCTCGTGCAGGACTCCGATGGCTCACCCTGGGTGGAAGCGTGTGTTCTATGGTTGCTCTATGCAGGGCTCTGTGCTGAGAACCTGATAATTCTCACTGAGTTGCTATAATGGTTCTATGAGAAAGGTGATCTTATAGACCCATTTTATGGGTGAGGAAACTGAAGCTTACAGAGGTGAAGTGAGTTTCCCAGGACGAAGACAGTTTGAATATCCTGCGTCTGACCCCAGACCACCATGTCCTTTAATTAGAAGGGGATCTGACTGTGCCCTTCGACAGTGGGTGACCCAGTAAGTGCAAAGTGAGGACAATGAAATAGCTACACCCTCGTGGCGGTGGGGGTGGTGACGGCGAGGCAGTGGTACCTGGATAGCTGGGTCCAGGACCTGGCCAGAGTTGGTGCTAGGTGCCAGGTGGACAGTATGATGGTATTATTTTGCATTTGGGCACTGAGCATGGATGTCTGGGATGGGAAGATGCCTTAGGAGGGCAGGGGGTGGAAACCAGGGGAGGATCGCACTCTTTCTGTCCCTTGAGAATGTTCCCTGTGTATCACAGAATGGTTTCCCAAGTTGGGAGCAAGTAGAGAAGGCAGAGTCAGAATTCAACATAGCTTGTCTCCGAATTGGACATGGGGACTGGGGAAGAAGGGATCCCTGTTCCTGGATATCTGGGACAGAGACCCGAGGAGAGGGTCACAGGGGTCAGTAGGTCCAGCCTGGGATGGTGGTGTAGTCTCTTCACTTGCAGGGCAGGGCACAGGGCTGATTTGTAAACTCAACTCAACTCAACTCAACTCAACTCAACTCAACTCAAAGAGTGAGCCCCGGTGACTGCTCCTGTGTCCCTCTTCCTGCCAGGGCTGGGACGAGGTGGAATTGTGATGCCCACTTGACTGATGAGGACTATGAAGCTCAGGGCAGGATGGGAGCTCGGGACCTCACATTCTCACCTAAGACTCTTCCAGCTCCCTCAACAGTATGGGGGGAAACCGCCCCTATGATTAATTATCTCCCACCGGGTCCCTCCCAAAACATGTGGGATTTGTGGGAGCTACAATTCAAGATGAGATTTGGGTGAGGACACAGCCAAACCATATCAGGACCCAAGTCCAGTTCTGTTCATGAACTGGTCCTGCCTGCAGGGGGGCCTTTAAGCAAAGCAATGGCGCAGCCAGGAACTCCCAGGATGGCTTTGATGTCAAATATTCCCTGCCTCTATCCCGATTCTTTATTCAAAGCATGTAGTCTCTGTATTATCTGTACATTTTTTAGAATCCCAAAGCTCTAAAGCCCCGCTCCTTTCTGTTGATTTCCAGAGGATGAAGCCCCATTCCTTCCAAGTGGCTACCCTGGGATCAGTCACCAGAGGCTAAACTTCAGAAAAAGACTGCAGAGAAGGGCTGCAGGTAGGGGAGGACATCTGGTAAACAGGGAACAACTAAGTGGAAATATATTCAGCCTTAATTAATACTGAAAACAAAACAAAACACGTAAGTTCAGTAATACTTGCCCATTAAACCAACAAAAGTAAATACAATTGTTAAAACTAATGATTGCAGGGTTGTAGAGAACCTGGTGAAATAGCTTATTCCTCCATGTAACAGGAAGGAACCTGAGACGCAGTGAGATGAAGAGCTTCTTCACAGTCACTCCTGATGGGACCTACAAAGTCTGGGACAAAACCCAGGAACCCTGATGCCAGGCCTCAGTTCCTAAGTCTACATGATAGCCTGTGTTCTTTGAAGACACATAGGTTATATCCAAAAGCTGATGTTTTTCCCTTATGCCTTTTTAACCCCCCTGGGCCACATCAGCCTAAGTTTTAGAAACCGCCCTCCCCAAGAAGAAAGATCCATACTGTCTTGGTGATGCTCTCTAATGACAGTTTTTAATACGGTACTTCCAGAGGCTGGATTTGATGTTCTCTTTTGCAAAAGTCACCTAACTTTTCTGAGTTTGTTTCCTTATCTGTAAAATGAGGACAAAGGCCTCCAAGTTTCTCCTTTACCTGCCGATGTGTAAGGTCCCTTCCTGTTTGGTTTATATCCAGGCTGTGTGGCACCCTGTTTGTCCCCAAAGGCCTTTGTAAACAGAATCCCATGGTGACACTGAGTATCACAGACTCCAGGCTCTGAAGAGGAAGTTTGGACTTAATGTGGTCCCAGCAACGCTGCTACAGGGGGAATCAGATCCAGAGAGGACATGGGATGTACGTGAAGCCACCTCTGCCATCAATGTGTCATTTTCCCAACCCTGCTGGTTCTCAAGGGAGGGCAATTTTGTGCATGCATGTGCCCCCCCCGCCTCCAACACACACCCCACCTGGGACACCTGACAATGTCTGGAGACTTCTGGCTATCACAACTTGGGGATGGGGCACTCCTAGCATTTAGCAGGTAGAGGCCAGGGATGCTGCTAAACATCCTGCAATGCACGGGGCAGCCCGTGTGGCTAAGGCTGATCCAGGCCCACAAGTCCATAGCGCCGAGGCTGAGAGTAGACCCTAATCCTTACCATGCCTGGCTCACCACCTCCTTCCCTAGAGCCTTGGATCTCTGAAAGGAAAAGGCCCTACCTGCCTGGTTCTCTGTCACCTCCCCAGAGCCCACCCCAGGACCTGCACACAGTGGTGCTCAACACAGATCAGCAAACCGGGACTCAGCCAGGTCTTCAGAAGCACAGCCCAGGACTTTCGACCCTTCTCAGTCTCACGCATGTTTTCTGTTCATTTCAAATAGACCTTCCTCCAGAATCTACCTGGATAACCTCTCTGAATCCTTCATGATGAGCCTGGCCATCACCTCCTGTGGGAAGCCGTCTGTGATAACCCCAGGCTTCAAGGGGAGTTGGACACGGAGACCACAGCTCCTGCGCCCACTTCCTGTGCAGCACCTATCACCCTGGCTTGAGTGTGTCTGTTTTCCCTTCTCTCCCCATCACTCCTGCAACCCAAGAAAGGACTCTACCTTTTCCATCTCCATGTAGTGATGCTTGGCATATAGTAGATGCTCAATAAATAAGACATGAACACCTATATCTTGCTCTTCTTCAATCTATTTTGCATTGAACAATGGGAATGACCTTTCAAATGACACGATCAGATCATGAAACTCCCTGATAAAAATTCTACAGTGACTTCCTGTTGCACTTACAAGAAATCCCAGAGTCCTCTCCCGGGTCTTGCCGACTCTCAGGCCTCGTCTCACTGCACCTCGCAAATTCACAGTCCCCCAGCCTCCACTCCCCAACACATCCAGCAGAGGCCACCCTGGGGCTCCTGCACCCGCTGTCCCAGACATCTGCAGTGCATGGTCCTGCTCTTCTCATAGCTGCTGCCTTCTCTGCCTGTGGGTCTCAACTTGAGTCCTGCTGTCTCAGAGACCTCCCTGGCGACCCCATTGACAGAAGCCCCCTCTAAGTTTCTATGATAAACCTCATTTGCTCTCTCTTCAAAGCACTGCTATGTGAGCCTACCTTGTTTATTTCCTATCTTCCCCTCCCAGTCAGAATAAAATTCCATGAGAATAAGGATCTCTCTCTCTTTTTGCATTTCAATAGCTGTAGTGGGTGAAATAGTGGCTCCCAAAGAGAGATGTTCAAGTGCAAGTCACTGGAATCTGTGAGCATGACATTTGGAGAAAGGGCCTCTGCGGGTGAAATTGTTGAGGATCTCTGCATGAGATCATCCTGGATTAGGGTGGGCCCTAAACCTGATGACAGGTGTCCTCATAGGAAAAGGAGAGGGACATGTGAGATATAAGGCGACACAGGGAGGAAGGCCCTATGGAAGTGGAGGCAGAGGCTGGACTGTTGCAGCTCTGAGCCCAGGAACACTCAGCACTGCCAGCAGCCGGCAGGAGCCAGGAGCGAGCCTGGGGCGGCTTCCCCCTCAGAGCCTTCAGGAAGAGCCAAGCCTGCCCATAATTTGATTTCAGATTTCTGGCCTCCAGAGCAGCGAGAGGATGCACTTCTGGTGTTTTGAGCCATGAAGCATGCAGAAATTTTCTATGGCAGCCACAGGAAACTAAAGCCGTGCTTCCTGCTCCTAGATATAATAGATCCTCAATAAATACTGTTGGACAATAATCTGAATCCTACTAACTGCCTCGCAGGGCCCCAGGTGTACACGGGGACTGAGCATTAACTCTGGGAGCACCTCACTCTCATTACCAGACCCCTACCCTCAGCCCAGACACCCACTCTCAGCCCAGGCCCCCTACCCTCATCCAGATCCCCACTCTCAGTCCACACCCCAACTCTCAGCCCAGACCCCACTCTCAGGCAGCATCTCACCAGCCACCATCGGTAGGTGTCGTCCTCCAGGAGCGCATTCTGGGCGGTCAGCAGCGGCTGCACAGTCTGGTTGAACCTCTCGTCGAACCAGACCGAGAGCTTGCGCTGCCCGATGCAGTGGGTGCAGGTGCAGGGCCTGTGCTTGATCAGCCTCTTCAGGTTCTCGGAGAGCTCCAGGACCATCTGCTTGGGGAACCAGGTGGTGGCCACCATGGTGTGGGAGTAGTTCAGGAAGAAGGAGGTGAGGAAGATGAAGAGCACGAGGAAGGTGAGCACCTTCAGGGTCCTCTTCCGCAGGGTCACCATCTTCGCAGCCCTGATGGCGGCCTCCCACGATGGGTAGCAGAACTCCCTCCTAAGAGAGGAGAAAAATGGAAGAAAAATCCCAGAGGTGGAGGCTCAATCAGAAGGGATGGCGGGAATTCCAAGGGAGGACACAAGGGCCGCTAAGGTCGACTTCACTCCCGCTGGGGGATGACCCCCCACTGTGTCCCAGACACCGCTGTGTGGTAGACCAAGGCCATTCGTGACATGTTGGCTTTGCTTGCATATATTTACCTTTTCAGAAAATAAAGTAGCCTATTCTTCTGCGATCCTTAAAGAGCTGATAATGTCTCCTGATCAAGCTTTAACCAGTGATTTCCTTTCCCATCCAAACAAGATAAGGGGTCATTAATCGCTGTGACAGTCCAGGGTCCCTCAGGAGCAAGGACCTCGAAGGAAGGGTCTTGGTATAGCGGGGAGGGAAGCTGTCTCTGCTGTCCTCCTCCAACTGTGGTTTCTGATGATCCTTAATTAGGGCTTTTTCTTTCTCATGCTGTCGCCAGAGACACGGTGGGTAGGCAACCAGCTTGATGAAGGCACAGAAGGTTGTCTGTCATCTGCAAAGAAAAGGAGGAAGAAAACAGGGTGAGATTCTGTGATCCTGCTATAAAAAATGTTTCTCTCCACATCTCCACCAGGATGCATTCCGTGGTCTTCCTTCTGGTGTCATGCCAACCTGGCAGGTGGCTCCGGATGGTTTATCTACCTTTGTGAGCCTCAGTGCGTGCATACAATGGATGTTATCATCTCTTTGCAAGGTTACTATGGGATGCAGAAAGTGTCCCCTCCATACTTCCAACAACAAGAACCTAGCACACGGACACACTCAACAAACGTTTGTAAAAGAGCTCATGACGCATGTAGGTACAATATACCCAGGGATTGTTAAATACATGTTATTTGCTTTCTCTCTACTTCATTCTCTTCCAGATTTTGGATTTCAGCAACAAGCACAACAACAATGGTATGCTTAGAGAGTGACCCAGGGTTCCTTTTACCCGGGCCATTCAAGCTCTGCCAACTGGCCTTACTTCCATAGAAGGGGCTTTAGACGGTCCAAGTTCAAGCTCTGATTTCCCATCTGTGGAGCCTTGGGAAAGTTATTCAACCTTCCTGACCCTCAGTTTCTTCTTTTGTAAAGTGGGATATTAACACCCCTACTTATAGAATGGTTATGAAGATAAGATAATATGATGTATGCTGGGCTTCTGGTATCTATTAGGCCATTGCTGAACTTTAATTTTCCTTCTTCAGTCGGGCGCGGTGGCTCACGCCTGTAATCCCAGCACTCTGGGAGGCCGAGGCAGGCGGATCAGAGGTCAGGAGATCGAGACCATCCTGGTTAACACGGTGAAACCCTATCCCTACTAAAAAAAAAAGCAAAAATTATCCGGGCATGGTGGCGAGTACCTGCAGTCCCAGCTACTTGGGAGGCTGAGGCAGGAGAATCCCTTGAACCTGGGAGGCAGAGCTTGCAGTGAGCCGAGATTGCACCACTGCACTCCAGCCTGGGCAACAGTGCAAGACTCCATCTCAAAAAAAAAAAAATTCCTTCTTCAGCACATGAATGAATCAATATTCTTTGATGATCCACTAAGAGCTGAGAGCATGAGATACTCATGCATACATATCTCTTCAGATAATCCTCGGAATATACTGCCAGCTAGATACTAGTTTCCCTTTTTGTCTTGAAGAAACTCTCAGAGTTTCTCAGAAGAAACTGAGACTCTCCCAAAGGAGAGTGTCTCAGAAGAAACTGAGACTCAAAGAGGTTAGATGACTTGCCTAAAGAAAGGAAGGAGCAGGATCTGAGTCCAAATCCACAGTCCTCTGATTCCTTGCATCTGGAGGGGTTAGGGTTAGGGTTACTATGGTCCCCTCTTAAGGGACCAAGAACAGGGGGTTAGAGGGCTCTACCCTGGAGCAGACACCTGTCTTGTTAATTGTTCTTCAGATTACTACAGCTGGAGGGATATAGAGCAAGGGGGGAATATTCTTTTGAGGAAAGTAAACGGGTACCTCTCAAATGCCCATCAGAGACCCCCCTGGCTCTCACTGACACCCTGGGATTTCTGTATGATACAACTGCGGTTACACCTCTGCCCTGGAGCATGGTCTCTTTGGTCTTTGCTTGGAATGCTGAAGAATGGAAGGAATCTGATCAATTCCTCCCCATCCTCAAGGTGTAGATCGCCAATAAGCAGGGTATTTTTTTTTTTCCAGGAAAATTAAAGAGTTGAAAGGAGATTGATAACCTTTTGGTAGAAAGGGGGGCACCTCAAAAAACCATATTAAATCCACAGTGCCTTTCTGGAGACATCCAGGGTCCAAGATACATAGGGTGCAACCCTCTACAGCTTCCAGAAGTAGAAGCCCAACGTACGGAGGATAAGGTCAGAGCTCTGCAGCTCAGTTGGCAATGTCATTTTTATCCGGCCCCTGCTCCAATTTTCACTTTTCATGAGAATCTAGATTTTGTTTATAACCTAGTGGTGTCCACAGGTGTCCCATCCAATTCTCTCCCCACCTGCCCCCATCAAGGAGCAGTCCTGTAATTTGAGTAAGAAAAACTTCTGCACCATCACAGGTAGGCTCACAATTCACTTGACTGGCAGAGGGTTCCCACCTCTTACCCCAGTAATTGATCCAGGGATGGGCATATGCCTTAATTCATCCAGTCCAGCTTCTGTAGTGAGGGAAGAAACTCTTTTGCTCTGGTTGGCTTGTTGTTGACATGTGGAACATCCTGCTGGCTATTTTGCTAGCTTGTGTAGAAGAGACTAGAGCTGAACAACCTGAACAAATGGTGCTAAATCCTTGATCCTGCTCAACCTGCAGCCCCACCCTCATCTTGACTTTTCAGATACATGAGGGGATGCGTCCCCTTCATGGGATAAAGGAGATTATTTGTAACGTCAAGCAACATGACTGACCCACAGGTCACAGTTGCTCCTACCTCTGTGCCCCCGCTCAGGCTGTTCCCACTGCCCAGAAAACCACCCCCACCCTGCATGGCCCATGGTTCTTACTTATTCTCTAGGGCTCAGCTGGTGCCGACTCCTGGAGGAAGCCCTGTCCACTCCTGGAGTGAGTTAGGGGCCTCTCCTGGCTCCCCAGGGTCCTGGCTGCACTCTGTCTGCACTCTTCACACATATGTCTCCTCCCTGGACGGGGAGCAACGTGAGGATGGAAACTCAGCCTCACGATGGCAGTGACCCTGTCACCCGTGCACACACTCAATGCTCAGTGGAGGCTTGGGTCATGAAGGAACCCAGAAATGAATGGAGGGAAACAAAACAGCCAACAGTCCAGAGGGAGATCTGAGAAAGAAAGCACAGACTCCGAGTCAGATTTCCATTCTCAGCAGCCTGTCCCACTCTACTCACTGTGTGACCACGAACAAGTCACCTAGCCCTTCCGAACCATCCCTTCAATGGGAAAAAGGGATTGATAACACAAATTCTGCTAATTTCTCAGGGCTGCCAGCCCGTCAAGGTTGTCCATTCATCTCATTCATCGACTGCATATTTGCTGGTCCTTGCATTCTCCAGGCCCTGGACAAGGTGGCTGGGGTACATCGTAAAGGGATCTAAGGTAGGGGCCTCCCAGGCATCAATAGGGCCCCAGATCCTTTGGAACAAAGGAGGCCAGTATGCCTGGATCAGACACAGGCTGGAGGAGAGGAGTGGGTGGGGGGTGAAAGGGAATCTGGGCATGCAGCTGGGGTGAGAGTGCGTTGGGCCAGAGAAGCCACAGTCAAGACTAAGTTTTCTCTGGGTTAGCAGGTTTCTCTGGAAACCCGCTGGTGGGGCTGAGCAGAGGAATGCCATGGTCTTATTACATTAGCCTTTACAATGAACAGGGCCTAGGGCACCCTCGCCCTTAGTGTTTCTGCACCCCTAATGCCAGGGCAGAGATGAGTTCCCTGAAATAGATGACTGTTGAACCGTGTTGATCAAACAAGGCTATGGATGAGAGGTCATGTTTCCTACAATGCCCTGCCTCTGCATGAGAGATATGAATGCTCTAGGCTGCTGCTAGGGGTTGGATGAGAGGCAGGGCAGAGAGCAAGGTTGTGCTGCACAGGCTGTGGGACTGTGACAGCCTCCTCTCCTCTGGGGCATCCTGCAGCCACACCTCCAAGGCCAGGGTACTCCCCATAACCATCAGAGGCTTCCGAGCTGGTATCATTTAGTGCTTTCCAAAGCCCTAGATAAAACTGCAATGGAAAAGCAAGAACGCCGCCCCACCCCTTCCCTGGCTGCAGGGAAGAAACAGGACTGCATGTCTTCTCTGTGCTCTAGCAAGTGTGGGGCAGCCCGCAGGCATGGGGGAATGCCAGCCCTGGCTCCCAGAAATGAAACCTGGGTCAAGACGCCACAGACCAAAGATCTGTGCATGCCAAGTGTGTGGTGAGGGAGGCCTGGCCTCCCAGAACAAGGAGAAAGAAGAGAGGGAGCAGGGAAGGATGGGGAAGGAGGGAAGCTGGCTTCCTGTCCTCTGCCAAATGGCAGTCATTTCCCAGCCACATGCTCAATACGAGGAGGCATGAAGCACCTGCACACAACAGAGCTTAGTGGGGTCACCAGCACAAGACTGACAAATGTCAGCACACTTTTGAGGACTGGAAAGTAAGAATTTCCATACGGAGAGTACCTAATGAAAATAAACTCCTCTGGCAATGGGGAGTTGAGGGGCAATGACCAGAGACTGAGAGAATTGTGTGGAACTCCTGCAAACACGGATGAATGAACCGCATGGAGTTTTGAACCTGTAGTAAATACCCGCTGAACGAGATGGTAGTAAATACCCATCACAGGCTGGGATGCCCTCCCAGCCCTTCACACAGCCCCTGGTACTATGGTCACCAGAGAACAGGTATGCCTGAGTGAACTGTGCAGGCTGTTGGCAAAGTTGACACTTTCAATGCAGAGTGGCCACAACTTTCCCCATGTAATCCCCAAGCCACCTACCTACGGGAAAGGTGGGTAACCCTTAGGCTTGTCTCCCTGAAACCGAGAGAAGGCAAGTGACTTATCCAAGGTCACACAGCAAAATGGTGGCAAAGCCAGACTCCTGCCTTCTCCTGTGGCTTTCTATGTAGCCATGGCTCATCGTTCAATTCCATCAATACCTGCTCTTATCTGCCCTATCTCCCCCATTCCCTTTCTGATAACTTCTTTGGACTTGGTTTACTGTCGTCCCTCCAGCCTCTTATGTTGGGTACTACCTTGTTTACCTTCCCTTCTTGCTGTGCCTACTGTATTTGAATTATGTATTCAGTTCTTCATTTCAGTGGTGTCTTTTAGTTCTGGAATTTCCACCTAATTTTTTGACAGGTTCTACTTTGCTGGTGAATTTTTCCATCTTGTCATCTATCTTTGTGCAATTATTCACCACAGCCATCTTAAAGCCCACATTGGATATCCTGTGATACTTGGATAACATGGGTCTATTTCTATTGTCTATTTTCTCGGTTGCTCTGTCTTTCTTTGGTTATTTGGTTCTGTCCTTGGCAGGCCTGGTTGCTGTTTGTATTGTATATGACAAAAATGTAGAGGCTCTGGATGAGGCTGTCCTCCTTCAAAGAGGACTGGTTGTCTCCTGACCAGCAGGTACAGAAGGGGCACATTACTCTGTTCTAACTGTGGCTGTGTTTCACTTTTCATGAAGACTGGTCTACTTCTGGTTTACTCTTACCCCTGGGGCATAGCCATTCTCAACAGGTAAACTGAGATGCTTATCAGGGTGACTCTTCCTTACAGGCTCCTATCTCCAATTTCTGTCTCCCCTGTAATATGGGATCACCATAAGCTTAGCTTAACTTTTTAGCCTTCCATTTTTGTTGTTGTTGTTGTTGTTACTGTGTTTTTGGTTTTGAGATAGAGTCTCACTCTGTTGCCCAGGCTGGAGTGCAGTGGTGTGATCTTGGCTCACTATAACCTCTACCTCCTGGGTTCAAGTGATTCTCCTGCCTCAGCCTCCTAAGTAGCTGGGACTATGGGCACACGCCACTGTGCCTGGCTAATTTTTGTATTTTTAGTAGAGGCGAGGTTTCTCCATGTTGGTCAGGCTGGTCTTGAACTCTCGACCTCAGGTGATCCACCTACCTTGGCCTCCCAAAGTGCTGGGATTATAGGCATGAGCCACCATGGCCAGCCTTTTCAGCTTTTCATCTGCTGTTTTCTGCTTGGTTTCTTAGACTCTGGACCCATGAAACTTAAGTGCTGGCAAATGCCTTGAAAGGAAAATTTTAAAAGGCACAGAGCACACGTTCTTTTCTTTGTGGTTCTTTTTGCTCTAGGTTCTTGGTTCCCTGGGTTTTGGTTGACTTAGTAGTCCTGAACTCACTGACTCCCTCTACCTACCTACCTATCTCTGTTTTGCTTCCCCACCTTGTGAGACTGCCAAACACTCTGAACTGTTGCTCTTTGCTCGTCCTCTGAACCCTCTGCAAAAATCAGCACACCTTGTGCAGGAAAGGAACAGGGAATATTGGGTTTCCCCCAACTTATTTCCTTTCTCTTGGGGGTCTTCACACCTCAAGTCCTGGCTGCTTTAGTTGTTCTCTAATGCCTTCAAAGAGCTGGATTTCAAGTTTTTCCAGCTTTTATAGTTCTCAGTGGGAGAAAAGATCTGGTACAAGCTTCTGCCATTGCCCAAAGTAGAAGTACAGCATCTTTCCTTTGCCTTTCCATGTTCCTGTTCTTGGATTGGTTGCCTGTATGTGTCAGCGGCTTGGCAAATTCAGAGAAGAGGGTGGGGCCAGAGAGGCCTCAGAGGTGCTGAGGCAAACCTCCTCACACCAGCCAAGTGCACAGATGGTGGGAGGAAGAGGCAGATTTGCAGGCTGGAAAGTTGCAACTGCAGCCGTGGCAGCCACCACCCCCTTGCCCCACCCAAGGGGCCCCACTGCATCTGCTTTCACTTTATGTCAGAACATCCTGCTCCCAGGCCAGCTCTGCACGGACAGCGAGGATGACTTCCAGTGCAACACATCCGGGGACTTGCCATTATTGAAAAACAGATCCTCCCGTGGGCTTTGGGATCCTGGCCGGCTGGCTTCATGTATGGGCACAGGGTGGGACCAAGTAAGACCTAACCAGTAAATCTTGGATACTTAAAGGCCCTCAAACCTTCCAGTAAGAAGAATGACTCCTTTCTGAACTGCTCTCTGGCCCCGGCCTGGTCACTGGATGCTTGGAACCCATTTATTCTTGTTTTGTGAAGAATTTCCTAGTGGATCATGGCCAACAGTTGTCTGAACAACAAAAACAACAACAACAAAGGCACAGACAGACCTGCATTCAAATCCTGACTCTTCCCATTCCTGGATGTGTGTTCATGGGCAAGGCACTTGCCCTCTCTGATCCTCAATTCCTGAATCTACAAAATAGGATTAAAAATGCTCACACAGGCCAGGCATGGTGGCTCACGCCTGTAATCCCAGCACTTTGGGAGGCCGAGGTGGGTGGATCACCTGAGGTCAGGAGTTCGAGACCAGGCTGGCCAACATGGTGAAACTCTGTGTCTACTAAAAATACAAAAATTAGCCGGGTGTGGTGGGTGCCTGTAATCCCAGCTACTTGGGAGGCTGAGGCAGGACAATCACTTGAACCTGAGAAGTGAAGGTTGTAGTAAGCCCAGATCGCACCACTGCACTCCAGCCTGGCTGACAAAGTAAGACTTCGTCTCAAACAAACAAACAAAACTGCTAACACGAAGGGTTGCTGTGAGATAAAAGGCCTTGCACAAAAGTGACCAGCTCAGTTCCTGCCACAGCGTAGATGACCACAAAGGTCAATTCTGTCTCTCCCCACTAAGCTTCAAGGTCCTCATTTGTAAACAAAAAGGAGAAAGTCCAGCAGAACCCTTAGTCCGTCCCACTGGCAGGGTTATTTAAAACCAAATGAAATCAGGCATCAAATCATGCAAACCAGTGGTATTACACAAATGATGATTCTCGCTGAATTCATTATTTGTGTGAATTCCTTGATGTGCTGAACAGCTAAATCTTCATGCTTTCTACTCCTGTGGCCAAGACCTCCCAGGACCGGCAGGAAGGAGCTCCTAACATACTAGGGGAAAGGTCAGGGTTCCCAGGGGCTCCCAGACCCAGAGGACTCTGCAAAAGCCATGCCTCAGGTCAGGAGGCAGCTGTCCCAGAGCCCTATGTACAGAGTCAGGCCCACCTGAGTTTGCAACCAGCTTTGACCTTCCCGAGGAAAAGGTTCCTCAAAGTTGCTCTGATATCTCCAATTTTCCACTCTCCAATCAGTCTTTTTTCCCACATGCTTGGAAACGCAGATGCATTGTCTTCTAAAGCATCCACGATTTACACATCCGCAGGAAAGCCTGGCCACCCTCACAGCCTCCGACTGCCAGTCTTGAATTGGGGGTCATCTCATTTGTTTTGCATTGTTTTTTATAGTTTGCCAAAACAGTCACAGCTGCCATCCATTTGACCCTTTCAGCAGCCCCACTCACTGGGTGGTGAACAGAATACGGGTATTGGGGGGTCAGCCAGATCTGGGTTTGAATCCTGAATCTCCGACCTCCTAGCCGAGAGGTCTTGGGTAGGGACTTCATCTACCTCATCGGGCTCAGGGCCTGCACCAGCAAGATGGGGGAAAATCACATCTCTTCAAAGGGACACATGAGGATTAAGTACATAAATGCTTCACATTTAACAGATGCTCAATACATGGGAGTTACCTTCACTGTCAACTTGCAGACAAGGAAACTGAGGCTGACAGAGGGCAGGTGCCTGGATTGAGTTAAAACAACCAGATGGCAGAGCCAACTTGGACCAGGTCTTTTGTATCTTTGGGATCAATGTCTAAACGTTTCTTTCCTCCCTCCTTCCTTCCCTCCTTTCCTACATACTCTGTGCTCAGCACGGGTCCCCAGGAAGAAGATGCAGTCCCTGGAAGCTGAGTGTGTGGAACTTCCATATGGAACTCTCCCAGTGCAGTCCCTTGTGCCCCTGTGTTATTACAAGGGGGTGTGTCTGACCTCCACTTTAATCCCTCATTCAGAGAATCCGCCTAATAAGAAACCTGGGCCAAGTGAGTCAGAGCTAGAGGCGCCTGGTTAGAAGCCTTGCTGGGCTTTAGCAAGCCCATCCCTGCCCCAGGATTCCTGCCACCTGTCCATCCCCCTGCAGCTAAGGGGTACTCCTGGCCTGATACCGCTGACCCTGGGTGATGAGGCCTTCTCTTTGCTGATATCCTTAACCCTCCCTGCTCCCTGGGTATTACACACAGGGAATTGTGATGGGAGACTGTTCAGAAACATTTAAGAACTCAGCAAACTTGTAGCTATCATCAACGAATAAGGCTAGAAACTAGAGTGGTATCTGCAAGCCACACGGCTCAAATACCCTATTGAGAGTTGCATCAATCCTGCCTGCATTTGAGGGTTCTCAGGGCACCCTGTTTCTTGTTGCAGCAGGGGTTCCTATGCTGGCCACTGTCTACAGGAGTGAGGGCTTGTTCCCACCCGCTGTGTGCTTCCCCTGACTGCAGGAGCTGGAAGCCTGGGAACTACATTTCCCAGCATCCCTGTCCACAGCGCTCTGGAAATGGTTGAGATCTGAGCAGTGATAGTTGGGATGGCAGGTGGGCGAGGCAAGAGCCTTCCTCCCTCCAGCAGTGGTAGAAGCTGCTGTGTGGCTGCCCCAGAATCTGGACTCCAGAACCTGCCTTCTTCCACTTCCAGGCAGTGGGGCAGCTGCAGATTCTGTCCTGACTTCCTGAAGTTTCGTGGCCTATGGGCCTCAACCTGAAGCATTGCAGCCCAAACCCTGGAGGGCCCCCATTCTCACTGCCCTTCTCAGAACTTTATAAGCACTTGGATCCCTGAATCAAATCCTTACGCTTCAAGCTGCTGCCTCACTTCATTCCACAGATGTGGAAGCTGAGCTCAGAAATGGGAAGGGACTTTTCCAAGGATACACGGGAAAAGTGCACCAGGGCTAAAGAAAACCAGATGCCCAAGTCCTAAGACACGCTTGACTCCTTAGATAGAACCTGCTGTATTCTGCAGGCCAGCTGCCCTGGGGTGGGTGTTCTTCCCATTCCCAGGGCCAGGATCTTAGGAGGTGTCATGGGATGCAACTGAAAAGAGAGAGAGGGTGGAGCTTTGGGGAGGAGAGAAGGTCAGGAGTTGGTTTAGCTGTTGCCACAAGGGGTCGAGGTCTGTTTGCGGTGACCCCCAGGAAGTTACATGGGCTGCTGAGCTTCAAGTTCCTCATCTATAAAGCGGGGGTTAGAAACCATCCCTACTTGAGGTGACTGCATAGAGCAGTAATGTGTCAACACTGAGGACACCTACCATCACCTTTGTCTTTTCTACACCCTGTTCTAAGCACAATACCGGTGCACATTGGCTGGGCCCACAACAAGCTCCCGATGAGGGTACTGGGTATTATCTCCAGCTTTCAGAGCTGGGACAGAGGCCTGCAGTGGTCAAGCCACCTACCCAAGGCCCTCGGCCGGTAGGTGTAAAGTCAGGATTATGGCCAGTGCAGAATCCCAACTTCACACCTGCTGGTATGAAGTGGATGGTGCCAGGCTGAGGTCCGCCCCTGCCCTGGGCCTCCTTGGTGTCTGAGCTGTGGAAGAGGGACCAGCCTATCCCCACTCCATGGTGGCAGTGCGAGTACTGGGCGGGCTTTGCGTGTGACGCAGCTCAGGACCTGGCAGGGGCAAGCGTGAGCCTTCCTTTCCCTTGTTTTGTTTTCTCCTTGCAGCTCAGCTCCACCCGCTGAGTCATCCCCTGAAGCTGGCAGCTGTGCTCTCATGGCCGAGCCAGGCCTGGACCCACTCGATGCCGCTCTCCTCCCCCGGGTCAGGAAGGATCAGCCGTGAGGGAAGCCAGACCCATTTCCCTCCAGAGAACATCATCCAAGAGAAACAGGACCACAGTAAGGTGAGGCCTGAGAGCAGGCCCTGGCCACTGCAAGGTAAACAGGTGATGACAAGCTCCCTGTCAATGGCAGGACTGGCGTAGACATTCCTCTCTTTCTATCGATTAAAAAAATCAGTCTCAAATGAAGCCAGTCAGCAACTGTGCTGCCCTGAGGCTGCCTGCGCCTCCCAGGAGAGGAGGGAACACCCACCCCAAGCCCCTGGGGACAGCAGCCATGGAGCACAGCGTGACTGGGGCCACCTCAGGAGCCAAGGCCAGTCAGCTCTTCATCTGTAAAATGCGACAATGATCCCAGCCCCTGCTCACCTAGACTCGGCTAATTGAACAAATTAATGAATATTGGTTAGTCCTGAGAGTCCCTGTCTTTCTTTCTTTCTTTTTTCTTTTTCTTTTTTTTTTTTTTTGAGATGGAGTCTCGTTCTGTCACCCAGACTGGAGTACAGTGGCGTGATCTCGGCTCACCATAACCTCTGCCTCCCGGGTTCAAGCGATTCTCCTGCCTCGCCCTCCCGCGTAGCTGGAAGTACAGATGTACACCACTGTGCCTGGCTCATTTTTGTATTTTCAGCAGAGACGTGGTTTCACTATGTTGGCCAGGCTGGTCTCGAACTCCTGACCTTGTGATCTGTCCACCTCTGCCTCCCAAAGTGCTGGGATTACAGGCGTGAGCCACCGTGCCGTACAATCATGTTACTAATAATCTTGAATATTTAACACACATTGGAAACAATACTATTGGGGGGTGTGTGTATATATATGTATATATATATATATATATGTATATATATATATATATATATATATATATGGTGCTTAGAACAATTCCCGACCATCACAAAAGAATATTCAACATTAATATTAATATTAGGAAAATGTCACCTACCCGGGATCATCATTCCTCTGAGAAATTCAGAACTGCATATGTGTGTGTGTGGATAGTGGCTGGCGGGGTTGAAAATGAAGAAGAAATGGCATGTGTGAGTTTCACACCTACTACATGCAGACACTTGACATACAGCATCTCACTTTGTCTTGGCAACATCTCTGACCTGGACACTGCCAAGCCCCTTTGTGGATTCTCTCTCTTGCTTTCATTCTTTCATTTGACAGTTACTCACTGGGCACCAGCTGTCTAGCAGTTACTGTTAAGTGCTGAACAAAACAATGGTTAGACAAAGTAGAATGGCCAGGTGCGGTGGCTCATGCCTGTAATCCCAGCACTTTGGGAGGCTGAGGAGTGTGGATCCCTTGAGGTGAGGAGTTTGAGACCAGCCTGGTCAATATGGTGAAACTCCATCTCTAAAACTAAAAAAAATTAGCTGGGTGTGGTGGCGGATGCCTGTAGTCCCAGCTACTCAGGAGGCTGAGGCAGAAGAATTGCTTGAACCCGGGAGGCAAAGGTTGCAGTGAGCCGAGATTGTGCCACTGCATTCTAGCCTGGGCAACAGAGCGAGACTTGGTTGAAAAAAAAAAACAAGAGAGAGAAAAATAGAATGATTTTCATCCTTGCTCACTGAAAACAACATCACAGGGGAGGACAGAGGCTGAGATTATTAAGGAATCACACAAAAGACTAGCTGTGATGGTTAGATTTATCAGCAGGCATGTGGCTTGTACCTGTCATCCCAGCTATGTGGAGCCTGAGGCAGGAGGATCACTTGAGCCCGGGAATTCAAGGCTGCAATGAGCTATGATCATACTCCAGCCTGGGGGAGTGAGACTTATCTCTAAGCAAATAAATAAATGTAATGAGCCAGCTTGGCTAGGCCATGGTGTCCAGGAGTTTGGTCAGACACTCTAGGTGTTTCAGGGAAGGTAGCATGCAGATGTGGTTAAGCTCCACAATCAGTTAACTTTAAGTAAAGGAGATGAATGTAGGTGGGCCTCATCCAGTCAGTTGAAGGCCTGAAGGGCAAAAACTGAGGTTCCCTGGAAAAGAAGAAATTCTGCCTCAAGATTGTAACAGAGAAATCAAGTCCTGCCTGAGATTCCAGCCCTCTGGCTTGCCCACCAGGTTTTGAACCTGGCAGCCTCCACAGCTGCCTGAGCCAGTTCCGAAAGTTGAATCTCTTAACATGCATACACAAATATGGGATAGGCTCTGCTCTCCTGGAGAGCCCTGACTGGCAGCCTTCAGTGCCACAAAGCAGAGGGCATGGGACGGACAGGCGGGTGTCTGGGGGAAGTGGTAGTGACTGAGGGTCCACAGGGTGGACAGGTGATTGGGCAGTGAGTGTGACAGCCTGCCAGGCAGGGGAAGCTACAGGTGTGAAGGGCTGTGGGGACAGTAGGTGAGTCCAAGGAACTGAAAGAAACAAAGTCAAGTGGATTTGTAAGACTGCAACAGCGCTGGCAGGCAGGGGTGGGCCAGGCAAGATCTGGTGGCCCGATGAGGTCTGGACAACCTTCTGGGAGCCACATGAAGCCCTGGAGGAAGGCCAGAGGGAGAGACGGGACTGGGGACAGGCAGTGACTGCCTTGGTGCCCTCCCTGTTGGACAACCAAGGGCTGGTGGTCTCTTGCTTCTGTCGAATGGCCCCATCCACACATTAGCTGTGTCCTGGGGGTTTCAGTAAGTCTCTGTCCTCTTGTCCCTTCAGCCCTAGGGTTGGAAACAGCCCCACCATTTCCAGTCCCAGGGATTGCACCATATTTGCTGTTTCCCACACCACACTATGACTTTGTGAATAACCTTTCAACTCAGCTCCCCTCCACTGCCCACTTTTAATGCACCATCTGTGTCCTGCCAGCACCGTGACCAGTCCAGGTGACCCCACAGACCTAACTCCAAGGGGCACAGCTGACAATGTTCTCTAAGCAATGAGTGCCCCAGGAGCTGTGCTCTACAGAAAGCCATGCCTCCAGCCCCACCCCGGAGACCCCTCTGAGGCGCTGGCCACCTCAGAGGATTTGCAAGAAGCGCATGAGTCAGCTGGATGCCCTGAGCTCTGGCCTCGCCTCCACCTTGGGTAGCTGCTCTCGCTAGAATCTGCCCAAACTCTGCTCCAGCTGCTGCTGGGGCACTCACCCATGGGGAGATTTCATCATCAGGCTCATGACACTGATAGGGTCTTTGGCAGGGATGGCACCAGGGGAACCATTGCACCACTCAGCCAAGCTCAACACATTCCAGGTCCGACCAGGGGGACACCCCAAGCACCCTGTCCCCTAGGCTCCCTGATGACAGCACCAGGCCCTCCCACAGAAATGTAGTCAACACCAGTAGAGCCAGAGGGCAAGGTCCCCTTAGCCCACCCAACGCTGCTCCAATCAGTGCCTGTGGCTTGACCACTGCCCACTCCCTGCCCACTCCCAGGCCCCTCTGGGAGTTTGATCTGCTGGGTCCTCTCCTGTTGTTCTCCGACTGCTGCCGGGCTTAAATATCAAAGAATCCTCATTGTTTGATAATTCTGCAGACAAAAGCCCATGGAATATCTCTAACTCGATCTAGCGGCCTCTGGTCCGCTCTCCTTCTCCCTATCTCCTGCCTCCCCACCTTATCTGTGCGTGCCTGACCCATCCGTAGCTAACACATTTCTTTTGTGCGGATGCCTGGCTAAAGTCCCCAGGGGCTCTTTGGGCAGGCATTTGTTCTTTGGGCAGAGAAGGAAGTTGGGCTTTGAGAGACTACGCAGTATTTTAGGGACTAGCTAGAGTACAGTTCCAGGTCCTATGAGGGAGGTGACGCCATAATCCCATTTTACAGAAGGGGATGATGAGGCCCTTGGGCATCAGTAGCTTACTCCAAGTCATGTGGGTAGGAAGGGGTGAGGGCTGATTCCTGAGCCTGCTCTTCCATGCTTCACTTCTGTACCTCTCACCCAGCTATCCAAGCATGCTTGCGATGCTGCAAGAACATAGCTGGCGGCATGCGTATCTTCACTGCTAGATAGCGAAGCCACAGACTAGGCCGGCTCCAGGATCCAGCCCAGGGCAGTTCACACATAGAAATCTGCTCGTGAGGGACCAGTGCCTCCCAGGACATGACGCCAAGGGCCGTAGCGATCCACAAGTGGCAGGTGAATGACAACCAAAGGGACAAGGAAGGCTGTGTAAGGCAGGTGGCCATGGAGGCAGGAGGCTTAGCACTGACAGAGGAGGGCAGAAGGGGAGGGTAAACCAGGCCTGTGCCCAAAAAAGCACATGGTGGTGATGATGGAGACATCGGTATGTTTCAGCAAACAGGATGCCCTTCAGAGTGGCTGCTGTGGGTGGAGTTGGATCATGGAAGTCCTGAGGAACACGGACTTGGGGACTGAAGGCAAGGGGGAGCCCGGCTGGCTTGTGAGCAACAGACAGCAGTGACTGCAACTGGCACATGGTGGCTGAACTGGAGAGGGGTGCACGGGACACCCTGTGGGAGTTGAGAGAGTGGCCCAGTCTCCATGGCAGTGACTTGGGAAGCCTGTTTCCTTTGGAGCCTCTGTTTCCCTGCTCCTTTCTGCATCGACGCCTGCCCATTTCCCCCACAGCCCAGCAGTGCCAGCAGGTTGGGAGAACCCTTCGATGTGCTTCCAAATCTTCCTCTTTGCACCTTGGTGCCTCCTGTTTGTTCCTTTGCTGGGGAACTTGGGGGAAATAAAAAGATTCCCCTGAAGCACAAATAGTGGCTCAGAGTAGGCAGTGTGGAGAAGTGCCCCAGAGAAACACGATTAACCAGGATTAGGATCACATGAGAAGGAGGCGAATATGTTTTCATATTCACAGCCTCACAAAAAGAATTTAAATCCACAAATCTTCTTATGTGTGTGGATTGAGGAGTGCTAAATTTGGAGTCCCAGGACATCCAAATGACATTAGAAGCGTGTAATGTGGCTAGGAATTCAAGCGGTTGCACCATAGGGCACTCAGGCTCACACCTGTCCCAGA